>NC_045030.1:156456117-156458587 GCF_008632895.1 Mastomys coucha
ATCCTCTCCAACTGAAGCTACATATGTGCCAGAGGCCTTAGACTAGCCCATGTATGCTCTTTGGTTGGTGACTCAGTCTCTGGGAACTCCCAGGGGTCTGGGTTAGTTGAGACTGTTGGTCTTCCTATGGGGTTGTCATCCCCTTCAGCTCCTTCAGTCCTTCCCCTAACTCTTCCATAAGAGTCCCTGTCCTCAGTCCAATGGTTGACTGTAAATATCTGTCTCTGTCAGCTGCTGGTAGAACCTCTCAGAGAACAGCAATACCAGGCTCTGGTCTGCAAAGCACACCTTGGCATCGGCAATATTATCAAGGTTTGGTGCCCACCCATGGGAAAAATCCCAAGTTGGGCTGTTCACTGGAGAGCCTTTCCTTCAGACTCTGTTCCATGTTTGTCCCTGTATTTGTGTTAGACCAGAACATTTCTGGGTCAAAAAATTTGAAGATGGGTTGGTGACTCCATCTCTCCACTGGAGGCCCTGTCTATCTACTGGGGTGGGCTCTTCAAGTTCCATCTCCCCACTGTTGGGCATTTCGGCTAAGGTCACCTCCATTGAGTCCTGGGAGTCTCTCACATCTCCAGCTCTCTGGGACTTTCTAGAGGGTACCTCCACTCCCCAACCTCAGAAGCTACCTATTTCCATTCATTCTCCTGGCCCCCTGGGCTTTTCTCCTGTCTATCCCCCATACCTGATCCTGTTCCCCTTTCCTTCTCCACCTCCCCTCTCCCATCCAGGTCCTTCCCTCCCTTTGTATCCTGTGATTATTGTACAGATTCTTGAGGGAAGTTATATGACAGAAAAGTACTAACAGGCTGAATTATTTCAATTCAGGCCTGTTTTGGCCCACCATTTGTAAAGAGTTTCCTGAAAAAACATGTCTGTGTCTGTGTTAGAATCTATACTGGAGTCATCATATCATGTGTGCATTCTCTGAATTGATGAATACTCTCTTGTTTGCTTCCTTCTGCGTGTTGTATTTATAGCCCACATTACTTATGATTGTGGGACAACATAATATGGACCAGATGGCTTCATTATTCAGAGTTTCATATTTTGAATTTTAAACATTGTGTTGGACTGCCTGTCCATGGCCAGCTGTGTCCTGGAGTTGATAACAAGGCCAGAGCATGATTCAGAGGGCCAGAGACCATGGCTATAGAGAGGTGTCAGCATTTCAGTTTTTTTTCTGGATTTTTGTTCCTGGTTTCATTTCAAAATTCTTGGGGGAGGGAAAGGGGAGAGAGGAGAGAGGGCAGAGAGGAGAGAGGACACACACACACACACACACACACACACACACACACACACACACACGGGGTCGGGGGTTGGGCAGGAAGAGGGAGAGAAGGAGCAAGGGGGGAGGGAGAGAGAGTGTACTTTTTCAATCACTTGGCTAGCCTATGATTACAATAAGCTAATAGAATTCATTATGTTAGCTTCTTGTAGCTATGCTTAACTATAAACATTAATATTTATAAATGAGAGCTTCAGTCAGAGACTCAGAAGGAAACAGGTATCATAGTAGTTAAATGGAATAATGGAGCACAGTTCCGTAAGGGACTGTATTATTTTTTAATTTTAAAGTTACTTTAATTTGTGTAAGCATGTGTGTGTATGCATAGGCCAGAGGACAACTTACAAGAATCCATTATCTTCTAACATTGTAGGTCCAGGAATCAAACTCAGGTCACTAGGCATGCAAGCCAGCTTGCATTCCCATTGGGCCATCTTACCAGACCGAGATTCTGTTTCTTTAAAGTCTAGTGTACCTTGAAATGTAGCCATCCAAGGGCTAAGCCTTTAGCACAGGATCCTATGGAGGACATTCTAATTCTCAACTACAGGAAATAATATTCTAGACCTAAACACACAAGGGGAAGCCATGGTTACCAGACTCTAGAGAAAGCTCTCTCTCTCTCTCTCTCTCTCTCCCTCTCTTCTTCACACACACACACACCTTGTTGGCTCTGTTTTTTTTCTAGAGAATTCTAATATGGCTGTATCCTAGTTTTAATTGTTAACTTAATATGACCTAGAGCAGTGGTTCTCAATTTTCCTAATGCTGTGACTCTTTGATACAGTTCTTCATGTTGTGGTGATCCCAGCCATAAAATTATTTTTGGTGCTACTTCATAACTGTAATTTGACACCGTTATGAATTGTAATGTCACTATCTGATATCTACAGGTTGAGAACTGCTGCCCTCAAGTCGGCTGAGAAGGGAGTCCCTATTGAGAGATTGCCCAGATCAGATTGGCCTGTGACGTTATTGCATTAATTGTTAATTGATGTTGGAGGGCCTGTTGTGAGCAGTGTCATTCCCTGGGCAGGTGCTCCTGAACTGTATATGACAGCTAGCTAAGCATGAACTTTTTGAGCAGGGCAGCAAGCTGACCTCCATGACCTCCATGGTTTCTACTTCAAGTTCTCACTTGAGTTTCTTTCTTTCTTTCTTTCTTTTTTTTTTTTT
>NC_045030.1:156458779-156461916 GCF_008632895.1 Mastomys coucha
AGACACACCAGAAGAGGGCGTCAGATCTCATTATGGATGGTTGTGAGCCACCATGTGGTTGCTAGGATCCGAACTCAGTACCTTAGGAAGAACAGTCAGTGCTTTTACCGCTGAGCCATCTCAACAGCCCCCTCACTTGAGTTTCTACCCTGACTTCCTTCAGTGTATGTTCTTACAACAACAGAGATCATCCTAGAGCACATGGCAAGGCAATGGGTTCTGTAGTCTTACAGAGACATATACATGTATAATCCTGGTCACAGTAAGTTATGTCTCATTTCTTGCCCTGTGGGGCTAGAATTGGTTATCAATTAGAAATTGTAAGGCTTGGAAGCCCATGGAAGTAGATCTTGAAGTCTCCTACACAGAATAAGAGAGAGGCTTAAACTTGTTCTAAAAGAACAAATGGAGCCTTTTCAGATAATTGATTTCTATAACAATTGTCACCATTTCCTGTGTGTCTTCTAGAGATATGTATGTGCACCAGAGCATTAAGTAGAGATGCTGGTAATTTTCATGCTACTTAAAACTTTCCCAATATCACACTTATGGTCATGAGCTATTAAGGAACTTTTTATTATGAACTAAACTTACAGGGGCTGGAGATGTAGCTCAGTTGGCCGAGAGCTTTGCTTAACATGCATGAAGCCCTGGGTTCCATCCCCCACACTGAGTAAATCCTGTGTGGTACTACTCCTGAAAACTTAGAACTTAGATAGGGTCTCATTCTGTAGCCCAGGCTAGCCTGGGACTCAGAGATCCACCTACCTCTATCTCCTGAGTGCTGGGGGTTAAAGGCATGCGCCATTGTCTGACTCATATGGTAAAATTTAATATCTGAACACATGAATCATCCTCTCACTTTTTGTCCTTAATTTTATCTTGGATTTATTTTCTTACACCCATCCTTCATGTGAACTTTGCAATAATTTCATTTATTAAAAATTCCCATTTCAATAGTGATTTTAGTGGAATTTATCTATTAGTTTGAAAAGACCTGACATTTATTTTCCCTTCTAGAAATATTATCTCACTTTTTATTATTTGGGTTACCTTTTCTTTTCAATGATTATGGAGAATTAGAACTTGCAAGGTTGTTTGGTATTTTGTCTTTTATTTGAATATCTGAAAGTAATATTCATTTGACATTATGCAATTTAACAAGCAAATACTGCTCACCCAATTGCTTGTTATTCTAAGCATTTCCAACATTTTGAGTATGGAAATTCTTCTTGCTCTGTGATTAATTGCTCTGTGAAAACCTCCAACTCAAGATCAGGTTGGAGAGCAGGAAAAGTACCAAAATTAGATTAATCAATTTTATAAAACTGAACAGATACTCTTATGTAACTTTTGAATTGCTAAGGTACAGTCTCTTTCTTTATTACATGGATGCCCTATCTTTAGCTTTGGGTTTCCTGGTGTAGAAAAGAAATGGGGGAGTCTGATTGTGATTGTGCTCCTATGATCCTGGCACTTGGGGGGTGGAAACAGAAAGTTCAGGAGTTTAAGGATAGCCTCGGTTACTATATGGAGCAAGTTGTAGATCAGTCTGCCCTACATGTGACCCTATCTTGGGATGAAGTAGACAGCAATAGAAATGGGGGTGGGGGAGCAGGCTTCAGATTAGCCTCATAGTTTCTGGGTGAAACAAAATTATCTGTTCATGTAGAGCCAACAGCAAGGAAGCTGTCTGGCCTTCTGATACCCTGCCACAACCATCACCTTCTTTCCAAAGCAAAGACACAGCTTGTGAGCAAACGGGACTTTCTGGCTAACACAGATGATCAAAACAGCCAAAATGTATACTTTCATGTTTTACTGAGATTTGAGTCTGGCAAGATAAGACCACAAAAGCATTCCATATCTATTTACTTGGTTTCCATACAGTGTTGGTATAGAACAGCAGGCCTGCAGTTTCACCTGAGGCAAAGATTGCTGGGAGATGAATGAGGCTGCAGGTGGTGTAAGGGGGAGGGGAGTGGTCATTAACTCCAGCTCCGGTCAACTCAAGTACAAGCCCACGCTTTCATTTTGTTCTGACTCCTCCTCTCTCCTCTAAGGACAATCCCTCCTCTCCATTTTTCACTGTCCGGTATTAAACCAGGGAATTTTTGCATGCTGCACAAGTGCCCTACCCGAGATCTGCATTGCCACTTCAATCCCCTTTTTTTAGAGCAATTGCAGCCAAAGCAGAAACAACACAAAGCTAAGAAAGGGAGTTATTGGCGTAAACATTATTTTGTCTTTTCTTTCTTTTTTTTATATATTTCGACAGAACACAATGATCTGTCCTGTTTCCTATTACTTTGCTTTTAATTATGTGCAGGTCTCTCTCTCTCTCTCTCTCTCTCTCTCTCTCTCTCTCTCTCTCTCTCTCTCTCTGTGTGTGTGTGTATGAGTGCAGATGCCTTCAGAGGCCAGAAGAGGGGGCAGAGTCCCTTGAATCTGGAGTTACAGGCAGTTGTGAGCTGCCCATTGTGCATATTGGGAGATTGACCTCAGATCCTCTGGGAGAGCAGTTGTCATTCTTAATGACTGAGCCATATCTCCAATTCTATGAGCACTCCTCTTAATAAATGTAAAGCCCAGATACTCAAGCAGAAGAAAAGGAAATGGAAGAGGATGCAGGTGCATCCTCTGCATCGGGTAAGGGAGCAGTGGACTCATCCCCCAGGCTTCTCTCTCCTCTAGAGAGGAAGCATGGGGATTTTAGCCAGGAGCTTAGACAAATTCATACAGGACAGCATATTTCTGAGAACACAAAGTTTAAGAGGTATGTTACAGAGCATGCTCAGATTAAGGTCATAGTCCTGGAAAAGGAAATGACTAGCTCATTTCTGGCCATTAACTCATGACCATGGAACATATATTTAGAAGGTTAAAATGACAGAAACACTTTTGGGCATGTACTTCAAACATAGTTTTTTCTCCAAAGTTTTTACTGAAACCTCTATCTATCTATCTATCTATCTATCTATCTATCTGTCTGTCTGTCTGTCTGTCTGTCTGTCTGTCTGTCTGTCTGTCTGTCTGTCTGTCTGTCTGTCCTAGTCAGGGTTTCTATTTCTGCACAACATCATGACCAAGAAGCAAGTTGGGGAGGAAAGGGTTTATTTAGCTTACTTCCACATTGC
>NC_045030.1:156462788-156471846 GCF_008632895.1 Mastomys coucha
TCTATCTATCTATCTATCTATCTATCTATCTATCTACCTACCTACCTACCTACCTACCTACTTACCTACCTACCTACCTATCTTGTCTATCCTGTGGAATTTATTCTGTAGTCTAGGTTGCCTTTAGTGCTTGGTGATCTTCCTACCTCAGCCTCCTGAGAGCTGATATTACAGGTGTGAACCACCACACCCAGCTAGGAAAGGATCTTTTGAAGGTGCATCTGCATAGGAATTTCTCCCTAAAGCTTTTTATCTAAATGAAGCAGGCAGGCATGGTGGCTTATACTGAAGTAAATGAACTGCTGGGAGTTTGAGGTCAGCCTGGGCATATGTGAAAGTGAAGGGAAACTCTAAATGTGGTGTGCTGAGCAAAATGGAGGGTATTAACTTGCAGTGAATTTTAAATTAAGATATGAGCGGAGTCTCTTCATACAAGTGGAAGGGCACTCAGGATACTCTTTAATAACTAGCAGTGATTCAGTCAATGCTAGTGTCTCTGCCCAATGTTCATGATATTCTTGTATATTCTTACCACTTGATCTGGGGTTGGGTCCTGGACATGGGCCTGTTTTTAAAGACCAGTGATTCTGATGTGTGGTGAATTCTAAGAATACTGCTTCAGGGAAATTACAAGGGTTCTAGGAGAACCAGGGTTATTAGCAATATGTCAAACAGAGTTATGGGCTGATTTGGCAGGGGAATTTATAGTGGTATGTCTACAGAAGGTGGGAAAGGTTTTGGTGGGGGAGGGGCAGGGTCCCACTATGTAGCTCTGTGCTTGGAATGTGATATGTAGCCCAGGCTGGCCTCAAATGAACAGAAATCGCCTGCCTCCTGTCTCTTGAGTACTGGGATTAACAGCATGCATCCTGATGCCTGACTTAAAAGGTCCTCTTTTAACTCATCATGGAAAAGCCAGTGTCCGGTTAGGTAGGCTTTTTTCCAAGTTGCTTTTTTTTGGTGATAAAAAATAATATTCCTATCAGAAGACAAAGAATGACAACTGTCTTGGCTACTGCTCTATTGCTGAGAAGAGACACCACAACAAGGTAACTTATAAAGGAAAGCATTTAATTGTGGGTTTGCTTACAGTTTCAGAAGATTAGTTCATATCATCTTGGTGTGGGAGCATGGCAGCATAAAGGTGGAGAAGAATGCATGATGCTGGAAAAGGAGCTAAGAGCTTATATCCTGATCCACAATAAGCAGGTAGAAAGAGACAGACTGGGTTTAGTGCGGGCTTTTGAGCACAGTTACTAATATGATTTTGATTGAAGACTAGTCTTTTGGGAAAAACCATCCTTTTCAATGGAGCATGCACCTTCAGGAAGGCTGCACATACGTGGAGTGGTGATGGGGAAGGGGACACCTGTTTAGCCAGCCAGATCAGGTGAATCAACCCTGGTGGTCAATGGGTGACAGATGTTGTAGCCAGATTATTCTCCCATATTCACCCCACAGCATGAGTTTTTGAAACCTTAAAGCCCATCCACAGTGACACAGTTCCTCCAACAAGGTCACATCTACTTCAACAAGGCCACATCCACTTTTTCAAGGCCATATCTCCTAATTCTTCCCAAACACTTCATCAATTAGGTAGAAAACATGCATATTTATGAGTCTATGGGGGGTAGTCTCATTCAAGCCACTATAACAGCTCCTCAAATTGGTCAGCTTTGAAGTTCCTAGGTAGGAAGTTATATGTACTTACAAATACAGTTACAAAAATAACAACATAGGGGTCTTTAAAAAGGAATTTATTCATTTTTCATGTTTATGAGTGTTTTGCCTGAATTATGTATGCCACATGAATGCCTGTTTAGGTCCGAAGAGGGTGTCAGATTCCCTGGAACTGAGTTACAGATGGATGTGAGCTGCCGTGTGGGTGCCGGGAATTGAACTTGCGTCCACAAGTGCTCTTAATCACTGAGCCATCTCTCCAGCCTCTTATCTTCCTTTTAGACATGTAATAATTGAATAAATAATCATTTATTGCTTTGTGAAAAACCTTTTGAGCATGAAAATTGTAATTTCTATTGTAATAGAGAGGTCACTAAACAGTATTCAAGTAATCGGTCATTCTCTCCTTCCTTGAAGCACTGGGGATTGTTATCCATACCACTAGACTTCTGTAGGCCTCTCATTTTTGCTATCTTCCAAATAATTTCTTTTTAAAAAATAACACTTTTTTAAACTCTGAGATTATAATATAATTACAACATTTCTCCCTTTCTGTTCCTCCTTCCAATCCCCCCATATATCCCTTCTTGCCTTCTTTTAAATTCATGGCCCCCTTTGTCATTAACTGTTATTGCATGTGCTTTATATATAATATATATTCCTAAATATAACCTGCTCAGTCTGTATAATGTTACTTGTAGAATATTTTCAGAGCTGACCTTTTATTATTGGATAACTAATTAGTGTGCTCTTCCCTGTGAAAGACTATCTCCCACTTTTAGCATTCCTCAGTCGCCTTTAGTTCTTGTGTAGGGTTGAGGCCTGGTGGGCTTCCCCTCCCCTCCTCTGTCCCTGTGCACTTTCTCATGTCTATTGTTGTTGTCATCCATATTCAGCTCATGTTTAAATAAGACTAAACATGTTGGTGAGGCTTTCAAATAAATTATTTTATTTTTATTTCTCTCTCTCTCTCTGTGCGTGTGCATGTGTGTGTGTGTGTGTGTCTGCATACATATGTGCAGGTACCTGAGGGGACTAAAAGTGGGTGTTGGAGTCCCTGGAGCTGGAGTTACAGGCACCTGTATGGGTGTTGGGTACCAGGCACCCTGATATGGTGTTGTGTTAGGAACTGAACTTCAGTCTTTTGTAAGAACAGTATATACTCTTAGCTGCTGAGCCATCTTTCCAGCCTCCTTAAGTTAAGTTCTTAATGGTGTGTGGATAAAACCAGGGTTAAACATTTGGGTTCCAATTACTTTGTATTTTTATATCAAGATTTTAAATTAAATTGTTGTTGATGTATATGAGTGCTTCTGTGTAAGTGTATGCTATGCATATGTAGGTGGTCTTGGAGTCTAGATGGACTAGCCTTCCCAGGTACTAGCTGTACAGGTGGTTGTGAGCTTCATGATGTGGGTGCGAACTCAGGTTCCTTGGGAGAGCTCTTAACCATTGAGCCATCTCTCCAGTCCTTTGTATTAGTTTTTTTTGTCTCTTTGTTTATTTTTTTAAAGAGAGGGTCTCTCTATGTAGCCCTAGCTGTCCTGAAACTTGGTCTTTAGATAGGGCTAGTCTCAAACTCAGAGATCAGCCTGCCTCTGCCTCCCAAGTTCTGGGATTAAAGGCATGTGCCACCACTGCCTGGTTCCTTGTATTATTTTTAAATTAATCCATTATTAATATTAAGTTGACTATATTTGTGCCTGTTATCAATTATTGAGGTACCAAAAATTGTAAAAAATTATAGGAGAGAGATTCTTTTTTTTTTTACAATTAAAAAAATCACTTGGATGACATTGAGCTATTGATTGTAATAAAATTCACTTTCCAAACTGGTTAAGTGCCTTCATTCTTTCTTAGGAGAATTTGAATCATATGTTTAAATAAATGAGAAAAAGATTAAATCTTAAAATTATTTTGGTAGTGATGAAAACTCTCAAGAGGGATTGGGATACTTGCCACCAAGCCTGATGAGCTGAGTTAGATACCTGGGACTTACCTGGCAAAACCAGAGAAATGACTCTAAAAAGTTGTCCTTTGACCTCCCCACATATGCCATAGAAGGTGGATACCTAAACACACACACAAACTCCTATTAGGAGTTGTTCTTCTTTCTCACTTTGAAGTCATGAAGGGGCCTTTCAGGTCTTCCATTGTGATTCTGCTGAAGCCACTTCCAAGATTCCTCTCTGTCATTCTTTGGGCATGACACTCATGATAATATTCCAAATAAAGCTAAAATAGTCAAACCAGCTGGATAAATGAAGAAGTATGGAGAGGTGGGGAGAAAATGTAAGCCTTTATTATTTGAAAAGGTCCTCAGATAAAATCGCTAGACAAAATCACATTTACTCACATGAGCAACTGAAGAGGAGGTGGAAAACGTAGTCTTTCTCTGATAGCCATATGCCTACCTCACAATCAGGGGTTATAAGAGAGGAAGAATGGATGTAAAGGAATAAGCAACTAACTGTCTATGCCTTAGACAATGCATGATGGATTGGATAGTCTCTGGGCAATTACTTTTCAAAGCTGAATTCTGTTTCATTAAGTTATTTTGTATCAGTAACTCAAATTGCTGTTTAATTACTTTTCAGGATTTCTTTCTCTCCTCTTCCTTCACCCTGGGACCACCATGGAATAACTAAGTAGAATTCCGTAGAAAACAAACTTAATAGGAAATATTCTGCAGTGAAATAGATTTAAGATCTAATCATACCTTTCTCCACATACTTCACTGTTGTCTCATGATATTTTTATTGGAACTCAAACCAATTCCCACAGCCTTTTTAATCACTGGTAAGGAAGACATGCTCTTATTAATGAACTCTAACCTATTCTAGCCTCCACTCCTGTAAAAACCTCTAATGAAACTCATTGGGGCACACACATACACATACACACACACACACCACACATACACACACACACACACACACACACATACACACACACGAAGAAATGGGAAGAGGAAGGAGATTAATGGGATTGGAAAGAGAACGAGACAAAAGACTGGTGAATGTGAAATACATTAGGCATATATATATGAAAAGGTAACAACAAAACCCAACATGAAGTATAAACATATACTAATAAAATGTTAAAATTAAAAATATCAGCAGGGACTAACCAGGAGTGGTGGTATAAACC
This sequence comes from Mastomys coucha, assembly GCF_008632895.1. NCBI lineage: Eukaryota > Metazoa > Chordata > Mammalia > Rodentia > Muridae > Mastomys > Mastomys coucha. Next base: position 156,467,619 of record NC_045030.1, read on the forward strand.
TGTCATCCCAGCAAAAAGATGGAAGCAAGGAGATCAGGGGTTTAATGCCATCCTCAGCTACACAGTAAGTAGGCACCATTCTGGGCTGCATGAGACCTTAACAACAACAACAACAACAACAATAACAACAATAACAACTCCACAGCTCTCACCTTGAAGGGAATAAGAGATAGTTTTTCCTTTAGCCAAATGTGAGTAGTCATGGTGTGATGGTTTGAATAGGTATGGCCCTTATAGATTCTGCGTCTGAATGCTTGGCCCATGTGGAGCGGCAGTATTAGGAAGTATGGCCTTGTTAGAGGAAGTATGTCACTGTGGGGGGTGGGCTTTGAGATCTCCTATGCTCAAGCCATTCCCAGTGTGAAAGATAGTCTCCTTCTGCTGTTTGCAGATCAAGATGTAGAACTCTCAGCTCCTTCTCCAGCATCATGCCTGCCTGGATGCTGCCATGCTCCCACCATGATAATACACTAAACCTCTGGAATTGTAAGTCAGCCTCAATTAAATGTTTTCCTTTATAAGAGCTGCTGTGGTTATGATGTCTCTTCACAGCAATAAAACCCTAACTGAAACACATGGTTACCCTGAATAATTTATTAGTTATAGAAAAAAGAAAGTCATAAATCAAGGCAATTACAAAGTACATTGCTGGTGGCCACCGGTAGGTGGTTACAGCAATTACTAGAAACTCTGTTATAGGTTTCAAGTGCTAGCTGATGACATTCTTGACTTTTGAATTGGTAGAAGTTATTGGTCTATTAAGAATATATTTTATGGTCAGCAAGATAGACTCATCAGGTAAAGACATGTTCCATCAAGCTCAACCATCTGAATGCTAGCTCTAGAACCCACAGAGTGAGTGGAGTGATTCCCACAAGTTGTGCTTTGACCTCCACATGTAAGCCCTGGCTTGTGTGTGCCTACAAACACATACACACATCCATACATACATCCATATACACATGTGTATACTACATGTGTGTTAGGGTGGCTGAGGAAGCCAGAAGAGGACACCAGATCTCATGGAACTGGAGTTACAAGCAGTTGTGAGCCTCTGGGCATAGATTCTGGGAACAAAACTCAGGTCTCCTGCAAAAGGACCAAGTACTTTTTAACTGCTGAGCCATCTCTCCAGCTCCCTTAAAATACATTCTAAAGGTTTTGATTAGTCAAAAGGATTTAAGGTCAGGCACAGGAATGGTCATTGAATGCCTTTGATGAGGACTAAAAATAACTTGAGATATAATTTGGCTATTATCTGCAACATTCTAACTTTGCACCACCACTGGTTCAGTCATGTGGCCTGGAAGAGTCTTTAACACAGGTGCAGCTTTTCATTTTCCTGGGAATTGCAATTTATACAGATTTATACAATGCTTTACATAGTTATTTTCCCCAAGCTCTGGAGTGGTTTGGAGAACAGTACCGAGGAATGTTGGCTTAAAGTTTAGAAATGATCTCCAGAGTGGGCTTTTTATTATTTATTTGCTTTTTAAAAAGAGAGTCTCATGTAGTAGTTCAGGTTGGCCTCTAATTTACTATTTAGCGAAGGATGACCTTGAACTCCTGACTCCCTTACCTCTACTTTCAAAGTGCTAGAATTACAGATGTTTCCACCATGCCCAATTTCCAAAGTAGAGAAAATTTTAACCCCCTTCTTGCTCTCTCTCTTGCCCTCTGTGTTTGTCTGTCTGACTGTCTGTCTGTCTGTGTCTCTATACTACTGCCTGTGGTGGCAGGAGTAGACATTGGATCCCTGGAATTTGAGTTAAAGTTATCTGTAAGCTACCCAACCTGAGTACTGGGAACTGAACTCAGGTCCTTTGAAAGAACAGAAATCACTTTTTACTGCTGAGTCATCTATCCCCCCACCCTCTTTTTCTAACTCCCTTCAAATTCATCTTTTAACACATCATTTAGGGAAGTCAGGGTAGGAACTCAAGACAGGAATAGATGCAAAGGCCATGGAGTAGTGTCGCTTAATGGCTTGCTCAGCCTGCTTTATTATACAACCAGGACCACTGCCCAGGGGTGATACCATCCATAGTGAGTTGGACCCTTGTATATCAATCATAAATCAAGCCTTTGGGAGCATTTTCTTGATTTATGATTGATATACATCTGGGTGGGGACATTTTCTCAATTAAGGTTCTCTCTTTCCAAATGAGTCAAGCTTGTGTCAAATTGACACAAACCTAGCCAGCAACATGGGATGTTCTTGAGGAGGGAGGGAGAGAGGGGGGAGACTTGGTAAGCAGAAAGATCATCCATTGTGGATGAAGAGACAATAGGAGACAAAGGACAAAGGACAAAGGAGAGAAGACGGTATAGGCCATTGCACTCTCATGTGAGATCTCCTTGAAAGCTCTTTAACCATGAAGATGTTCTATTCATATGCACACAATGCTCAATGAGGATGGCTTCCCTGTGGGAAATGGAATTGAGTGGGCTTTTGCATCTGGGAGAACTTGGAACAGATCAAAGGTGAAAGACTGGTGTGCAATGCTAGGCAAATCAAAGATGCCATCAGAAAAATTGAGGATTTGTCAGGAAAGGGTGTTAGCTGAGTTTGGTTTCCTCTTTCCTTAGATCTCCTTAGTGCTGAGAAAGCTGGGTTGGCATCTCTGAGATGTGCTGAACAGCAGAAGAGGGACCTATTAAAGTGGTAGGAGTTTTCCAGTGCCCTTACAATATTTTTTGGAGCCAGATAGAAGTGATATTTGTTTCTTCCTGGAATAGATAATTGATTTCAGTGGGTTTTGGATTAGATTTATGACTTTGGAAGGAATTTGCAATTGCATAGTAGTTGATTACTTGACATTTTTTTTCTTTAGAAAATTCTAAGGAAATAGAGGCCTTAGAAGACTTGGGGTTCTGACTTCAGTTATCTACTCTAGAGATCGATGTCTTCTGTTTGTTCCGCATAAATTTTGTGTTTGAGACCATCTCACTTGTAGTCCAGGCTGACTTCAAACTCTCTGTTCAGCTGAGGATGGCCTCAAACTCCTCCTCTGCTTGTCTGTACCTCCTAGATGCTAGGATTCTTGGTGTTTATGGCCATGTCAGGTATATGCTGTGCTGGGGATGGGGGTGGGGAGCAGACTTTGTGCATGTCAGGTAAATGCTCTACCATCTGAACCACATCCATAGCACCCATTTTCTATAATTGTTGAATAGTCATTTTCTCAGCTACTATGGAAGCTAAAGCAAGAGGGTAGCTTGGTTTACGAAGTTGAGGATGTGCTGTGCCGACTAGGTGTCTGCATTAGGTTCCCCATTAGTAGGGTGATCTCCAGGAAGTAAAGGGCCCCAGTTGCAGTTGACATAGCAAGATCTTGCTTCATTATAAGATCATTTCCTTCCCAGTATTTGAACTTGATAAATCACTTTGTTTTCTTCCACAGGTTCCACAAGGGCTCTTTATCGGCATGAAGACTGCTTATTTTCATTTGTGTGTTTCATTTTCCAAGAGCCTTCTTAGAAGTCTAGGATTCCACAGGGCACAGTGCTTCACATCTGTAATCCCAGAACTTGGAGGTGGAGGCAGGAACATCAGAAGTTCAAGGACACCCAAGGAGCAGAAGGGTTTGCAGCCCCATAGGAGGAACAACAATATGAAATACCCAGTACCATCAAAGCTCCCAGGGGCTAAAACTCCAACCAAAGAGTATACATAGTGGGACTCATGGCTCCAGCTGCATATGTAGCAGAGGATGGCCTTGTCTGTCATCAGTGTGAGGAGGTCCTGTGAAGGCTCTATGACCCAGTGTAGGGGAATAACAGGGCCAGGAAGTGGGAGAGCGTGGGTTAATGATTGGGGGAGTGGGAAGAGGATAGGGGGTTTTCAGAGGGGAAACGGGGATAACATTTGAAATGTAAATAAAGAAAATATCTAATTAAAATTAATATTATAAAATATAAAGTTCTACATTATAACTAAATCCATTAACCTTTATAGTAATAAGCAACTTTTATCCTCTGGATATAGCTATGAAAATAAACTGTTGCAGTACACACACACACACACACACACACACACACACACACACACACACACAAGATGTTCGAGGACAGGGCTGGAGAGAGAGCTCTGGGGTTAAAGTGCTTGCTTTGTAATCGTGAGAACTCAAGTTCAGATCTCTAGAACCCATATCAAAAGCTAGGTGTAGCCGGGCGGTGGTAGCGCACACCTTTAATCCCAGCACTTGGGAGGCAGAGGCAGGTGGAT
>NC_045030.1:156471856-156481242 GCF_008632895.1 Mastomys coucha
AAAAAAAAAAAGAAAAAAAAAGCTAGGTGTAGAAGCATATGCCAGTGTTGTAAGTGACTATCTTCCAAGCAAAGTAATCACCATCTTGGGGAAGTCCAGAGGGAAGCCCTCTTACAAAAGGATCATCACAGATGGGCTTGCTGACTGTATATACCCCCTCACGGAGGAAAGAGAAGGGTCACAAGACCCACACCTGGGTATCTAGCTGTTCCCTACCACCTGTTATATGCAACTCTACTTTAACTGCTCATAGCCTCAAGGAGAGGCTCCGTCTATGTGGTTGTAGCAAAGCCCTCATCCATAATGGGTAAAGGCTTTCCAGGTATGGCCTATTGGGCAGGGTATGAGTACCCACACCATTCACCTATGCTTTGTAAGGGAGCCCAATAAATTCATCGGTTCCCCAGTGTGCACTTTGGGAGAATCATGCCTGGGTTTGTTGTTGGAACTTCAGGAGAAATGATAGACATAGTTTATGTATTCCCCTGGGAAAGAATGTTAGCAACAAGATGTAATCCTAGCACAAAGGAGGCAGAGACAGGAGGGATCCGTGGAGCTCACCAGAACTCACTTTACCCAACTCCCAAATTTATTATTTTTTATTTTCTGTGTGTATATGAGTCGAAAATATCAATTTTTAGGGGTGTAAGGTGAATACTCAGAGAGATGCTATGTTCTGTGGGGACAGAAGCATGAAGGCAGCTCAGAGTCACCATCATGATATATACATATTTCCTGAGAATATTCTGGAAATACCTAATCTCAGAAGTACTGAAGGCTGAGTGGAGCTGTGTCTAGCTCAGTGCTGAAGAAAAATATCCTTAGGTGAGCCACATGTAGACTTTCACATTCCTTCCTTCCCTCCCTTTCTTTTTTCAGGGGCAGGATGGGTATGTATGTACATATTTGTGTATATATGTACATGTTTGCAGGTATATATGTATATGGAGGCCAGGGGTCAATGTTGGGTGTCTTCCTCAATTGCTTGCTCTTTGAGACAGTGTCTCTCACTGAACCTGGAGTTCATAGATTCAGCTAGACTAGTTAGCCAGCAAGCCCCCAAAATTCTTCTGCTTCAGCATCCCCAGTACTGTGTCTCTACTGCAGCGCCCAGCTTTTGTTTGTTTGTTTAACATGGGTGGCAGGAATCGTAACTAAGGTCCTAATGCTTGTTTGACAAGCACTGTATTAATTAAGCCATCTCCTTAGACCTTTCTTTCTCTCTTTCTTTCTTTCTTTCTTTCTTTCTTTCTTTCTTTCTTTCTTCCTTCCTTCCTTCCTTCCTTCCTTTCTTTCTTTCTTTCTCTCTTCTTTTCCTTTTCCTTCCTTCCTTTCTTCATTTCTTTTCTTTTCTTTTAAGGCAGGGTTTCTCCATATAGCTTCAACTTTCCAAGTGCTGGGATTACAGGCTTGCACCACCACCTCTGTTTAAAAAAAATGTAAACATCCAGAAAGTTAAAACCAGGACTGGGGATGCAGCTCAGTGTTATTTATCCTGTATGCATCATGCCTTGAGTTCTGTCCTCTACACTGCATGGAAATGTAAACCAAGACAGATGAAATCAATGTCAGTATTGTACTCCATTTCATCCAATATGTCCAAGCTATTGTTATCGAACATTTAATCACCATGAAATTATTACTTACACACTTTTCACTTAAAAATGTGAAGAATAGCATTTACATTTAAAACACAATTCAGCCTATAATGCCTGCTCAAAGTGCTCCATAGCTATAATGAGCAGTGGCTAGCATGTTCAAGAGTGTATGTATAACACACACTTCCTCCCTCCCTCCATCCTTCCTTCCTTGCCTCCCTCCATCCTTCTCTCCCTCCCTCTCCATTATTCCTTCTTTATTTTTCTCCTTCCTCAATCTTCTTTTAAAAACATTACCAAGCAGATATTTCCATGAGAGCCTGCTCATCTCAATGACTCCATTTACCTTTGCTATACCCCCTCCCCTAGAAAATCCATTATAACATACATAATCTCCTTACTTTACAAAATGCTCTGCAGATAGCCAGGGGTGACATCTGCGTGGGTGGACAGAATTAGGCTCACAGGGAGATGAAAAATAGACGTCTGTAATCACTGATAAATTGAAAAATAAAAACACTACAGGCACATAAGAATAATGGCTACTTAGGTGACAGCTCTCTGCAGGAGCCAGTTTCAAATGCAACTGCTTCATTCATTTTTAGGAGTCTTCTGAGAAATGCTATGGTATAAGAAATGAGGTATTAGTTTATTGGAATGAAAGGGGAAACATTTTCTCCCATTGGTTAGAAAGGCTGTGTTTGACACATCAACTTCTTTGCCTTTGCAGTTTGTAGAAGCAGAAGCAAAATCCCTGTAATTCAGGACTGGGTATGTAGCTCAGTTGCTTTAGAGTTGCCTAGCAAGCACGAAGCCCAGTATTCCATGTCCAGAAACGCATCAGTCAGGCATAGTGCTGTGTGTCTGTCATTCTAACACTCAGGAGGTAGAGAGGCAGGAAGATCAGAAATTCATAGGGCGGAGCAGAGACTGAAAGGACAATCCAGCCTGATATAGCTGTCTCCTGAGAGGCTCTGACAGTACCTGATTAATACAGAAGTCGAGGCTCACAGCCATCCATTGAACTGAGTACAGGGTCCCCAATGAAGGAGCTAGAGAAAGGACCCAAGGAGCTGAAAGGTTTGCAGTCCCTTAGGAGGAACAGCAATATGAACTAACTAGTACTTTCAGAGCTCCTAGGGACTAAACCACCAACCTAAGAGTACACATGGAGGGACTCATGGCTCCAGCAGCATATGTATAGTAGAGGATGGCCAAGTTGGTCATCAGTGGGAGGTGAGGCCCTTGGCCCTGTGAAGGTTCTATGCCCCAGTGTAGGGGAATGCCAGGGCCAGGAAGTGGGAGAGGGTAGGGTGGCGAGCAGGGGAAGGGGGGAGGAGGGAAGGAACAGGGGATTGTTCTTGTTGTTGTTTCTTGGTTTTTGTTTTTTGTTTTGGAAGGGAAACTGGGAAAGGAGATATCATATGACATGTAAATAAAGAAAATGTCTAACAAAAAAAAAAAAAAGAAAAAAAACCGAAATTCATAGGGCATTTTATTTTTGCTTAGAGTTCCTAGCCAGCCTGGGCTATGTGAGACACAACATATATATTTTAAAAGCCACACAATTCAAGTACTATATTCTTATTTATTTTGTGTGTGTATAGTGCAGATGTTCTTGTGCTATCACATATGTGTGGAGGTCTGAGGACAGTTTTCAGGGGGATTGGTTCTCATCTTTTGTCTTGCTGAGGCAAGCTCTTTCTTGTTGATATTGCTGTGGCACACTCCAAGCTAGTAGCTGATGAGCTTCCAGGCTCTTCTCTCATTTTGTCCTCCCAATTTGTAGTAGGTGTTCTGGGATTACAGATGTGCATCTTGACATTTTTTAATTGAAAATTTTTTGATACATTATATTCTGATCATGGTTTCTCCTTCCTCATGTCTTCCCAGATTTTTGCCAACTCCTTATTCTTCTAACTCTGATAGAGCAGCCTGACTCCATCTTAAAGATGGGAGCCATTTTTTAATAAAGTCAGAACAAGTTAATTTCTCTTTACTGTAAAATTCAAGCTTAACTTTGCTTTAATCTGTTCCTGGAATTTGACATGTTCCCCACCTTATAGAGTTTGATGTACACCTTGAACATACCTTGATAAGATAAAATGTCCTGCCAAATAATTTTGAAATGTTCATCTAAGTTTCTATGTAATCTCTGAAAATCCCCCATCCCTTGGAAACCCCCATAGCCTTGAAGTTTTGGGGGACTATATAAACCCTACCTTCTCCTATGTTCAATACTATTTTCTCAAAGTTCATGTTTGGTAGATAGAGCCCTGTCCAACATAAAAATAAAGCTTGCTTGATTTGACCAAAGAATTTGCATAATGGTTTTTACTCTCATTTGGTGGGATTGACAACTCCATCCCTTCTTTCTCTCTTTAGAAAACAAACAGAGCAGAACACAAGCCAATGAACAAGGAAAAAGCACCAGAAATTGCGTAATGGTTTTTACTCTCATTTGGTGGGATTGACAACTCCATCCCTTCTTTCTCTCTTTAGAAAACAAACAGAGCAGAACACAAGCCAATGAACAAGGAAAAAGCACCAGAAACACACACACACACACACACACACACACAAAACAAAACCCATTAAAAAAAAACAAAATTGAAAACCATAAAATAGAAGCAAGAGACCAGTAAGGTAAAAAAAATTCCCAAACAAAGCAATATGAGAAAGAATCTCTAAGAATACCATTTAAGTTCATTCTGTGTTGACCTTCTGCTGTTGGGTATGGGGGCCTACCCTTAAGTGTGTTTTACTTACCCAATGGGACTTCATTGGAAAAAATATTTTTTCCTTTGCAAACAGCTGTCAATTGGATATAACTCCTTTGTTCGAGATGGGAGCCCATTTTCACTTCCCTCTCAATGTTGGGGACCCATCTACCTATGCAGGCCCTATGCATGTTGCCACAGTCTCTGTGAGTTCATATGTGCATCAGTCCTATCATGTATTTTAGACATTGTTTCCTTAAAGCCATCCAATCCCTCTGGCTCTTATGATCTTTCCATCTCCTCTTCCAATAGCTCCTTGAGCCCCTAGGGTAGGGGTTTGATGAGGATATCTCATTTGGATCTAAGTATTCCAAGGTCTTTAATTCTTGCATTTTCCAGTTGTCACACCTGGCTTTTAAACTAGATTCAGGAAAATCAACCTTCACTCATCAGGCTTGTGTCGTAGTGTTCTAGTTTCCTTTCTGTTGCTGTGGTAAGACATTCTGACCAAAAACAACAGACATGGCTACAGACCAATCTGATCTGGAAAACACCTAAATTGAGACTCCCTTCTCAGACGACTGTAGGCTGTGTCAAGTTGACAGTTAAAAACTAAGATACTTTGTTAGCTCTTTTACCTGCTGAGCCATCTCCATAGCCCAGTGCATAAGCAAGTAGGGGAACAATTTCTATTTAATCACTGACTTGCTTGGTAGAAGATGTTTGTTTAGTTGGTTGGTTTGGGTTTTTCAAGACAAGATCTCTCTGTGTATCACTGGCAGTCCTAGAACTTACTCTGTTGACCAGATTGGCCTTGAACTCACAGATCTGCCTGCCTCTGACTCCTTCCAAGTGTTGGGCTGGAAGGTGTGTGCTACCACCTCCTAGAACATCAGATCTTTGGATAAATTCAACTTGAAATTCACTTGATGGATAGTTGTGGTGGCACATGGCAGAGACAGGTAGATCTCTGAGTTCAAGGCCAGCCTGGTCTACTGAGTGAGCTCCAGGACAGCTAGGACTACAAACAAACAAACAAACAAACAAAAAAAAAGAAAGAAAAGAAAGAAAAAAAGAAATTCACGTGGTTATCTAGTTTTGGGATTGTGAGCTTTTTGAATTAAAAAAAAAGATACATTTATTTCACATCTTGCATATAAAGTAAGATTTTCTTAATTACTGCATACTGGAAAAAAATGACATATATGCTATATGAATTGGCAGAGAATGATCATGCACTTACATTCCTAGGCTTTGCTTCCACATCCCACATTTATAGGAACTGTGGGTTCTCTAGTTCTCCCAGAAGGCATTGGAGCATCTCTGCCAAAGCGTATCTCTAAAAAGTCATGAATTAGACAGTTTGGTCATCCTGTGGGCTCTATCTACCTACCTCTCCTCTTCTGATCTAGATTTCTATGGGCAAGTCCCTTTTCACTGCTAATGTCCCAAGTGGCAGTAAGGTCACCACTGATACCTTCTTATATGAAGCTAGAGCTAATGTTGGCTTTGTAGTAAAGACTGACCATGAAATCCTGATCCTCCTAACTTTACCTCCCATAGCTAAGGCAATGAGCATAGGCCACCATGGTTTTGATATTTGTCTTGAAGTGGCCTAGGTCACATGCTGAGGGTTGAGGCTTGCCTGGAAGGTTCAGTCCTTTTTGGCTGTGAGAGTCATGGGCAGTGGGATTATTACCCATGAAAAGGAACTGCTATTTTTGACACCTGATACTTCAGTCTTTTGGTTCCAGGATCGTACTGTAAATGTAAATCCAGTTGACTTGAACATCTGTCTCATTCCTTTTGGCTCCTCTCTGTCTCCCTTCCCAACTCCTCTGTGTGTGTGTGTGTGTGTGTGTGTGTGCGTGCACGTGTGAGTGCGAGCACTCATTCATTTTCATATTCATGTGTATGCATTTGTGTGTGGAGGCCAAAGATCAGCTTTGAATGTCATTCCTTGGATGTTATACCTTCCACCCATTTTTAAGACAAGGTCTCTCACTAAGTAGAATAGGCTAGATGGCTAGTGAGTCTGGGGGACCTGCCTGTCTCTGCCTCCCAAGTATGGGGATTACAAGTGTGCCACTATGTTTTGCTTTTTAAACTTGGGTTCTGGTGGTTGAACTCAGGTCCTCATGCATGCAGGGCACATGCTTCCTCAACTGAGCTACTGAGCTATATCCTGTACTCTTTCAATGCCCTAATTGTTCTTTATTTTTCAATCTCTTTCCTTAGGAGTACTTTTTTTTTTTGAGGTCTCATGTATCCCCAGGCTGCTGTCAACCTGAATATGAGATTGAGAATGACCTTGAATTTCCGATTTTCCTGTCTTCTTTTCCCCCACGGCTGGAATGACAGCTATATACCAACACATCCAGTTTGTTTGATGTTGAGGATTGAACCTATGGCTTCATACACATAAGGCAAATAATCTACCAATGAAGCCATCTATATAGTTACAGAAACCCATTTCACAAATTTCTAGCTACCTCTTGTTCCACTTCCCAAGTTTCTGAATATACCTGATTTTTGTGGGGAATAAAGTTTAGGTTCAAGCTGAGTTCTCAGCTATACTTAGAATAGTCCAAATTGTATTTTTCTTCCTTTTCATTCTTCATAATATAGTGCAAAGTTGTTGAATGAGCAACATCTTCTTCAATTTAAATTTAATAATCAGAAGAAATTCTGAGACACAATAGATAGTTAAGGAGTTTTTGTTTCATGAATGAGAGGTTTTATTTTTAAGGAAACTTTCATTTTGAGAACAAGTCTGAATCTTTTTTCTTGTATGCCAATCAAGGTCAATTTCAATTTTTATTTGGAACATCTGTTCCTTTTGGGATTGGTGTTAGGTGTCTGAGTAGGGGTAGGGCTCAAGTCTGTATAGTCTAAAAGCTAAGAATTGAACAGCTCCTAGGCCACATAATTATTGTTATCAGAAAAGTAAGTTAACCTTTCTGATCACTCTCTCTCACTATATAAAGGGAGGGACATCTAAGCTAAGATTGTGTGAGGCCTCTAAGAGATACAAGTCTTTGCTGTTAAATCTTCACATAATATTTGTGCAACAAATGGTAGCCTATAAAAAATACTATCGAAGGGGCTGGAGAGATGGCTCAGTGGTTAAGAATTTGGCTCCCAGTACCGACATGAAGCAGCTCAAAACCACTTTCAGGTCCAGCTCTAGGGGATCTGATTCCCTCTTCTGGTCTCTTTGGGCAGGTGCAATCACATAGCACATACACTCATAACCATATGCAAGTAAAAATGATTTAAAGAATCTTTAAAAAATACAACTGATGTTTTTAGGGAAGGAGAAAGAATCCTACGTGACTGAGCATCACTGGAGTTTGTCACTGTTGTCCCTGACTGTGGAGTTTGGAAACCATTGAGTACCAAGCCTCATGGAAAAGCAGTAAAAATTGTCTGAAAATTCAGTATACATGTTCTATGTATTTGGATGGTGATAAGGCCATTTCAGCAAATAGTTTGTAGGCCAATGAATATACGAACTTACTTTGGGCTCTCTATATTTATACTAAGTCATTAAAATCTACCCATGTTCTGGGGCCAGAGGTTATTCAGTTGTTTTCTCTTTTTTTTTTTTCCCACCACTTTGTTTTGAGACAGGATCCCATGTTGTCCTTGCTGACCTCTAGCTGAATAAGTAGCTGAGGATGGCCTTAAATCTTAAACTTTTGACCCTCTGACCCTCCTGCCTCTACTTCTGGTATGCTGAGATTACAGGATTCCATCCCCTCCCATCCTCCTTCTCTCCCTTCTCCTCTTCTTTCCTTTCTCTGTGTACTAAGGACCAAGCCCACAGCTCCATGGATGCTGAGCCACAGCCCTAGGTCCTGCTTAGCTTTTGTGATCCCTATTCCATTTGTGTGAACAAAATGCCCAGAGTTTAATGAATGTATGGGCAATGATTCTAAGAAGGAATCCAATTTATGAACTACTATTTTGCCTGTTAATTGTAAATGAGGAACAAATCAAAGTTACTATGAAATTATGTTCTAGGAGACATAATACTTTGGGAGTTGTACTACATAAAAACTGCTCAGCAATAAAAATCGTGTTTTTAAGCCAATTATGCCATATTTGACTGTCAGTATATTATTTATTAAGTTAAAATAACCAAGAGGATCTAAATTCTTGATATGTGAGATTGATGTCATAATTCAGCAAATTTTCTAGGTTGCTAGTTTCTTACAGAATTATATCATTAGGTATCTACTTTTTATTTTCCCCTAGAAGCATGTAGCCCATGCTGGTCTTAAACTTACTGTGTGGCCAAAGATGACCTTGAACTCCTGACCTTCTTGCCTCCACATCCTATGTACTGTGATTCTAGGAGTACAATGGGCAAGCATAAGCAGCTGCCAAGCTCTACTGAAGGTAGAGAAATATTGTTTGAAACAAATTTTGTTTTCTTATTGAGACAAACACCAGAATCAAAATTCAGTTATTACTTATGACCATAAGGACCTTTTCACAACACCACAGCAAAAGAGATGAGATAACCCTTCTAGTAGCAAACAACTAGAATCTCTGGTGATATGTAACTAGCATCAACTCATATATCCACTGAGTTTATAAGAAAGTAAAGAATATCTATAGAGGGCAAAAATAAAGAGCAACTCGGTGGGGGATGTGGATCCGTTGGTAGAGTGCTTGCCTAACATCCAGGATGCCTGGGTTCAATCTTCACCACTACATAAACCAACTGAGACATACCTGTATGCTCAACACTTGGGAGGGAGGAAAATGAATCAGAAGTTAAAGGTCACTACAACTCCTTCCATGGGTATTTTGTTCCCCCTTTTAAGAAGGAATGAAGTATCCACATTTTGGTCTTCCTTCTTTTTCAATTTCTTGTGGTTTGTGGATTGTACTGATTTCCAGAGTGATTGTACCAGTTTGCAATCCCACCAGCAATGAAGTAATGTTCCTCTTTCTCCACAACCTTGCCAGCATCTGCTGTCACCTGAGCTTTTTAACCTAGCCAATCTGACTGGTGTGAGGTGGAATCTCAGGGTTGTTTTGATTTGCATTTCCCTGA
>NC_045030.1:156481437-156483152 GCF_008632895.1 Mastomys coucha
ACTATGGAGCAGAGATTGAAGGAAGGACAATCCAGCCTGATATAGCTGTCTCCTGAGAGGCTCTGACTCTACCCGACTAATACAGAAGTACTCAATGTATGTATGGCTCACAGCTATACATTGAACTGAGTACAGGGTCCCCAATGAAGGAGTTAGAGAGAGGACCAAAGGAACTGAAAGGTTTGCAGCCCCTTAGGACGAACAACAATATGAACTAACTAGTACCCTCAGAGCTCCCAGGGACTAAACCACCAACCAAAGAGTACACATGATGGGACTCATGGCTCCAGCAGCATGTGTATAGTATAGGATGGCTAAGTCAGTCATCAATGGGAGGAGAGGCCCTTGGCCCTGTGAAGGTTCTATGCCTCAGTGTAGGGGAATGCCAGGGCCAGTAAGCAGGAGAGGGTGGGATGGCAAGCAGGGGGAGAAGGGAGGAGGAAGGGATCAGGGGTTTGTTCTTGTTGTTGTTTTTTTGTTTTGTTTTGTTTTTTGGAGGGGAAACTGGGAAAGGAGATATTGTATGACATGTAAATAAAGAAAATATCTAATAAAAATACTTGAGTTAATATATATTAAAAAAAGAGTTTCAGGGTCATTATTAGCTACTGACAGAGTTTGAAGCCCACCTAGAATGGCAAGAGGGATGTTGAGAGAGACCCATAAACTTCCAGTCTAGCAAACCTCAATTATAGAAATGATCCTTAAAAGTATTTATTATTATTATTATTATTATTATTATTATTATAAATAACCAAATTGAGTTTGGGATGCTCTGGGGAAGCTATGAGATGGTGAGTGCCAATAACCATGACAACTGTATTTTAAAGACCATGTATCAGTAGGAACTATTTAAGGGAGAGATAAAGAACAGAGACATTGTCATAAATTTTGAACTTTAAAAGAGATCAGTGAAAACCTTATCAGAAAATGACTATCAATTCTCATGGGAGAGGATAAGACAATTTGCTTTTGTCTCTTATGGGTAAATAGATTCTCTTGGAAACTTGTAAGTATGGACATGCTTTTTTGTATTTTGGATCTTGAATTTATTTATTTTTACTCTTTAATGTTTTTTTATTTGTGTGTGTGTATGTGTGTGTGTGTGTGTGTGTGTGTGTGTGTGTGTGCAGGTGCCCTTGAAGGCCAGAAGAAGATAATATATTCTCTGGAACTTGAGTTGCAGGTGGTTTTGAGTTGACTGATGTAGTATTGATGACTGAAGTCAGGCCCTCTGGAAGAGCAACAAGTGATCCTAATCACTGAGCAACCTTTACAGCCCTAGATTATAGGGGGTGGTTCTGATGCTTTGATTGGGAATCTGTGTTTGAACACTGAAGGTTCTGTTCCTCAATTGGTTCTTGATCGATCAATAAAGATGTTAGCAGCTAATGGCTGGGTGGAAGAGGTGGGACCTCCAAGCTACCACAGGCAGGCTAGCAGACACAGGAGAAGGAAAGAGATTTGCCATGCTGGCCCAGGATCAGAGGTGAGGAGGACCCAACATCTGTCCCAACACCGGAAGTAACTGGGATCAGTGGGACCAGGCACACAGGAACTCCACCAGCCCAGTGGCTCAGGTTCCTTCTGGTCTGTCTGGGCTGGTGTCCTGAGCAGACCTTGGGTGCAAGCTCCGCAGTCAGCCCGACAACACCCAGAGGAAGCTCCACTCCCAGGTGCTCTAACAAGCTCAGGATCACAGGATCCCAGAATCA
>NC_045030.1:156484547-156484932 GCF_008632895.1 Mastomys coucha
CCAACATATCCTAATTGATTGAAATCCAAAAATATGAGGAATTAGAAATTTGTTGATTGTCACCCAATAGTCTCTCTAATTTGGTAATTGGAGAATTAGGTCCAATATTATACAATCTATATACACTTTCAGCTTGTTTGTTCATGACAGTGTCTGGCTTTGTACAACATAAGGGTCTTGAAATCTTGCTTCTCCTATCTCTGCCTCTCTATTAGTAGTATTGTTTATTTCATGTTTTTGCACTACACTGTAGTTTTCAGAACAGCTTGCATATTTCAAAAGTATTTTTACAGCCAAAAGAAATGTAGACAATTAAATTGGGAAGTGGCTTGTAAGAGAACAACAAAGAGTGAGACTGAATGCTTTGCTTGATGTTTGTAACTCT
>NC_045030.1:156486611-156504521 GCF_008632895.1 Mastomys coucha
AGATTTGCCATGCTTTGGAGGTAGAGAGAGCCACCAACCATGTGAGATCTTGGGTGGAGTGGCCATTGGCTGCTTCTCTGACTCGGTCTAGGAAAACAGGTGGGCAATTAGAAATGCAACTAAGTAGAGAACAAGTTTAGGGTGTTGAGCAAGGAGAAATTAACTGAGTTGAGGGCAGATTTAGAGGTGTTGAGCTGAGAGTGAAGGTAAGGACAAAACGTATTAAAAATATGCATATATATGTTTCATCCACAGATCTGGGGTGGCTCCTGGGTGGCATGCATTTATGTCCAGCCAAAAGCACAGAGCAATGTAGCAAAACTCCACACTACACTGGATCTTGAATTTATATTGCTTGTATGAAAAGGAAGACACCAAACTCAAGAAAAGATGATCCAGATTGATTTTTTGGGCTCACTGACAAGTACTTTTTGGAGGACTATACTTTTAACATAAACAACATGTTATTCTCATGGATAAGAAAATAATCTCACTCACCACTAGCTAATAAGTCAAAACACTAATTATCAGTAGCAATACACACAGAGCAAGAATTAGCAGATACCACTAAGAGCAAAGTCATATGTCAAGAACTTCAGGGTGCAGAATCATTGGCTAAACATTGGGTTAGTCACTTTCATAATGCCACAATGAAATATCAGATAGAAGCAATTTAAAGCTCACTGTCTCAGAGGGTTCAGTTCATTGTGGTGACAGAGGCAGGTAGGAGTAGCACAGTTTAAGTCATGGGAACAAAGAATCAGAGAAGGAGGGACACATTTACTTGGGGTGCTCTTTTTCATCTTTTATTCTCTCTGGGCACCTGGACCATAGAATGATATTGCTCACATTCAGGGTGTGCCTTCTTCCCTCAGTTTACCCTCTCTATAAAGTCACAGACATACCAATCTCCTCAGTGATTCTAAGTCCCATCGAGTTGACAGTGAACATTTTTAGCCATCATCAACATTATAAAATAAATATTTTTTTAAAAAAAATAACCAAAGACATGAAGAAGTAAATAAAAATTCAAGAGAAGAAATCCTTGTATGGAATAACTGGTAGTATCCCCCTTATTCCTCGGACATACTAGGCTCGGATAAATCTCAGTGGTAGAATGTTGCCCTATCACATGTAAGGACCTGGGTTCAATGCCCAGCAGTGCAATAGAAAAGCCATACAGAACTGTAATTTAAGTATACACCTGTGGAAATGAAAATATAAATGCTGTGCAACATTCTACCCAGTTTATGTAACTCTGTGGATCCAACCTGGCGCCTCTCTTATGCTAGGTAAACACTCTGTCAGCTGCATCCTCAGGCCTCAATGAACTTATAAACATATTATATAGTGCTCAAGCTATAGTTATCTAGAATACATCAAAATAAAGTTTTCTATAAAGTAGTGCAGAGACATGGAAAGTGTAGAAAATTTAATGAAAACTTGTAAAATACATATACAGACTAAATTCTAGGAAAAGAACTTGATGAGTAGATCAGAATGGCAAGAGGCCATATTTGAAAAGATAATGGTTAGGTCATTTTCTAAATCAGTGAAGTAGTGGTCAAACTACAAGGATGGCCACTCATACCAGGACACATAGCAGTCAAATGACAAATCAAACAAAAGCTAGTTTAAAGGAACAAAGGAGGGGAAAATATAAGCAAATTACCTATGAAACAAAGACAGCTCCTAAGACCAAAAAAAAAAAAAAAAGCTAGGGGGAGATTGGTCCAGCTGAGGTAAAATTGAACATTCCAGAAGTGTATATGTGAATTAACATGCTAAAACAGGAGAGACTTCAGGGAGACTGGAAGCATCTCAGGTTCTTTTGTGTAATCAGCTAGTTTTGAAAGTGTGTGTGGCTGTTCATGAGAGAATGGCCATGCTGCAGAAAATGAACAAAAGGCACATGCCGAAGAGAAGGCCAGTGATTGTGCTCTCAGAGAGAGGAGGGATTCAAAATTATTAACATGGCAGTGTCAGTTTACCCATGTGGACATTTTCTAAAGCCCCCCAGGAGATGCTGGAAATCTCAAATAATACTGAAATGAATGTGTGTGTATATCTGTAAATAATTATCCTATGCCTATAAGCCTATGATAAAATTTAATTGACAAATTAGGCACAGGAAGAGATAACTAATAAGAATAGAATAATGAAAAACCAATTATAGTACACAGTAGGCCTTAATGCAAGTTATGCTGATGTGATTTCTCTAAATATGTTATTATACTTTCTTTCTTTCTTTCTTTTTTGAGACATGGTCCTAGCTGGCCTGGAACTCACTCTGTAGACTAGGCTGGCCTTGAACACATAAAAATCCAACTGCCTCTGACTCCCAATTACTGGGATTAAAGGTGTATGGCACCACACCTGGCTGATACATTTTTGTAAAAGATTTTTCTTTATTATTTTAAATTATGTACACTATGTCTGTTTCTGTATGTGAGTCTGTGCCAGAAGAGGCCATTGGATTCCCTGGAGCTGGAGTTAGTTACAAGTGGTAGTGAGTTCCTTGATGTGGATGCTGAGAGCTGAACTTGGGTCCTCTGGATGAGCAGCAAAGGCTCTTAACCACAGAGCCATTTCTCCAGCCCCATCATCCATACTCTAGTGAAATGCCTGTGTGAGATGAAATGAGGGGAATGCATTTGCATTCTGATGTACTGTTAGGCTACTTTGTCCCTTCAAATCATAAACACTAAATATGATGACAATGGCTTTGATGACCAAGATAGTTGTAAAGTGACTAATGGGCTAGTAGTGCCCATAGCATGAATATGCTGGGAAGGGGGGTTATTTGTGGCCCAAGTAGAATGCTGTATTAATTACTTTTGTTTCTCCTAAGGGCTGGCCATGCAAACCTGAATTTAGTTCCCCAGAATTTCTGTGAAAAGCTGAATGTGATGGCACACATCTGTAATCCTAGCCCTCCTATGGCAAGATAGGAGAGTAGGAGACAGGAGAATCACTGGAAGCTCATGGGGCAAATAGTCTGGAGTGCATAGCACAGCAGAAACAATGTGATAGACCCTACCTCAAAACAAGGTGGAAGGAGAGAACCTGCTCCTGAAAGTTGTCCTCTGACCTCCACATGTGGACTATCTTCTGCATTCTCTCCCTCCCCCCAGTCTCTCTGTCTCTTTCTGTCGGTCTGTCTCTCTCTCTCTCCCCTTCTTCTCTCTCACATACACTACCACCATCATCACTAATAATAATAAAATAAAAAAGAAAGGCAAAAAAGGAAAAGGAAATTGAATATTGAAGACAGTATTAAGGAAGTTGAATTATCTATTTCTTCCTTATTTTCATCTTTTTTGGATTTATATATTTTGTAGCTCTGAATTATGCATATATTTATAATGATTATATATTTCTAATTAATGCTTCAACATTAAAAAAACAAAAGCATACTAAGGAAGGAGGATTTATTTTGGCATACAGCGGGGAAGGTACGGCAGTCGGAGCTTGAGACAGCTGGTCACATCAGAAGCGAAGGGATGTGCATTCTGGTACTCAATTCAGTTTTCCCTTTTTCATTCACCCATAAGACTTTCACAGTGGGTCTTTCCTCTCCAGTTGAGCATTTCTGGAAACCACTTCACAGATACACCCAGAGGTGTGTTTCCATGTTGATTCTAAATCTAGTCATGTTGACAGTGAAGATGAAGATGAACTGTCACAGATGGAGTTATGGTATACTATAAGAGTCTGTTAGGCTCCTTACCATGATATATACTTGAAAACTCTTAAGTTTTTGTTGTTTTGATTTTACTTCTGTAGTCTTCCATGTAAATTTCTAGGCCAAGGTTGATTGTGGGTAACTGAAGCCTTGCAGAGAAAGCTGGCTAAATGGAGACTACCATAATCATTTTGCTACCCTGTCACAGATAATAGTTCTTAAAAATAGCCATCCAATGGCAATTCCAAGGGAGAATTGGCATACAATGATGGGCCACAGTCTGGAAGACTAGATGAGCATTTCCTTATTGGGTGGTAATATTACCAATCAGAGTGGCATCTCCCATCTGAAAAACAAACCTTCTATGGTTGGTCTGACACAGAAAGATGGATGTTGGTGACTGGGAGTTTTGATGGGTTTCTTTGAGGTTAGTAGGCAGTCTACAGAATTATAATCAGTGTTTCAAACCAGTGTGGTACAGAGCACTGAGCTTTAAGTCACAGTTATTCATCCATTTGTTGGCATGAGGATGGTTTTACATTTATCAACATTTTTGGAGATCTTTCCATAAACATGGTTGTTCTGTGGGACTCCTGAATTCCATTAAAAGGATGCCAATTAGAACACTTAAACATTGGTGAACAGGGTGACAAAGAAGTTATAGGTCAGGAGACAACACACAGGGTTAATTACAGAAACCCCAGAGATTTCCTATAGATGGCTTAACCCAATAGTTTTCATTGACTTAGTTTAGTTCTCTCTCTCTCTCTCTCTCTCTCTCTCTCTCTCTCTCTCTCTCTCTCTCTCTCTCTCTCTTTCTCTCTCTCTCTGTCTCTAACAGTTTGACATATAACCTCACTACCAAATCCCTTTGCTTCTACAGAAGATTAAAATTCCCTCTCAGGGAGCAAAAAATGCCCATTAACCAAGATAAATTGTGGTTGTAAGCGTAAGTGTGACTCATTTGGTGTTAGCTTTCCAGGGTGGTGTCCGTGAAAAACTGTCTGCAAAATTAATTTATGGAAAGGGATAAATTTCTTTCAGCCAATTGTGTTTTCAGAGCTAAGACTTTGGAAAATGAGATCATGATTCTGCTTGTGCTCTGGACAAGGCATTCAAGGCATTTTGCTCCAACCAACAAGACTCACTCCTTTTTTTTTTTTTTAAAGGTTTCTGCTTTCAGACTGGCAATGAGCAGTAGTGGTTCTTATCTCATGTCACAAAATTGACTGTTTTATATGGTAGAATGGATTTAGATCTGAGCTCTCTAAGTCTTATTCTTTAACATGGAATTGGCTGCTGCTCCTTGAGGTTTCTACCAGCTGAGCAATTATTTATGTTGGCAGGACATCACAGTTCAGCTAAGTGCTAAGATGCAGGCTACAAGGTGAGACACACAAAAGAACATTTGACTGAGAGCTGCAACCCTTGGCTTCTAGACCCAGTTCAGCCATCAGGTAACTATGGTCTTTGTGTTTCAGGGAGAATGAATTTGACCTGATGCATGTAGTACACTTAGTTTCCTAATCTGTCTGGGCTCTGCTGACTTATTTAGCACACTATCCTGAAGTCTGCAAATATTTTATGTAGCAAGTCGCTGATAGGTTAGAGATATGGCCTAGCAATCGAGCACTCAAGACTCTTTAAAAGGACCCAGATTCTATTCCTAGCATCTATATGGAGGCTTGCAATAGTCTGTAACTCTGGTTGCAGAGGATCTGAGGCCCTTTTCCAGCCTCCATAGGTACCACCTGCACTCATGTGTACACAGTTTCATATAGTCACATACATAAACATATAAAATCACTACATGCATGCTCTTCAATGGTGCTAGTGACAATTAACACCACTCAAACCTGACTCAGCCTTTCCAAATGACAATTTCCCTTCAATGTGTTAAGAGAAACCAAAATAGTGGTAGGGAATCGTACATCAACATATGTGCATTTGAATGCCCATTTCTTGGAACACTATTGGTCTCAAATGCCATGGCTACAAAATGTTCTCATTCCCTTCTGGTTGCTGTTATAGACATCATGACCAAAGGCAGCCTGGGAAAGGAAAGGGTTTGTTTCAGCTTACACTTCCAGGGCATAGTCAGTCCATCACTGACAGAAATCAGGACAGGAACACGAGAGGAAACTGAAGCAGAAACCATGGAGGAACATTGCTTACTGGCTTGCTCTCTGGCTCATGCTCAGCTAGATTTCTTATACAACCTTGGCCCACTACCTAAGGGACGATGCCATCCATAGTGGGCCCTTCTATATCAATTATCAATCAAAATCATCTCTCTGAGACATGGTTACTGGTCAAGTTAATCCAAGAAAATTCCTTAATTGCGGTTCCTTCTTACCAGGTGACTCTTGGTTGTGGCAAGCTGACAATAAAAACTACTCGGTGCAAGGGCTCAGTGATTGATCACAAACATTTGGTGCTCTTGCAGATGACATGGGTTTAGTTTCTAAAACCCACATGGCATTTCACAACTCCCTATGACTCTAATTCAGGGGGATTCAATGCCCTCTTCTGGCCTCTGTAGGCACATATGTGGTGCATATACATGTAGGCAGAAATTTTCTCAATCTACTTTTAATAAGGGTTCAATCGCCCCTAGCCCACAACCCAGCAGAGGTAGTGGAAGAAAAAAGTTATTAGGATATGGGGGAAGTAGACCTGTTCAGCAATAGTTCTTTGTGGATGAGCTTGATCTTCTCTCTCAGCAGTTCAGTCCTGTAGCAAACACCAAACATGACTCACCAGCAGCTGCAGACCAGTCCTCTAGGCACGCAGATACCAAGCACAAACCAGCAGCTACAGTCCAGTCCTTTCAGCAAGCAGACATCTGGGATGAGCCAGCAGCTGTAGTTCAGTCCTGAAGAAACCACCAGGCTCACCAAATGGCCTGTGGTGAAGCCACGAAGCAGCAAGCTGCTGCAGAAACCTCACAAGCAGTTCTTGAACAAGTTTCTTCTCTCAATGGTGGCATTGTCACAAGTTGAGCTGAACAAAGCTATGTAAGGCAAGCCAATACATGTGTGTCATTAGCGAAGAATAATGATGTGAGACAAACAAAACCAAAGCTCAGTGCTCATCTCCCAATGTATGTGGGGTCATATTTATACTCCATCATAGATCCCTTCATGAGTCTGCTATATCCAAACATCCTTTCACCTGTGTACCCCAGCAAAACATCATTTGATATAACTTTCCAAAGGTCTAGACATTTCCATTTTTGATACATGCATGGAAGCAAGCATCCACACACTGAAAATAATATATATAAAGCCCTACCAATACAATATGTGGCGGTGTGAATAATAATCACTCCTATAGGCTCATGTATTTGAGCTCTCAGTCTCCAGGGAGTAGAACTGTTAGAAAGGATTAGAAAGGTTAGGAGGTGTGGCCTTGTTGGAGGAAATGTGTCACTAGGGGGTGGGCTTTGAAGTTTTCAAAAGTCCATGCCAATCTAGTCTGTCTCTCTCTCCCTGCCTATGGATCCTAACAGGATCTGTAATCACTTAAGAAACAAAGCTCTATACATGTTTGTGAGGGAGATTCTAGATTGAGTTGGCCAAGGTGGCACAACCCATTCTAAATGTGGGTGGCAGCATTCCACGGACTGGAGTCCCAGGCTTACTCAAAGGAAGAAAGTGAACTGAGCCACAACACTTATCATTCTTGGCTTTCTGTCTTTGAATTTAGTGTCACCAGCCACTTCACAATCCTGCTACAATGTCTTCTCTACTTTCATGGACTGTGTCACTGAACTGGGGGATCAAATCAACTCTTCCTGTTTTTGAGACACTGTCTCACTATGCATCCACCCCTGGCTGTTCTAGAACTCCCTGTGTAGACCAAGCTGAACAGAGATTAACCTGCATCTGCTTCTCATATGCTAGGGTTAAATGTGTGTGTCCATCACACCTGCCAACTCTTCCTTTCTTAACTTGCCTTTGTCAGGTGGTTTGTTTGCAACAATGAGAAAAAGCAATGAGCCAGATTACTATAGAGTCAGCCAGATAACTCTCCCAAAATTAAATTGATGGAGCTAAATAGTAATCTATCTATAACTCACATAGCAACAGAAAAATCTCACCTATTCAGAGGCACTGTGAGGATGCATCTAAACACAGTATCCTTTTCCAGAACTGGGAAAACACAATCAGCACCTCCAAATGGGCAAAAGCAGTTTGCTGTCTTCCCAGAGACAGGGAGGCATTCCTCATGAAATGCAGGCAGAGGACAAAAACAGCAGACTTCAGTAATCTTATTAAAATCCTCAGCAAGCAGCTAGCCTTTTATTTAAATGGAGGACCGAACTCTTGACATCACCCCTCAGTTTGAACTCATGAAGTCATTTTCTTCATCTTCAAGAATGGAGGTTGACCTTTACTGGATAGTTTTGATGTTAGACTCAGGACAAATCATTGGCAAATGCGTGCCATCAATGCCTATCTTTTTTTTGGATATTTTCTTTATTTACATTTCAAGTTTTATCCTCTTTCCCGGTTTCACCCTCCTCCTGGAAATCCCCTATCCCTTCCTCCTCCCCCTGCTTCTATGAGGGTGTTCCTCCATCTACCCACTCATTCCCCACTGTGAGTACCAGTGGAAGCTAGAAGCAGGTATTGAATCTCCTGGAATTGGAGTTAAAGGCAGTTGTGAGCTGGCTGACATGAATAATGGGAACTGGAGTCAGGTCCACGGACAGAACAGCAAATGCTTTTAACTGTTGTGCCATCTTTCCAGTCCCATTTTAGAAATTAGAAAACTGGGGCTCAGAGGTGCTCAAGAACTCACCCCAGGATTAATCTAGACCAGTGGTTCTCAATCTGTGGGTTGCAACCCCTCTGGCAAACTTCTGTCTCCAAAAATGCATTATGATACACAACCGTAGCACAATTACAGTTATGAAGTAGCAACAAAAATAATGTTATGGCTGGGAGAAGGGGTCACTACAATGTGAGGAACCATACTAAAAGGTCACAGCATTAGGGAAGTTGCGAACTGAACCAAAGCTCTAGAGAAAACCCAGGGGATTGCAGATTGTTGTGTTGACAATGAAAACCTCACCATTATAGACATGAATGTGGGGGAGGGACTTGTGGGGAGGAAAGGTAAGTTGTGACGGGGATAGAGGGAGATAACAGTGCAGTGGTGAGAGTGAATGGGATGTGTTACAGTCATGTATGAAATCATCGAAGGCTAATTTTAGTCAGTTTAAAACAAAACAACAAAGTCACATCAGGGATGCACATCACGGTAGGCAGCCATGCCAGGGAGCCTGACTCTAAGCTCATTTTCCCAACAGCTAGATGGCCTTGCAGTCAGGGGCTGCTGGATTAATCTTTAGCAAACACTTGCTTAAATAAACTCTTTAGGATGCCTTTGAGGCTTGGAAGCAGTTTAGTTCAGTCTGGAAGACAAGATAGAGAAATCTGAAGCCTTGCCAACAAGAATCAGATTCCAGGAGGCTTTGCCCACTTTCCACATCAGTAGTCTCTTTTAATGGTCTTGACCCTTTGGGAATTAATCTCTTTTTAAAGCTTATGCTCCATTATCCATCCTGCCTTGCCTCATACTCATCCTTTTGTTTCCAGAGCAACTGTTCTAATACCTCATTGGTCCATATCACATTGGCTGAACTCCATTTTCCTGGCCCTGGGGCTTCAGGTCCTTTCCTGTTCAAGGGGAAACTCCATAGTTATCGATTCCCTATCTTCCTCTGTTCTAACAGGCCACTATTTCAAAGCCCTCTCTCTCCCTGTCCTCTTTTGCTGGCCCTACCCAGCAGGATAATGCAGCTCTTATTCTGTTCATCTTTCTACCTAAGTTGTTGTTGAAGTCCCGAATGAGAATGACTTCAGAGTTTACAACAAAAGGCAAACTACTGGAATTATTTTGCAATTTTTCTCTCTCTCTCTCCCTTTTTTGACATGGGGCCTCACTTTGAGCTTGCAGTCCTTCTGTCTCCATATCTCAAGTCTTAGAGTTACAGGACCACCTAGCAAAGTGTTGGAATTTATGGTACAAGGCTGGAGAGATGGTTTAGTGGTTAAGAGTACTAGCTTCTTTTGCAGAGGATCCAGGTTCATTTTCCAGTACCTGCATAGCATCCTACCACCGCCAGTATTTCCAGTTACAGAAAATTCAATACCCTCTTCTGGTCTCTGCAGGCACCAGGTATGTGTGTGGTGTTCCTTTACACACATACAGGCAAACACATATATACATGAAATAAAAAAAAAAAACAAATCCTAAAAGGACTTGATTAGTATGAATATATATTTATGTGCAAAAATAATACAAGTGCATGAACCTAAAATCTTCATCTTGTGCATCAACCCCACTGTTTATACTGTTACGTAGAAGGTGATTTTATTTTGCACTACACAGAGAGAAATGAATCCTAACATTTGGATGCTGAGAACTTCCTGACCTTATGTCTTCAGACTTGACTAAGTTAGTCCAGACCCTCCTTTTCTTTTCCATTTGTAGGAGGATGGTCTTTTCTTTCACTGTGTGTGTGTGTGTGTTGTTTCTGCCCAAAGAATTTCATTTGAGACTTAGAGTTGAGAGAATTTTTATTTATTTATTTTATATATGTGAGTATACTATCACTGTCTTCAGACACACCAGAAGAGGGCGTCAGATCCCATTAGAGATGGCTGTGAGCCACCATGTGGTTGCTGGGAATTGAACTCAGGACCTCTGGAAGAACAATCAGTGCTCTTAACTTCTGAGTCATCTCTCCAGCCCTGATTTTTTTTTTTTACTAGTGCCTGATCACACAGATGTCCTCTGCCTAGCATCCATCAAAGTACTAGACTCCCAGAAGGAAAGCAGTGTTCATCATAAGTCACATATATGTGTGTGTACATTCATGTGCTACAGTGCATGCATGGAAGTCAGAGGCCAGTTTGTAGGAGGTGGTTCTGTCCTCCATCTATGTGGGTCCCAAAGACTGAACTTGTGTTGTTAGGCTTAGTGGCAGGCACCTTTCCCCACTTAGCCGTTTTTCTAAGCTAATTTTTTTCTATGTGCTTTTAAGCCTCTCTCCCATATCTCCAGTAGAATAAAGATATTTTTCGATATTTTTCTTATGTTTTCCATTTGGCTCTTTCCCTGTGGCCTTTTTAGATACTAAAGTTGCTGTTATCTCAGAGAGAGAGAGAGAGAGAGAGAGAGAGAGAGAGAGAGAGAGAGAGAGAGAGAGACAGACAGACAGAGACAGAGACAGAGAGACAGAGAGAGAGACAGAGACAGAGACAGAGAGACAGAGAGAGAGAGAGGCCTACAGCAAGTCTTGGCAGACCTCTAAATCACTGTTAGCTATCACATTTCCCAGAGAACAGACTAGATTTGCTGTATCTGCTTCTTACCACTTAAAGACTCTTAAGCCCATTGCAGTCTTATTTCTTTCTCCTCTCACTCCTCTAAAATGACTTTCATCAAAGTTGCTGATGGCTACCGCAGCTGTTCACATCAATGGATTCTTTTCAACCATACCCTGACTCTGGGTTCTGGGCCCTTATGCAGGCCTGTCTGGCCTTTAAACTCAGTCCTTTATACTTGATGACTTCACTTTCATTTCCATGGTCCTAAGCTAGGGATGTCTATATTACTATTAATAGCAACAAGGGCTGAGGAATTTGGGTATATTCCCTAGATGGAAGTGTGGAGTCATGCTAGGTTACCGTCTAAGCAGTAACATATGGGTTAAATCCAGGCCATGCTAGATTCCCAGCATAAGGCAGTTACTGTTTGTTGTTATTTATTCTTTAAAATTATAATGGGCTTCTTTCTGTTTAGCCTCTTGGGGAGTGTATACATCCCAGAAGACAGGGGTATCTGTAACTCATCAGTTACTTCAATTTCTCAGCTATAAAACTTGGAGACTAATGACAGGATAGGGGTTGGGACATTTTACAATCCAAGGGAAAGAGAAAGGAAGGAGGTGGTCATAAGTGATTAGGACTGGGTTACTTTCAGGTTTAGAGGAACTTGGGCTCAGAGTCCTTTGTAGTTATAATTACAAGACAATAAAGAAATATGACTTTGCCTGCTAAGATTCACACCTGTTTCTTATTTAACATGTCAGATCAACAGTAGCTTTTTTGTGTGAAGGATAATAACCCTCACAGCAATAACCTGGCTCCTGGAATCTGAAGCAGTGTGCTGGGGGACACCCAGGTCTTGAAGTAGAAATTTGATGCAGGAGATTTACAAAGTAGGCAGATCCTCAGCCGACCGCAGAACAGGAAGACGAAGATCCCTGTGCAGACAAACTTTAGTTTCTAGGATTATTTGACCTGAAGAAGGGCAATCGAGGAACTCCAGATCTCTCAGAGGCCAGAGACTAAAGAAACATGATTGCCATTAGCTCTAGCATTTGGGAGGCTGAGGAGGGAAGATTGATGTGAGTTTAAGGCCAGTCTGGGCTACACTGTGAGTATCAGGCTTACTGCAGAGTAAGACCTTGTCTCAAACAAAGCAAAACAAGGTAAATAGATAATCAAAACAAAACAAAAATAAAAAGGAAGACCATGAGAAGCACTGAAATAATTTTTATTTTGAGAATGTTTCTGCCAAAATGTGTCAACTAAAACAAGAACAAAATGTGAAACTTCAGTTCATCTTTGCAGCTCTGGCAACATAATTTTTCCCCTGGGGCACTTTAATTATTTCTTTGGAGTCTTCTGCATTAACTGTGAATCTTGGATATGTTTTCAAATAATTGGCTTAAAGTATCATACATTGTTAGTTTCTTTAAGTGACTAAATTGGCTGTCTAGATGTAACTCATCTCATATACAAATGCATATTTTACTGCAAAGGAGACAAACATTCCATAGGAAGGTATTTGTGACATAAGGTAACATGGAAAAGTTATAAGTATTTATTTATTCTTTGAGTTATTTTTTTAATAATTTAATTTATTTGGGTGTGTGTGTATATGTGTGTGTGTGGAGGGGCATGGTATGTGCCCATGAATGCATTGCCCAAGAAACCAGAAGAGGTCATGTAATGTGGATACTGGAAACTGAACTTGGGTCCTTTGCAAGAGTAGTCTGTATTCTTCTGTTAAGACATCTCTTCAACCCCAAGTTTTAGCTTCTTGCTGCTACAGCATTCATATATATCAGCGCTTCTCAACCTGTGGGTTGTGACCCCTTTGGCAAACCTCTGTCTCCAAAACTATTTACATTATGATTCATAACAGTAGCAAAATTACAGTTATGAAGTAGCAATGAAATACTTTTATGAGTGGGGGTCAATACAACATGAGGAACTATATTAAAGAATCGCAGCTTTAGGAAGGTTGAGAACTACTGCTCTATGCCATTACTTTGTTAGCAATGGAATTAAATGTCTCAAAGAATTCCTTTACTTATTCCCGTTACTTTCTGTGTCACATGTGAGCAAACGTCAAAGAGAAAACCCTAATCATCTCAGGACTCTCTTGTAGTCTCTACCCATCTCAGTGTTTTGCCTTATAAATTTTCCTCTACTAGATCTCCTAAACCTTTATTATGCCACAAATGAAACTTCTAATATCTTTTTGCAACTGAAAGGTTGCAAATCCAGAGGATACCTTTATTTTAAATATTGTTTCCTTGTTGAAGTTTTTATTTTATTTTTATGTGTATGGGCACTTTGCTTGCATGTATGTCTGTGCACTATGTATATACAGTAACAGAGGAAGCCAGAAGAAGGTGTTAAATCCACGGGGACTAGAATTACACGTGGTTTTGAGTTGCCTTGTGAGTGTTGGGAACTCAACCATTTTGGAAGAGCAATCAACCAGCGCTCTTAACTACTAAACAATCATTCTAGGACCCCTAGAAAATACTTTAATCTTTGTTACTCTAAATATTTTGTCTCATCTCTATTAATGACTGAATCAAAATCTCTATTTTTAAAAATCTATCTCTCTGTACATACATGAGAGAGAGAAGAGAGAAAGATAGATAAAGAAAGAGAAAGAGAGAAAAAGAGCAGACAAAGTGTGTAGAGGTCAGAGGACAACCTTGGGTTTCAGTCTTTGTCTCCTATATTATGTGAGACAGGAACTCTTTGTTGTTCAATTCTGTATATGCAAGGCTAGGTGGCCTGTTAGACTCATAATGCTTTGATAAGATTCCATGACTCAGGCAACTTATAAAAGAAAGTATTTACTTTGGAGCTTGTGGTTCCAGAAGGTATTAGAATCCATGGCCATCATGGTAGGGAGCATGTCAGTATGCAGAGAGACATGGTGCTAAAGCAGTAGTTGAGAGCTTAAGTCTGATCCATAAGCATAAGGCAGAGAGAAGTCAACTGGAATGGTGTGGCCTTTTAAAACCTCAAAGCCCACCCCTAGTGAAACACCTCTTCCAACAGGCCTTTACCTCCTGAGATCCTTCCCAAGCGATTCCACCAACTGGGGCCTAAGTATTCAAATATGTGAGTCTATAGGGAACATACTCTTTCAAACCACCACAAGCTGTGTAGGAGACTAGAATCAAGGTGTGAGCCAGGGTTCGCATCTGATTTTGCCTGGGATAAAGACCAACTTCCTAGCTCACTCTCCTGGACTTTAGTTTCTTACCACATGAGCCTTTCCATAAGGTCTTAGCCTGGGAAAGGTAAGTTATCCCATAAAGAGCAACTAGTGAGAGCCTCCTAGATGGAAGTCAAGGGCTTTTTATAGCTTGATTGTGTAAATGATGTGTCTGATGTATTAGCAGAGTCACTAATTATAGAACCTAGGTCAACAAGAAGGAAATGATGTTCTATCTTTTGGAGAGTGGAAGAATTTGTGATCATTTAAAAAAAAAACTATTCTTTGGGCATAAGTAATTTCTCTTTCTTTAATAGGAAAAATATGTATCAAACACTGTGGGATATTTTTACTTGGGGACATGACTGACAGAGCATGCATGTGGATGCCACAGGGCACCTTGTGTGAGGTGATTCTCTCCTCTCATCATGTGGGTCTCAGGGACTCAACCCAGGTTATCAAGTTTGGCAAAAAATGCATTTATCTGCTCAGCCATCTCACTAGCCCAGAAAGTAGGATCTTGAGAAATATTGACTTTATTTTACCTAATGAAGAAGGTTTATTTCCCTGGATCTCCCACTATGTGGTCTTAAGTACACATCCCCCAAATCTTGCTTATGACTCTTATGTGCAGTCAAATTCTTAGGGAAATGGATGGATCTGGAGACTTTTCTTTTTTTAAAGGAAAAATGATACAAGGATTCATGGCTGGTCTTGAATCTCTTGGTACAAGGATACAAGGCTGGTCTTGAACTTGCTGCATAATGGAAGTTGGTCTTGAACTTCTAAGCCTCCTGCTCCTACAACTCACATGCTGGGATTATAAGTGTGCATCATCATGCCCTGCTTCTTATTGAAAATTTCAGCTAATGTATATCAATCATTTATGTGTACCAATGGGACTAGAGTTCAATGTTTCAATACATATATAGATTGTGTAATGATTGAATGTAAACATGTATTTCTCTCCAGACATTTATCATATTGCCCTAGCAAGAACATTCAAACCCCTTTCTAACAGCTTAAAAAAAATCTAGCAAATTGTTGCTATCCAAAGTCACCCTGCTGTGCAATAAAATGTCAGAATTTCCTTTTCTTAACTATGACTAAGTGTCCATTGCTCATCCTTTCTCCATCCCTTCCTGCCCCTGACTATTTTCCAACTCTAGTAACCATGGTTCTATTCTCAATTTCAATAAGATTAACTCTTGAAAGTGTTATCTATTTTGTTCGTGTGTGTGCATGTGGAGACTGGAGGACAACCTGGAGTCAGTGCTCTTCTTCCACTATGAGGGTGTGGGGAACTCAGGTTGAAAGGATTGGTGACTGGTTGAGCTACTAGCTGCCCAGAAATTAATTTCTTATCATCAAAGTATAAATGGTAGCATATTGTACCAGCTTTTCTATGTCTGGCTTATTTCCCTTAATATAATGATGTTCTATCACTTCTATCTATTATGGTAAATGGCAGTATATATTCTGTTTGTTTTTAAAAATTCAGATAAGTTTTACCATCATCGTAATGCAGCATACATAAATTTAAACTTGTGTTTATTTGGGATCATTTATACCATAACATAATAAAACTCAAACCAATAAAGTAAACAATCATCATCCAATAAACACACTTGATTTATTTTGTACAAACGGATACATTTATGACTAAGCTTATAAAAAGTTCAGCATGAATAAGTACATCATTACACCTTTATGAAGAAATATATGTTACTATACAAGAAAACACACACAGAGAGACACACACAGACACATACACACAGACACACAGACACACAGACACACACACACACACACACACACACACACACACACGAACATGAACATACACGTAAGGATATATACTGCATTCAGTAAGGTTATTTCTGGGGCTCAGTGGGTAAAGGTGCTTGCTGCCAAGCCTCATAACCCGAGTTCCATCCCCAGGATCTACATGGTAGAAGAAGAGAACTGACTCCTGAAGTTGTTTTCTGATCTTTATGTGTGTGCTGTAGCTCATGCACACCTACATACATATGAATACAGATACACAATAAAATAAAAAATGTACCAAAAACGTAATATTGGATCAAAAGACTTCATATAAGTACTTTCTGGTATTCAGGCTCCACTTTTGAAAAACAAGTGAAATTTGCTTCCTTTTTATATTTATTTAACTTTTTATTATTTATGAGTTTCAACTCATGCACCCCAGTGATATTCATCTCCCTGTCTCTTCCTATCTGTCCTCTGCCCTTACAACTTACCCTGCAAAAAAAAAAAAAAAAAAAAAAAAAAAAACCTCTTGGAAGCTGTAGTATGCCACAGTGTGTTCCATGCCACAGTGTGTTCCACAGTATATCCCTCTGTCCACACATCTTTACTTGCAAATGTTCATTGCAATGAGTCATTGGTCTGGTTTGAGTCCTCTGGCTTCTGCTACACCATCAATACCAGATCTTCAGTGGGACTCCTCTCTGATATCCAGTTGTTGCTCTTTGTCATGGAGATCCTGCAGCTTTGGATCTGCAAGACTGGCAGTTCATAGATGGGATAGATGTTGGAGTGGGCCAACTCAAAGCCCTGGATCTTGGTGTGGGTTATAGCTGAGTTGGTCAGCCCACCAGCTCTCCTGCACTCCACACCACCAGGATGAACTATCCAGCACCACCCTCTGCTAGCTTACCTAAAGCTGCAGCAGGCAAGAGGCAGGGCCAGCTCTCCTGCTCTCCTGCCCTTGGGCTGGCTTACCTACTTCCACACTACCAGCACCAGATCTACTGTGCTGTGCAGGTGAGGTGCAGAGCTCACTCTCCCAGGGCTACAGCCACTAAAGTCTGTGTCCATTGAGCATTTCCTTATTATTTTAATGTTTCTACACTCCATGGTGGGACAGTATATGAAAAAAATCCTTTCAACTGCAGAGAGGGCATTTAAAGCCCTTTTCATAAATAATAAATACCACAGTCTCAGTTTCCATTAATTAAAAAAAAAAATCCATTCACCTTTTTTTCCTAGTGAAATGATTCGGGAAAAAATTAAGCTTAATGCTTTAAAAGATCCTGCAGACTTGTGCAAAAGAAAAAGGAAAAAAGAATTTTAAAAAAGAAAGAATTTTAAAAAGAGAGAGAGGGGAAAAAGTCTCAAATCTTAGTTACTCAGCTTCTGAGTGGTTTGTTGTCATTTGACATTATCCCAGAAAGGGATTCAGAAGCTCTCGAGGACAGAATGCTGATGTCTGTGTTGAAGTGGTCAGTGGCATCCTAAATATCTGTTTCTGCCAAGGTCTCTGGTGATACAGGATGATCACAGGTTGTCAGTGTAATGTGTAGGTCCAAGATGTAATTGATGATGTGTGATAATATTTCCATCTTTGTCACCTTCTTGTTCTGGGGGATGCAGAATACCAGATCCTTGAACTTGGAGTAGCATTCCTTCTTCTTGTCTTCTTGTTCTTGTTCTTGTTCTTCTTTTTTTTAAAGATTTATTTATTTATTATATGTAAGTACACTGTAGCTGTCTTTAGACACACCAGAAGAAGACATCAGATCTCATTACGGATGGTTGTGAGCCATCATGTGGTTGCTGGGATTTTGAACCCAGGACCTTCAGTAGAGCAGTCGGTGCTCTTACCCACTGAGCCATCTCTCCAGCTCCCTTCTCCTTCTCCTTCTCCTTCTCCT
>NC_045030.1:156504531-156505455 GCF_008632895.1 Mastomys coucha
CTTCTTCTTCTTCTTCTTCTCCTCCCTCTCCTCCTCCTCCTCCTTCTCTTCTTCATCTTCTACTGCTTCTACTGCTTTTGCTTCTGTTTCTTCTCCTTCTCTCCTGGTTCTCCTTATTTTTCCTCCTCTTCCTCCTTTTTTTGTCAAGGTAAAATGATGTGCTATTATTTTTCCACAACATAATATTTTATTGATTATTTGGGAATTTCATACAATGTACCTCAATCACACTTTTTTCCCATTCCTCCTAGGTTAACCCTCCCACCCTTGCATTCCACCCCTCAATAAGAAAAACAAAACAGACCATGTCCAATCTCTGTTGTCCATATAATCATTGGAGCATGGTCAAACTCCCAGTGGCCAGCCCTGTAAAGAAAACTGTGCAGTGACAATTTTGGAATCTTGGTTTCTTTAAAAACAGAAATATTATGAGAATGTGTCTTCATTTTAATCCTACGTATAGGGATGTGGGGCTGATTTGGACTGTCTGTAGCAGCCGATGTTGATTTGCCTTGTGGTCTAGCAGAGACATGGTTTTGCTAGATACAGATAATTTCAGGGCTTGTGTAATGTTTGGAATTCTGTGAACTTTTCAGAAGGTATATAAATTCAAGGGCCCTGAGAGGTGGGGTGGTTGGTTGTTGGTTGTTTAGGCAAGTCGGTTGTGGTTTGTTAGTAGACACAGTCAAAGAAGAAACACAAGGAAAGAAATTAGATTCAGAGATTTTCCTAATTCCTCTCTCTGCTATATCCTTATTTCTGTTCTATCTAGTGTTAGGGGGTATAAAAGGTGGGAAAAAGAAGAACCTATAAAGTAGCAAAGACCAGCTATAAAACGGATTCCTTCCTTACCCTCCGCCAGAAGCCATCAACTGTGAAGAAATACACTTCAGCATCTTTATCATTATTTTCTTTTTCTTTTTT
>NC_045030.1:156505813-156507648 GCF_008632895.1 Mastomys coucha
GGTCTGAAATTATCAATATCACTGCAAAAGAAGCTTCTTTCTTCATAGCAGCCAGCAACAGCACAGATCATGGACTTCCATATGGCCTCTGGAGGCAACATAGAATATGGACTTCAGAATGGCTTCCAGTGGCAGCCATGATTTTGGACATCAACATGGTCTCTGGTGGCAGCATGGACCACAAACATCAATATGGCCTCTGGTGACAACACAGTCCTTCTTGGGTCACATACTGAGGTTCTCCTCTAGGAAATGTCCTGGCTTGATCTGTCAAGCTGTTTTTTTTTTTTCCCTAACAGACATTACCCAACTGATGGCTTTTGTGCTGGTCACAATGGAAAAAGACCTGGAGGGAGAGAGCTGCTCTGGAGCCTGGGCCACCACTGGAATCTATTGAGCTAGCTTTGCTTGGCACTTTGGTAAGTTTTTTGCTTCTCTCTACATCTTCACCAACTTTTTGGAGAACAGTGCATTTGATCTGGGTAAGGTCATACCCTAATATGGTTTTGATTTGTCCTCTCCTGATGATTAATAATGTGGAGCATATTTCCATATGGTTTTATATCTTCTTTGGAGAAATATCTATTTGGGTTTAGTGCTTAGTTTTTGATTGGATTGTTTGTTTTTCTTTTGTTTTGAGATTTTTTTCTTTTTCTGAAGTTACAGGTGGTGGTGAGTTGTTTGACATGGGCGCTGGGAACCCAGTCCTCTGTAAGGACTCTGTAAGAGTAGCAGATGTTTCTAACTGCTGAGCCATCTGTTTGTTTTTGAGTTATTTGTCATGAATTCCTTGTATTTCTGCTTATGGCATATACATATTTTCTCCCATTCTACCACCTTTTCACTCTGTTGATTTTACCTGGGTTCACAATCCCTTAAAAAAAAACTTTCTTTATGATTTAGTTATTTGATTACACACACACACACACACTCACACACACACACACAGACATGAATGTTTTGCCAGGATGTATGTGTGTGCAGCACATGTGTATAGTGTCTGCATATGTCAAAAGAAAGTGGGTTCTCTGGAACTGGAGTTATGAACCACTATATAGGTTCTGAGAACTGATCCTGGGTCTTATTTAAGAGCAATGAGTGCTATTAGTCACTGTAGCCTGGTTTATCATGTCTTAGTCACACCCTCTGTGGATGCTATTTTCCTAGGCTGGAAGGAGTTCCTTTTTGTGCAAATTATACACAAAGGCCTCAGCCTCACATTCATTCCTTTCCCCCTCCATAAAGCATGGCAGCTCCCCTAGTATAGGCTTTATTCAATGTGATTATAAGTTCCTAGAGGATAAGAACCACATCTTGTTTGTCTTTATAGCTTCCCAAGAGGAAGCATATTTCATTGTGTCTGATATTTGTTTAACAACTGTCAGAATAAATGATATGAACAAAGCACTTCTCCATTTGAGGTGTAACACTTTGGGTTCTTTAGCCCTATGTGGTAGGCCAACATGATGAGAATATTCTATTTGTTGCATAAAATCTGTCTTTTAAAGACACAATGCTACAATTGCTGTGTGTGTGTATGTGTGTGGGGGCACCCTGACAGAATCGGTGGTGTAATTTTCATGTCCAATCAGTGTCTTCAAAGTCTCAGTTTTCTGCCACTGTGTTGGAAGGCCAGAAGGGGTTCATTTCCTAACAGCTTGATAGCACATGTGGCTCTCAGTGTAGGATGGCCGGTGAAGCCGTGTAGCTGCATTGTCTTTAGCTGTGCTGGAATGGGACATCTCTCCTTGGATTTTGCACCTCTGCTCTCCCTCTCTTATGGCCATGGTGTCTCGTCAGAGCAATAGAAACCTTAACTTCAACAGTATATGTTT
>NC_045030.1:156507658-156513010 GCF_008632895.1 Mastomys coucha
AGAGCTTGTGCCCAAGGTCTGCTCAGAGCACTAACCCAGACAGACCGGAAGGAACTGAGTCACTGGGCTGGCAGAGTTCCTGTGTGCTTGGTCCAGCTAGTCCCAGCTACTCCCAGTGTTGGGACAGATGTTGGTTCCTGCTCACCTCTGATCATGGGTGTGTCAGAGTGCCTGGGAGTGGAGCTTCCTCTGGGTGTTGTGTGCTCCTATCTTAAAGGAAACTGCTGTTTATGTAATACTGAGAAGTTGATGGGATCTGGAGACACAGCAGCTACTATGAATTACTTCAAAACAGTAGGGGGGAGTTCTTTTCATAATGCCAATTTTAAAGAATCAGGATGGATTTGAGGCCTTTGAATTTGTGCACTAGATAAATATTTATTTTGAACCTGATGTGCTTCATGTAGTCAGGGCTAAGAGGTTAAGTCAATGGAATCTATATCTATACCTGTATCTGTATCTGTATCTGTATCTGTATCTGTATCTGTATCTGTATCTGTCTATCTATCTATCTATCTATCTATCTATCTATCTATCTATCTATCTATCTATCTATATCCTGGGTAAGTAGCCAATTAAGGTAGAAATAGGCCATTATGTTCTGGAATTAAGATGTGGTTTTGCTGGTTTGGAAGTATGGGTTTGGGATGCACATGGGCAGGAGTGGTAAGGGTGAGAGGGTGTTTATTGGCAGCTGCTGAGAAGCTCCTTGGAAGACTTAAATACAAAAATCAGGTGCTGGGCAACAGGGGTGGAGACTATGAGCAGAAAAAAAGAGAATTCTGTCACACACACACAATACAAAGAAACAACACAAACAAAGAATCTAGACAAGTTGAACTTTTCGGGCTTACCTTGGGGCTCTTCAATGTTGCTTTGAAATGAAGTAAATGAGGAAAAAAATGACTAAAATACCAAGTGTTTGTGATGGTGAAGAAGAAGATCAACTGTTCCAAGCTTCTAAGTAGTAAAGAATCTTGCCTAGAATAAATTCTGAGTGTTGGGTCCTGGGGAAGGGAAGGGAAGGGAAGGGAATAGATCTAAGAGGATGGAACTGAGAGAAAGCTCTTTCAGAATAGGACATGTATTAAGACCACAGACAATAGTCAGTGAGGTTCAGAAGGGACTTTGGTCTCACCACACAAAGCAAGGATCTCCTTAAATGTTTCTAGGGGAAGGGGAATGTCCCATACTATGTAGCTAATACATAGTCCATCATAGCCACATCAGTGAGGGGACAGAGGCAGTCAGTGATACTGGGGTCAGGGGGGCTTCACAGTTCTGTTCTTGCCTTTCCTGGGCATCTTCTGTCGTGTGTCCCCTGTCCAGCAAGGAGATAGAATATGTAGTCTGCGGATACAGAATAATATGCCTCTCTAGTCTTGTTATTGTTTTGCATTTTTTTCCTGATTTAGATGTTGTGGGTGGGGGCAAAGTATCCAGTGGAAGGCTCCAGGCAAAGCAGAGAGCATACCATAAGAGATTTCTTACCAAAGTTGCTTATTCTTCGGTTAGGGTCTAAAATCACACCTATGACTTAAGAAGATCTCTGACTTAGTGTGGAGATTTGACAAAAAGATTATAAACAAAACTTAACTGAGCCTTTGTTTTTTTAAGTGTGTGTGTAGTGTCCATGTGTGTTGTGTGTGTGAGCAGTCTTGTGTCCAAGGAGGCTAGAAAAAGTGACTGCATCCCCTGGGGCTGGAATTATTGCTGGTTGTGAGTTGCTCAATGTGGGTGCTGGGAACTGAACTCAGGTTCACTGGAACAGAAGCAGGAAGCAGATCTCCTTACCTCAGACACAGCTCTAGTGAACTGAACCTAGGGCAGCTTGTTTTCTATGACAGATTTCTGTTGTAATGTCTCTCAGGGAGGGTGTATTATGGATCATGCTGGTTGTGCTGTGTTTTTCCTTTCTCTTTCTTCAGGTGGGAATTATTAGGGTAACAGTGATCCGGTTCACACCCACATCCTGACCTTTGCACACTGGATCCATTGTTGGTGGTAAAATAACCCACATGGAGATTGGCATGAAGCACAAGTTACATTTAGATAGCACTTGCAATAGTATACGCGCATATGGCATTAAATAGAAGAAAGGAATTGTCTAGGGAAACCAGGGAAACAAATTCGAGGGGTCAGGGAGAAAGAGGAGGGCAGTGGTTATGGAGGTGAGATGCTCTACATGAAATATATACAGTCTGAAAATGTTCTTATGTAAAGTAATACCACATCCAACGAATATACAAAGTAAACATTTAAAATTTAAAACATAACTAATTCATTAGAACCTTAAACAGTTATTTACATTTCACATGGCAGACACTAATGCCCACACTTAACTCATTTGTCCAGGTTGAAAAGTAGCAAGAGGCAGGTGTGGGGGGATTTGATGACCTTGTTCTAGTTAGTCTAGTTCTAGAATTGGCAGGCTGCACTCAAATGAGCAAATGCCCCTGTGTGGACATGCACACAGAAACAGGAAACACAATGGTGCTGAAGAGAGAATATGGCATTTGAACTGCCTTTTTGGTTTCACAGACTTTTGTGGTCAAATTATGATATCCTCATCTTCTCTTCACATTCTGATTGTATAGTGCCTGGAACACTTGAAAACTCCCGGGCCTGATTTCTCCTATTAGCTACTTAAGTCTAATCAGGTCAGAACTTTTAGCCCCAGGGGATCCAGCAACTTCTTTTGGCCTCCTTGGACACAGGAGTGCTTGCATACACAACACACATGCACAACACACACACACACACACACACACACACACACACACACACACAACACCAAAAGCCTTTTCACTGTGTCCAGGGTCTTCAGAGTGAAGTTCATGTAGTCTATGTGCACATGTGGCAGACTTGATTTTATGATAGGATTCTTAGACCAGTTTATCACTTTATCCAATAAACTTCGGTGTCCAAAGACCACTTTGTCTTAGAGTTTTTGAGGTCAGCTGAGTAAAGAGAGATAGCGTGGAAGATTAGAATTTGTCTATATGACATGAGTAAAGCAAAATGCTTGCCTGGGCTTAAGCTTTGCCCAGTCCCACAATTCACATATATGTGAAGGGATGATTAATAATTAGTGGGTATGGTGGTTTGAATAAGAATGGTCCACATAGGCTCATAGATTTGAATACTTGGTTCCCAGTTGGTGGAATGTTTAGGAAGATTAGGAGCTGTGACCCTGTTGGAGGAAATGTGTCACAGACGGTGGGTTTTAAGGCTTCAAAACATCCATTCCAGTCTCCCAGTCTCTGTCTCTCTGTCTTTCTCATACATACATACATACATACATACATACATACATACATACATACTTGCATAGACATACACA
This sequence comes from Mastomys coucha, assembly GCF_008632895.1. NCBI lineage: Eukaryota > Metazoa > Chordata > Mammalia > Rodentia > Muridae > Mastomys > Mastomys coucha. The sequence goes on from NC_045030.1 coordinate 156,511,002, forward strand.
CACACACACAACACACACACATACCTCCTGCCTGTGGATCAGGATGTAAACTCTCTGCTCCAGCACCATGCCTGACTGTTCTGCTGCCATGCTTCCTGCCATTATGATCATGTACTATCTGTCTGAAATGATAAACAGGCCCCTAATCAAATGCTTTCTTCTATAAGAGTTGGCTTGGTCATGGTGTTTCTTCATAGCAGTAGAACAGTAAGACAATGGGGGGGGGGTGCTGTCAGAGTCCAAAGGCAGAATCTATATTCGTTACGTTTTATTGCTGTGTTAAAATAGGACAGCAAAAAGCAAATTATGGAAAAAAAGTTTATTTGGTTTAGAGTTGCAGAGGGTTAGAGTACATGATGGAGGGATGGCAGCGGGTGGCTGGAGCAGAAAGCTGACTGATCACATTATTATATATGAATGAGGAGTAGGTATTATATGCAACTGGAAGAGACTGGCCAAAAAAATCTCAGAGGAGGGGTCCTGTGTAGGGGAGCAGGCTCAGGTGGCAGTAATCTGGGAGGAGGAAGCTGTGGTTGATATTCTCTACATAGGCTGTTAACTTTGGTATTCAGAGCAGGGGAGGGCCTTAGCATTCATTCCTTTGAGTCTGATTTTGCCATTCTCACAGGTCAGAGGCATTAGGGTCCTTGACATGGCCATACTCATCCATAACACACATTCACTGAGGCCTTCATCTTCTCTCCACAGTCCCCAAATAGATCCTAGTAACAGGGAACCAGGTTTTTAAATGCCTGAACCTATGGGGGACATTTCCCATTGAAACTACCATAGAGGGTTTGAGGAGAATAAGAACATGGGGCAGGGGGCAGTGATGATCATGAGAAAATGGTGGAAAAGGCAGTGCCTCTCTTGGAGAATGACTTCTAAATGGCCCCATGGGCTCATGGCTAAGAGTGTTGGAAGCACTGTAGGCAGCAGATGTGAAAGAGGCTATTCCATAGAGAATTCCTGTGACACAGACACATCCACATGGGGCCTATGCAAGGAAATATGTACAAGAAGTAGATGGTGGTGTTTTTCTCCCTCTCTGTGGAGCACAGAATGACCTCAGTATGGTGCAAATCTCAAAGAATGGAATGGTGTCCTTCATTGGAGGCTGTGAAAATGGGGCAGAGCCAACTCAACTAGCAGATAGCAGATGGACTTGTTTACAGCTTACAGGTTTGGGGATCCTCTCGAATGCACAGCTAAGAGAGGACGGAGGGTGGCTCATATTGTGTAGAGTATTTTGTTGTGCAATGCAGGAAAGACTTGTTATTTTGTGTAGTGATATAGTAACATCATCTGAAGACTAGCTTTTAGAGTGTCTGTGCGTGTGTGCATATGTGTTTGTGTGTGTTCATGTTTGCACATGTGCATGAGTACATGTTTGTGTATGGAGGTCAGAAGTCAACTTTAGGTGTCATTCCTCAGGCATTGTCCATCTTTTTCATACCTCTCACTGGTCTGGAACTCATCAAGTAGCCTAGGCTCTTTGGCCAATGAGCCCCTAGGATCTGATTGCCTCTGCTTTCCCTGTGATTATAAACACACACCATCATATCAAGGTGTTTTTTTCTTTAACCTTTAACCTTTAACCTTTTTTTTTTCATCTTTGAGTTCTATAGATTTAACTCAGTTCAATCTTTGTGCTTTCAAGGTAAGAACTTTACTGACTGAGTTATCTTCCCAATCTACAACTTCTGTTTTTGAGATGGTTTCATGTAGTCTAGGCTTACATCAAATTCACAATGTAGCCAAAGATGACTTTGAACTTCATTTTTTGTTATTGTGATAGACAGGTCTCATGTAGACCAGGAAGGCCTCAGACTTGTTACATAGCTGAGGATGACTTTGAACTTCTCATCCTACCTTCCAAGTTCTAGGATAGGTCCATGAGCCAGTATTGTTCGGAACTTTTTCTAATCTCTAAGATAAGAATAAGCTGGCTTACCCTTCCTTCAGTCTCTGCTCCATAGTTAATCTCCGCAACTCCTCCCGTGGGTATT
>NC_045030.1:156514747-156515309 GCF_008632895.1 Mastomys coucha
AGAGAACAGGTTACATTCATTTAAGAAATGGTGTATGTACTAAGATGGTCTATCCATAAAGTCATTCGTCAACTGTTTCAGTGAACAATGGTTCTGCTTGGAGGGTAGCACAAACATTAGGTGAGGGCAAAAATTTGGTTCATTAGCTGTGATAATTTGGAAAAGTGTTCATCTCAGAGAAAGAGTAACTTATAAAGTCTTCTTCTTCAAACTTGATACAAGAGTTACAAATGTCAAGCAAAGCATTCAGTTTCACTTTGTTGTTCTCTTACAAGCCACCTCCCTAGTTAATCGTGTATGTTTCTTTTGGGTATATAAATACTTTTGAAATATATAAGCTGTTCTGAAAACCATACTATAGTATAAAAACATGAAATAAACAATACTACTAATAGAGAGGCTGAGATAGGAGAAGCAAGATTTGAAGACCCTTATGTTGTATACAGCAAGACACTGTCACAAACAAACAAGCTGACAGTGTATATATAGATTGGACAATGTTGGACCTATTTCTCCAATTACCGAAGTAGAGAGATCATTGGATGACAATCAACAAATTTCC
>NC_045030.1:156516847-156523457 GCF_008632895.1 Mastomys coucha
CAGACAGATGGGAAGGAACCGGAGTCACTAGGCTGGTGGAGTTCCTAAGTGCCTGGTCTCCTTGGTCCCAGTTACTCCCAGTGTTGGGAGTGGAGCTTCCTCTGGGTGTTGTGGGACTGGCCGCAGAGCTTGCGCCCAAGGTCTACTCTCTATATTTAATTCTTTTGCACATATGTATCTGTATGTTCACATGAATGTGTAGGTACTCGCGCGTGTGTGTTAGTATTTGTGTGCATGAGTATGTGTGTATGCAGAGTGAGTGCCAGAAATGAAGATCTTTTTATTTCAGCTAGGCTGGCTCTTCAGCATGCCTTGCATCCTACTGTTCCTGCCACCCCTCCCCTCAGTTCTTGGGTTACAGAGGCATAATGCACATGAGTTTCCCATGGATGCTGTGGATCTAAACCTCAGGTCCTCACACTTACACAGTAAGCACTTTCCCACTGAGCTCCTCAGCCCCTGTCTTTTTCTTATATTCTTTCTGTTAATTGTTTACAAGTTCCCTTTTGCAATTTTGTGCAATAATACAAAACACACATCATCAATATGGAGGCATTTTGTATTTATTTACAGGCTTTTATTACTTCACTTGTCTCATGAATAATTAAAACAGGAAATAGGAACTCTGTTTTGTAAAGTGACAGCCACGACTCTCCTGTAAAACGAGGCCGAATCTCCAGGCCACTTCTGTGCCTCTGGAGACCTCAGCCCTTTTGTATTCCTGGTCTTTTGTATCCTGTGGTGTCTATGCTGCTTGTTTATTCCATGGATTACTGCTTTTTGCTCAGAATTTCTTAGGGTGGAAGGAGAGAGTGAGGAGGAAAATGGAGAAGAGGGAGGGGAGGAGGAGGGAAGAGAGCTGCTATTGTTAGCTTCTGAATAACCTGTAATTATTATAATGGCACTTTGCTAGATATGCTCATGCTGTACATGATTACAAAGTCTTTTTTACATACATTTAAAAATTTAATCCTTGTAACTAGCCCATAAAATGAACAAGAAGAAAAGGATCTATCAGGAACAGGTTTGCTCTGATTAATGTTTTAGAGTAGATAACTAGGAAGAAAATGAGACTGGGGATGGGGGAGGATAGGATGCCAAACAAATAGGCAGCAGAAGTCCTGCCCAGTTAGAGGAAAGGGATCCAAAGGCAGGCCATGTAGTCAGAGGCAGCCCCCGCTTCTGCTTTAGGAGTCCCACATGAAGACCCAGCTGCACATCTGTTACATATATGCAGAGGGAGTAGCTCCATCCCATGCATGCTCTCTGGTTTGCAGTTCAGATTTTGTAGGTTTTGTGTGTGTGTGTGTGTGTGTGTGTGTGTGTGTGTGTGTGTGTATACTTTATCCCTCTGGCTCCTTCAATCCCTTTGCTCTCTCTTCCACAGGATTCTGCAAGTTCCACCTAATGTTTGGCTGTGGGTCTCTGCATTAGTTTCCATCAGTTGCTGGGTAAAGCCTCTGTGATGGCAGTTGTGTTAGGCTCCTATCTGCCAGTATAGTGAATATCATTAATGTTGTCAGAGGTGGGCTCCCTCTCATGGTATGTGTCTCAAGCTGGGCCAATCATTGGTTGGCCCTTCCCGCACATTTTGCTCCATCTTTTTACCCCTGCATATCTTGTAGGCAGGACAAGTTGTGGGTCTAAGGTATTGTGGCTGGGTTGGTGTCCCAATTCCTTCATTGAGAAGCTTGACTGTTTATAGGAGATGGCTGGTTCAGGTTCCACATCCCTCATTACTAGTAATCTTAGCTAGGGTCACTTTTATAGATTCCTGGGAGTTTCCATTGTCCTGGGATTCAAGCTTATCCACCACCCCCTCAATCCAGTCCTCTTTTCTAGCACTTTCTCCTTCCATCCCTTCCACCTCATCTCTCCTGTCCCCCATCCTGACAGCATCCCTAACCTAGTCCCCTCCTTCTATCTACCCACCATGTCTAATCTTTTTCAGTGAGATTTAAATGTCCTCCTTTGGGCCTTCCTTGTTATTTAGCTTCATTTGGTCTATGAATTATAGCATAGTTATTCCATACTTTATGAATAATATCCACTTATAAATGAGTATATTCAATGTTTGTCTTTCTGGGTCTGTATTACACCACTCAGGATGATCTTTTCTAGTTCCATCAGTCTGCCTGCAAATTTAATGACGTCACTGTTTTTAATGGCTGAGTAACAATCCACAGTGTAAATGTACCACATTTTCTTTAACCATTCTTCAGTTGTTTCCAGCTTCTGGCTATTACAATGAAAGCTGCTATGAACACAGTGGAGCAAGTGTCCTTGTGATATGGTGGAGCATGTTTTGGGTATACGCCCAGGAGTGGTATAGCTGGGTTTTAAGGTAGATTTATTACAATTTTCTGAAAAACCACCAAATTGATTTCCAGAGTGGTTGTACGAGTTTGCACTCCCATCAGCAGCGGAGGAGGTTTCTACTTGCTCCACCTTCTCACCAGCATGAGCTGTTGCTTGAGTTTTTGCTCTTAGCCATTTTGACCAGTAATAAGATGGAATCTCAGAGTTGATTTTCATCTCCCTGATGACTAAGGATGTTGAACATTTCTTTAAGTGCTTCTTGGCCATTTGAGATTCCTCTGTTTAGCTCTGTACCCATTTTTAAATTGGGTTATTTGGTTCTAATTTCTTGAGTTCTTTATACATTTTGGATATTAGCCCTCTGTCAGATGTAAGGTTGATGAAGATCTTTCCCTACTCTGTAGGGTGTCATTTTGTTCTATTGACAGTGTCCTTTTCCTTGCAAAAGCTTTTCAGTTTCATATTTATTAAATTGTTGATCTTAAAGCCTAAGGTGTTGGTGTTCTGTTCAGGAAGTTGTCTCCTGCACCAATACATTCAAGGATATTCACCCACTTCCTGTTCTATTGGGTTTAGTGTATCTGGTTTAATGTTGAAGTCTTTGATCCATTTGGACTTGAGTTTTGGGCAGGGTAATTATTGATATAGATCAATTTGTATTCTTCTATATGCAGACATCCAGATAGACCAATACCATTTGCTGAAGATGCTATCCCTTTTCCACAGTATAGTTTTGGCTTCTTCATCAAAAATTGAGTGTCCATAGATGTGTAGATTCTGGGTCTTCGATTTGATTTCACTGATTAACCTGTCTGCTTTTATGATGTACAATACAATTTTTATTACCATTGCTCTATAGTATAGCAATGAAATCAGGGATAGTGATACCTCCAGAAATTTATTTATTGTACAGGATTATTTTAGCTGCCCTGGGTTTTTTGTTCTTAATTTTTTTTCATATGAAGTTGAATATTGTTCTTTCAAGGTCTGTAAAGAATTGTGTAGGAATTTTGATAGAGATTATGTTGAATCTGTAGATTATTTTTGGTAGGATGACCATTTTTACTATATTAAACCTACCAATCCATGAGTATGGGCAATTTTTTCATCTTCTGATATCTTCTTCAATTTCTTTCTTTAAAGACTTGAAGTTCTTCTTATAAAGGTCTTTCATTTGCTTGGTTAGATTTACACCAAGATATTTTATATTATTTGTGACTATTGTGAAGGGTATTTTTTCCCTAATTTTTTTCAGCCCTTTCATTTTTATATAGGGGTGTTACTGATTTTTTGTGTTAATTTTTGTATCTAGCCAATTTGATGAAGATGTTCATCAGCTGTAGAAGTTCCCTGGCAGAGTTTTTGGGGTCACTTATGTATACTATCATATCATTGGTGAATATAATACGTTGAGTTTTCCTTTCCAATTTGTATCCCCTTGATCTTTTTCAGTTGTCTTATTGCTCTAACCACAACGTCTATATTGAAAAAATACTATGTTGAAAAGGTAATAAATAAATAATTACCCAATAAACAATGATTAGTTTTGTGAATTTGACACAACCCAGAATCACCTGGGCAATCGGTGCAGAATAGTCTTAATTGTTAATTGATGTTAAAGATCCAGTCCATTGTGAGTAGACACAGAGTCCTGGACAGTATCCAACAGGAGAAGGTTGGGTAACAGGAGCAACAACAGCCAAGAAGAAGCCATTCGTTTCTCCCTGCTCTTGATTCTGGAGCCATGTGACCAGCTGCTTGAGTTCTTGCCTCACAATCCTCTTCATGCTGGAGTCTAAGCTGGAATTGTAAGGGAAAATAAACCCTTTATTCTCTAAGTTAGTTTTTGCTAGGATATTTTATAACAACAACAGAAAGGAAACTGGGACAGACCATCACTTGAGGAAGGCCACAGGGATGTAATACATTTGCATAAAGTACCATGTAAGGTACACTGTATTGGATATGGTACTTCACACTGACACCTTGCTGACAGATCCTATGGAACTAGCAGAGTAGAAAACTTATTCAACTGAGAGCTGACTTATTCTAGATTTTAAACTTTTGAAACTTTTAATGAAATTTTAACAATTTTATACACACATAGAAAGTTCTCTGATCAAATTCTACTCCTCCATTAGTCTCTTCTATCCCATTCCTCCTCCCACCAAATCACCCTCCTACTTTCATGTCCTTTTTTGGTGTTTAACCTACTGCATTTAATTAGGGATGCCTGTATGCTTCAGTAGGGTCAATGAACCAGTGGCTCCACAGATGAATATGACTCTCCCTCCCCTGCAACCTTTAACCAAAGGGGTGGGGCCTTAAATGTCTCTTTTTCTCCATGATGCAATGTTAATGGGCCTAGATGGTGCCTTGTGTAGATAAGTCTTGTGCAGATCTTGTGCATGTAGGCACTGCTGCTGTGAGAATTGACATCTTAATGGCATTGTTGGTGACCCAGAGTGTTTGGAAGGCTAAGACTTGTGCTGTGTGTGTGGGGGGGGGAGCGGAGGTGAGAACGGGATGTATGTGTCTTATTGTGTATCCCAGACCTGAGATTTACTATGTGTGGCCTATGTTGGTCTCAAATTGTCAGTAATCATCATGCCTGGGATTGCTGGTATTATTACTTATTTAATGAATGCGTGTTTCAGGTTATATACTACCACAAGCATGTAGAAATTGGAAGATAACTTGTGGAAGTTGGCTTCCTCCTTCCATCAGTGTGGGTCCTGAGGATTGAACGCAGGTTAGCAGATCTGTGCAAGGTGCCTTTACTCTCTAATCCATCTCAGCAGTCCAGCTGTTTGCTTTTTAAAAAATCAGGGCTTTACACTAATTTATTGTATAGTACTTCTAGTGATAGTGGAAGGGATAATATTGAAATAGTTTGATAGCAGTTTAATCCAGATTTTTCAAAGTAATCCTCAGGCAACATTGAACTATCAAGAATTTGCCACATAATGGCAGGAACCTCTACAGTGTCAAGTTGTTGGATTTTGAAAAACTGAAGTTGCTCAATTCTACATTATATATGACCTGAGGCTAGTTGTTCTATGTGTGTGGTTCTCCCACTCCCAACACATTTGTCTTAAAGGAGGCTAAAGGTTCTTTTGGGGATTGTTGTGAGGCTAGAAATTCCCTGAAAAGTATAAACAAGTCCATAAATATAAGGTGATGTAATTACTACCATCGCTCATGTTTAAGGAAATGAAACCAACACGCAAATTTTCGGTGACACAACTTTGAGAGGCTCAAGTCAGAAATTAATGAGGTGTAGTCAATAAGAGACGCAGATTGCTTTTTGATAATGATTCTTTCCAAATGGCTTTGGTATGAGATGCTTATGGGTGATAAATGGGAGCTATGCAAATGTGATACATACGCACACATTTCTTTGAAGATTCATAGCTTGCCTTACTGGCAAGCTATAAACTTCTAAGAGCTCCATTCAAACCTCTGCAGTTCTTCTTTGCCTGTTCCAGACTTAGAAGATGTATTAAGTCAGATTTAGCCTCAAGCAAGTCTGTGAAGAAGATGTGGAGCTAAATGGCTGCAGCTGTCAGAGGGCTGTACAGGAAGGAGTTCTGATTATGTAGAGGGAAGGGCTTACCTGAGCATGACTGGGTGGCTATCCAGGCAGGGTCTCCTATGGAAACCTTCTCTTTGGTGAATTTGTCACAACCTATGTTCTGGACATTGAAGAAATAAGATCTAAATTTTGTCTGGCCTGGTTGCCCCTTATTCCTACTTATCACCAGAAATTTAAATCCCTCCTTTCCCCTCCTTCTCTTTGTGTGTGTATGTGGGGGGGTTGCAAAGGTAACTCTCTGTTGTCATTTCTTAGGTGCCATCCACCTTGTGTTTTTTGAGGTAGTATTTCTTTCTGGCCTGGAGCTCACCAATTAGGTTAGGCTAGCTGGCCAGCGAGCCTCAGGAGACTACCTGTCTCTGACTCTCCAGCTCTAGGATTACAAGTGTGTGCCACTATATCTGGCTGTTTTACATGGGTCTGGGGATCGAACTCAGCTCTTTACGCTTATAATTGAGCTATCTCTGCAGTCCCTCATTTTAAATAAGAAACAATTATCCAATAGTGGGCTGCTGGATGTGGGATACTCTGGAAGCAGAAGCAGGTGGATCTCTGAGTTTGAGACAAGCCTGGTCTACACCAAGAGTTCCAGGATGGCCAGGGCTACACAGAGAAATCCTGCCTTGAAGGAGGAGGAGAAGAAAGAAGAGGAAGAGGAGGAAGAGGCAGAAGAGGAGGAGGAGAAAGAAGATGAAG
>NC_045030.1:156523782-156528209 GCF_008632895.1 Mastomys coucha
AGGAGGAGGAGGAGGAGGAGGAGGAGGAGGAGGAGAACAAGAAGAAGAAGAAGAAGAACCCAGTTATCCAAAATTTAGATCTTTTGACTGATATAAAGGAAGGTGGATTAGGATCAGAAAACTCCTTGCTAGGCTGGAGATCTGAACCGACATCATTAGTCATCTCACCGGGAGGCTAATGAGCTTATTAGCTAAAACGTTTTTTGGGTATAGGCAGGCAACAAAGTTATCTGCTGACTCATCTATTCAGGAAGGAATTCAGTAGAACTTCTTGAGCAACTCATAGATATGATTGGCAGGCTGGAGATTCAGGCTCAGAAAGCAGTGGGAACCAAGAAGCTATGAATGGCAGGGCATGCAGTAGCTGGAAGTGCGAGCCTCTCCTTTCTAGGGACTCTGACTGGGCTTCCTTAGCTCTTTTATCACACAGAGGTAAACAATTCTTGGTATCTAAGCCATTGCTATAGTTTCCTGTGGATGCTCCCTAGTTCTCTTACTCTTTTTTGTCCTTTTTTTTTTTTTTAAATCATCTCTCCAGAGATTGCTAACCTTCCTTAAGGAATAATAACCTTCATATGTCTTCTTGAGACTTGAATTCAGACTCTCCAGCAATCTGTTGGCTACAAAAAGCAGGCATGACAATATGGGGGCTTACACCCCACTTAAGGATAAGCTAGGAAGGAAATTGCCATTGCAAAAGTTGTTCTTTTCTGGTTCCTAAAGAACAGTTGTCCTCCTCTAGGACGTTAGTTGACTTCAAAAAAACTACTTGAAAAATGCATAGTGGTAAGAAGGTGCTTTTGGGATGGAGTCTCATATATTCCAGGATACCCTTGATTTTGCTATTAAGCCAAGAATAACCCCTAACTTTAAAATAATTTATTCATTATTTTAATGAGAGTATTACTATTGTTGTTGGTGTGCGTATGTGCATATGCTACTGTGTACCTCAGAGGACAATCTATGGAGTAATTTCTTCCCTTTGCCTTTCCATGGGCTTTAGGGGTCTCTATTCACTGAGGCATCTTGATGGCCTGACCTTCAGTTTGTGATCTTTCTGTATGTACTTCCTGAGTGCTGGGATTACAGGCGATGGTCACAATCCCTAGTTTAAAAGCTGCTGGGGATCAAACCCAAGGCTGCACACATATTAGGCAAGTGCTCTATCAAGTGAGCTGCAGCCCCGCCCTCATTGCTAATATGTCTCTCATTTGTATATTCAGTGTCCCAGTAGCAGCAGATGATGAATGACACCATAGTGAGGTTGTTCTTCTCTCAAGTTCAGTGTTTTTCCTGCCTCTCTGATATGGAGGAAGGGGATGCAGGGGAAGGTTTAGTTCAATCTCCTTTCTCCTTTATAGCCTATTCCATCTATAGCAGAAAAGACTGGTTCTCACAGGTGGGCTAGCTTTCAATCAGTTACAGACACCTTTTGTGGTCCAAGAGCAATTCCTCACCTCTAAGGGAACTCGGAATGTTTTGATGTTACAGATAAATCCCAGCTGCTTATCAATCGGCTCACTTCGAAAAGCTGCAAAAAAAAAAAAAAAAAAAAATGCATTTAATACTGTGGACTTGAAAGCTAAAGGGAAAGGGAGAGAATAAGGAAAAAAAGAAGACAGAAAGGAAAGAGGAAGGAGAATTTCTATCTGGGGAATAAACGTTTGTTTTCATAGCTTTCAAATGTGACATACTGGGTAGGGTAAAATGACTGACATTTCTTGGTGTAATTATGGGCAATAGAATAGTACATATTTTATGCCTGTCAATAAAGTCAGGCCACAGCTATTTACTTTTCTGGTGAATAAAAGGATGGAAAATATATTCATTTTATTCTGTTAGTGAGGCCTTATTCCAAAGGGATATGTACTGTGGAAAGAAAGGAAATGGTTTTTTTTTTTTTTTTTAAACCTGAGGCAATATAAAGAGAAATGTGCTTTGGGCTTTCTTTTATTATATTACAATGATTTTTTCTTTTGTTCTTTTCCATCTATGTATGTTATGCATGTGTATATATGAATTTTTGGCAGTGAATATGGACACACATGTTTGAGGGTATGTAAGCATGTGTGTGGGAGTGTATATGGAAGCCTGAGGATGCTTCACCCCTCACTGCTCTTCCACCTCATGCATTAAGGCAGAGTCTCCCAATCAAACCCAGAACTCATCAACACATCTAAGTCTTCCCAACCAGTGTGCTGAGGGGGGTCCTGTGTCCAAGCTGGAATTGCAAGAAGGCCACCATGCCCATCTGGGGTTTTATGTGCATTTCTGGGGTTCTGAAGTCTCATCTTAATGCTGCATGACAAGTGTTTCAAAACAGAATCATCTCCCCAGTCTACAATGCACTTCTTTAGTGTTTCCATCGAGTAATCCAAGTTCAGTGGCTTTGACTTCACTATGGCCATCTGGTTGTATTTGGAAGGTAAAAATATAGTGAGAAACTATAGAAGACTGGGGATGGAGGAGAAAGGAAACCACTGCAGGAAAGGGAGATGACCTTGAACTTCTGATGCTCCTGTCTGGCCCTTTATTCCCCTCAGATGCGAGGATGATATGTGTAAGGAAGAATAGGCCCATATGTGTTTGTATGTTGTGAATACTCTCTGATATTTTACACAAATGGGATAAAATCCAATTAATCAGCAAATATTTCAGTGAGTGTTATTTAGAGAGCAATGGGGTTGGAGATGTTAAATTGTGAATATATACAAAATTACACCAAAACACCATCTGTGATGTATGCTAAAGTATGAATAGAACTCTAAGAAGGGGGAGTGATGGAGCTCTGTTGGTAGAGTGACTGGCATTCACAAAGCCCTGGGTACCATACCACGTAAACAGGGTATGGTGACGCATACCTATAATTCCTGCACTTGGGACCCTGGAGGCAGGATGCTCAGAGGTTCAAAGTTACCCTCAGCTATATATTAAGTTCCAGACTAGCCTGGGCTACATGAAACCCTGTCTCTAACAAATAAACAAGAGACTCCTAAGACTTAGTAAAGGTGCCTTGGGTGGGGGTTAGACCTTGATCAGATATTGAAGGATTGAGATAATATCAGAAACTGTGAAAGGCCAGAGATTTGATCCTACTCCCAAGCTAGCAAGTCAGTCTGCCTTGGTTTTGTGGATACTGGCAAATTAATATAAGACCCACAGATCAAAAACTGTGTTGCTCACAGTGAACACAAGAAGAAAAACTGGCTGTGTTCTCTTTTGTTTTTCTTTCATCTCTCTTCCTGTACACACACGCATGCGCGCGCGCGCACACACACACACACACACACACACACACACACACACGTATCATGGCACACATGTAGAAATCAGAGAACAACTTCATGAAGTCAAGGTTTTCTCCTTCCACCTTTCTATGGGTGCTGGGGATTGAATGCAAGTCGTCAGGCTTGTGTGGCAAGTATCTTTTACTTGTTGAGCTATCGTACATATAAAGTATATAAATAAATCTTAAAAACTAAAAAAAGAAAAATCCATCATGGCAGGGGTGTGTGGCAGCACACAGGCATGTGACCTAAGCAGGCAGCTGAAAGCTCATCTCCTCTATTATACACACAAAGCAGAGAGAGTCAACTGGAAGTAGTGTGCTACTTTAAACTCTCAAAAGCCATCCCCCCCAGTGATGTGCTTTCTGCAGTAATAGAACCTCTAAACTTCTTCAAACAGCACAACCAATTGGGGACCAAGTGTGTAAACACCTGAGCCTATGAGGAATATTTCTCATTCAAACTACCACAGGAATTAAGGATGGCATCTTTATAGGAGGGCTGAAGAATACTGAATACAGCCTATGAAGAGACTAAACTGTAGATGACTTGGACCTTACTTCCTTAATGGATGGGAAGTACATTCTAAGGTATAGGCCCTTCAAAGATGATATTTCTGGGAAGCCAGCATAGCAGAATCCTTAACATTGAGCCTCTACCCAATGGAAAGACCACCTCTTTCTCATATTTATCATAACAATCTGCTACTCACCTTTATGAAACACTACTATCTACTCATAGGGGATGGTTGGATGCAAGGATATCATCTCCTCCTGTTCCCTACCTCATGGAAATTCTGACTCCTTGAGAACACTACTGAACCCACTGATAAGACAAGAGAAAGTAGCCAGGAATATCACTTCCTTAATACATTAACTTCTGTACTTGATGACTCTAAGCACTGTCATAGCCTGGGACCAGGCATAGGTCAAGGTTTGAAAACAGGCCTTTCAAGGATGGCTATTTGTGGCTGAAAGGTGCAAAGGGTGTACCTGACACTACCTTTGTGCCCAAAGCCTGGGCCAGAGGCTGAAAATGAAAGCTTCCAGGAACTGAAATAAGATCTTTAGTCTTGGTAGCAAGCACGTTTACCCACTGAGCCATCTCACCTATGTGAGATTATTCTTTTTTTTTTTTTTT
>NC_045030.1:156528448-156530236 GCF_008632895.1 Mastomys coucha
TGCAAATACAGGTACCCTCAGAGGCCAGAAGTAGGTGCCACATACCCCTGGAATTGGAGTTTCAAGGCGTTGTGAACTACCTGACATGGCTGCTGGGGAACTGAACGTTAGCCTTCTGCAAGAGCTGAAAATACTCTTAACTTCAGCCCCCACGCCCAGTTCAGTCTATTTCTGTCCCATAGGTCTCTGTGTCTGTGATTGCATCTGCACCACACTGTCCTTAATATTCTACCTTTGTAGTAAGTTTAGAGTTGGGAAATGTGAGTTCTCCAGCCTGGTTCTTTTCGTAGACTTTTGAGTGTTATAAATTTCCTACATCTGCATATCATATGACTGTTAGGATCAGCTTGTCAATTTCTGGGACAAAAAAGAAAGCAGTCAGGATTTTGACAGGGCTTGTGTTGAAGCAATTGATTGAAAGCCCAGTTTAGCGGAAAGGCTAATGAGCTTTATCTATTTTTATGTAAATTATTAGGATCTTTATTTTGCCTCCCCCATAAAGTATATCTATCAAGCCTGAACATTATCAAGAGTCACTTTTCTTCTTCCATCATGTGGGTTCTTGGGAACAAACTCACATCATTAGGCTTGGTGTGTGAGTGTCTTTATCACTGAGCCATCTCACTAGCCTATTTTCTTCCATCATTAAGGTTTGGGTGTGGAATAACTTGGCCCCTAGTTGGTGGCACTATTAAGATTTGATTATATCATGAGGGTCCTAACTCCATCAATGGATTAATATACTGATGAGTTTGTAGCTGAACAGGATATTAGGAGATGGGTACCAGTTTGAGGAAGCTGGTCACTTGGGGCTATGCCTTTGAAGGGTAGATTTTGTCTTGGGAGTCTTCCACTTTTCTTTCTTTTCCTAACTACCACCAGGGGAGCAGTTTTGTCCCACTATTCCCTCCCTTCAGTGTACCACCTTCCTACCAACAAGTGACTACAGACTAAAACCTCTGAAATTGAGCCAAAGTAAACTTTTTCTCTTTTGATTTGTCTTAGGTATTTGTCAGGGGTGGACCACTAACTGGCACTGCTTTCAGCCACTCAGTTCCTAATACTGTATTTGTACAGATTGTACAGAGCAATGCAGAAGATAGGAAGGGGGAGATAAGAATTTGTTAGAGGAGTAGTTATGACACAGTCTCAGAATGAAGGGATCTATCGTCTTTATTTGTTTATTTATTGTTTGAGGCATGTAGCTAAGGACAACTTTGAACTTCTGATCTTTTTGCTGAGCTTATAGGTAAGCACCACTATACCTGATAATGAGAACTGGCCTTTTGATGCTTATGCTTCATCAGGTACAAGAAGTTAAATATATTGGTAGTTTTATCAAGCCTTTCTAATTACTACATAAATAGATGAGTGCATTTTAATGCTACAAATGTCTTCTAAGAGATTAAATTAATTTTTTTATTTCAGACACTATTAAATTGAAAGTACTATTTTTAAAACTTTTTCTTTCTTGTGTGTATATGTGAGTGTGAGTGTGAGTGTGTGTGTGTGTATGAGGAAGAGAGAGAGAGAGAGAGAGAGAGAGAGAGAGAGAGAGAGAGAGAGAGAGAGAGAGAGAGAGTACTCATGTAGACTTCAGAGGATAGCGTGTGTGATTTGGTTCTCTCCTTCTACTATATGGGCCCTAGGGATGAAATCAGGTTATCAGGCCTTGGGGAAAATACCATTACTCACTGAGCCATCTTGCAAAGGGCACTTGTTTTTAAGCCTGATGACATTTCTCAGGATCTATCTGCCTTTTTCTTTCTTTCTTTCTTCCTTTCTTCC
>NC_045030.1:156530246-156534363 GCF_008632895.1 Mastomys coucha
TAGGGGCTAGCAACCCCATGAATCTACCTGCCTCAACTTCCCAGTGTTGGGATTACAAACACATGCTACCATGCCCAGTTTTGTTCATTATTTTTTTTAATGTGATTTTGAGGGATCAAGCTCCGGTCATTGTTCTTGTAAGGCAAGCACTTTACAAACTGAGCCAGCTCCCTAAACTTTAGACTTTTAAGAGTTTATAATTATAAACCCATAAGATATTTCATGTATATATGGGCTTGTGCTTGATTTTACAAGGAAGTTTCTGGATCAAATAATTTATTACTGGAAATTCTGTAAATTAACCAGGGATACAAAAGAAGTTATCACAGATATAAATCTTTTAAAAACTGTTGTTCATAAAGCTGTCAGTCATAACTCTACAGAATGAAGGATGCTTAGGTCACAAAGACAAACTCCACATACCCATGACTAAGTCTGACCTTTGGAACAGGATGCACTTCATGACCTATTCAGAGAGGAAGTGAGCTACAAGGAGCCAGGACTTTTGGTTTGGTTATATCCTAGTAATAAAAAAGACTTGGTTTGGTTATAAAATGCACCCCAATTAGGCTTACGTCTTTGAATAGTTGGTGTCAGCTGGTGGCATTGTTTTGATGAGTTAGGTAGAGTCTCCCTGGAGAAAGTAGGCCATGGAAGGCAGGACTTGAAGGATTTGTTTTTCTAGGTTTACTGCTTTTTAAGTATGTTTCTTTGTGTTGGTATGTGTACATTTGTATGAAGATGCCTTTGGAGTCCAGAGTATTGAGCTGGAGTAAGACTTGGCTGCAAACCATCTGGTGAGGGTGTGGTAGTGCACGTTCTAACCACTGGGACATCTCTCTAGCCTTGGGATTTAATGTTTTATGCTCCAGCCTAGACTCTTGTCAGCTCTCTTGAGCACTCGGTAGCTGCACTGTAGCCAAATGGCTTCTTACTCCCACTACTATGCCTTTCCTGCTGGGATGGTATGTATGTATCCCTTTGAACTGTAAGCTAAAATAAACCCTTCCTCTCTTAAGTTATTTCTTGTCACAGTACAAGAAACATAAAAGAAACCATCAATTTGAACTGATTTGACATTGAGATGCCTCCTTGGAGTGAGCTGGCATCTTGTAACTGGAAACAGGAGAGGCATTTCCCATAGTTTATCTGTGAAATACAAGTATGTGATGGAGCGTTGTGGCCTGAATTGCAGGAATGTAAGAGTCAGACAGCACTTGACCTGCAGACAGCTAGGGAAAGAGGCCATAAATAAACAAAAGGGCATATTTCTGTCTCCATTACTCTAGACAAAGATGGGGCAGACTTTCTTCTCCTTTGGTCTGACCTGCCTGGACATGTGGTAGGCATGCCCTGGAGGTGGGCTGTGAGCCAGTAAGCACAGTCTTCATTGTTCAAGCTGACCATACAAAATGAGGGGAGAAAGACCCATCCCAGGATACCAAGTCCACTTAAAAGCCCCAGCCCTCCAAGGGGGAATCGATTTTGGTTTCTGAATCCCTTCCCTGCCTGTGGGAGTCTGTTTCCTCATCTGTGTACTCCAGTGTACACGTTTTTCACTTTTGATCAAACTTGTTTGCTTGCTGTGACTATGGTTTATTTCCTGCCTTTTAATTCTTTCATTGTCAGAGAAAATGAGTCCAATCTAAAACCTCTATGTGGAAACAGTGTGACTCATAAAAGGTCTCATTCTCTGAAGGAAGAACATTGAGATGCCTTATTTAGGGCTTGACTCAGCTCCAATAGGGACTCAGGAACAGAGGCAACAGGTCCATCCTGTGGCCTGTTCCAAAGACCCTGAGTTTTGGTGAGGAATACTGTACATGGTAAGCAGATGGAAAGCCAAATCTTCCTGAGCACTTATGACTTGTGGGGGCTCTCTTTCTATTAGTGCCAAATACAAGGACCCTTATTAATTCTTGCCTTGGACAATGGTGTTGAAATTGTCAGTGCATTTAAGTTAGATAGGGGCTCATCTTTCTTAGGGAAGAAAGGATTTATTCAGGTTACAACTCCACGTTGTCCTCCATTGTTGTGGGGAAGTCAAGGCAAGTAGGAGGTTGAAGTGGCTGGTCCCAACAACACATTCACAGTCAAGAACAAGAGGAAATGTATGCACTCCTGCTTTTTGATTTTCTGCTACACTCTCCTCCCTTATATTGTTCAAGAACCTCTACCTAAAGAATAGTGTTGCCCACAATGGGCTTTCAGCTTCCTGCATTAATAGAGCATTAAGACACCCTCCCCGCCCTACAGACTCACCCACAGGCCAACATGATCTAGTTAATTATTCATTGAGAGTCTCTTCTCAGGTGATGTTAGGCTGTGTCAAGTTGACAGGTAAAAGTAACCAGCAAAGGAAGTAGTCAGAACCTCATTGTTCTAGTGTTAGTTGAAGAAACAGGGAACACTTCTGTCTACTAGGTCCTGCACTAGGATTTAGGGTTATGGAGATGAAAAGGACCTAGGGCTCCTGATATGATGAGTAGGCCCACACACTAGATGTGTGTTAGTTGTACAGTTCCTACCATTCATTGAATAACGAGGATAAGAGGAAGTTTTTGAGGGTAATAAATTCCATTTTGAGAGGTTGAGTTTTTGAAGTCTTGTAGAAAAAAAAATCTAAAGAATGAGAGGGCGGGTGAGATAGAGCTAGAATCCTGCAGCATCTCAGCTCAGCAGTGACGTCCTATGAACGCCATTTTCTTAAACACACATTGTTCTCCATCTGTGTATTTACATTTGAGAAGCCGGAATAAACTTGCAAACAAATCCAAGGGGAAATTATCAGAGCAAACAAAGACCAGAGACATGTTGAAAGTAAAAAAAAAAAATGTACATTTTGTCCAGTAATAAAATCCAAAATATTTCAGACTCAAAGAGGAAGTTCAGGTGTTAATTTTATTAAGGGGTGATGGAGTTAGAGAAATGTTTCTGAAGCCCGAGTGGGCTCTAATGATTGTGACTGTCCTTATGAGAAATGTGGGATGCAATATTTGAAATTGGAACTGCTTGGAATACTTGGCTAAAATCAATCTAGCTTCAGTTTCCATGAGCCCTATGAGCTCTGCTTAGTTGATTCTGAGGGCTGGGTTCTCCTGGTGTCCTCATCCCTTCTGCCCACCTCCAACCCTGTGGGATGCCCCTGGCTCTGCCTAGTATGGAGAGTTTGTGGGTCTGAGCTACATCCTCTGCATATGCCTTATGATTTTATAGGTTGGTGCTTTTGTGGGACTCCCAAAAATGAAAAGTCTTTGACTTTTTTGCCTTCACTTAGGACCTTTCCCTCCTAATGGGTTGCCACATCCAGCTATGATATGAGGGGTCGTGCCCAGTCTTATTGTATCTTCTTAGGCCATGCTTGGCTTGGTATATATCCCTAGGAAGCCTGCTCTTTTCTGAAGGGAAATGGAAGAGGAGTGGATCTGGGGAGGGGAGGTGGTAGGGGAGGGCTTTGGAGGAGTGAAGGGAGGGAATACTGTAGTTGGGATATAATCTATGAGAGAAGAATAAAAGTAAAAAAAATCATTCTAGCTTTTATGTATCTCAATAAATAATCAAAGAGCTGTTTGAATGTTCAAATTAGGATTGGATTTTTGCCTTTCTAGTGTCTCTTTTTTGAAATCAAAATATAATTACATCATTTCCTTCTTCCTTTTCCTCCTTCCAAGCTTTCCTATATATACCTGCCTTGATCTCTCTCAAATTCATGGTCTCCTTTAAAAACTGTTATTGTTTCATATATAAGTGCAGAAATATACAAACACATCTTGCTCAGTTTGTTTCTTGTGATTTGCATGTATATGATTTCAGGATTGACCAATTTATATTAAGATAACCAACTAGGGAGCCCTTCCCTGAGCAAGCCTATTTCTCCAGATCTTTGTTTAGGAGAGAGTAACCTCTTAGGATTGGAATACTTCTGGGTAATTTGGGCTTGCCTGGAAATTGGGGGAAGAATGGAGATTTTACTGTTTTCTGTCTGACTGTAAATGGATCCTTTGTGAAGGGGCATTTTGGGCCCTAGATCTATATTTCCTCTCTCTCTCTCCCTTCCTTCCTTCCTTCCTTCCTTCCTTCTTTCTTTCTTTCTTTCCTTCCTTCCTTCTTTTTTTTT
>NC_045030.1:156534616-156543594 GCF_008632895.1 Mastomys coucha
TAAATCTTGGCAGTTTTCAACTCTGGGTTTTGCCATGGAAACAAAAAGGAAGAAGAAATTTTCCTGAGCTGTTGCTGAGCCAGACTGACAGGTAGCCCTTGGGGCTCAGTATGGAGATGAGGTGACCAGAATGAGAGAAGAGAAGGTAAGTCCAGAAGTCAAGGTAAGAGAATTGGTTTTATACCATCCTTAATACTTTTCTGCTGTTAAATTCGAGTCAGGCTTGGAAACAGGCTGTATTCCAGCTGTTTTTGGTGGCCTGGGGGAAGTCATATGTGGTGGGCAGAGTTCCATGTGTGATACTCATATTATCTTTTGTCCCCTTCTCCTTTCACATGTGGTGGAGAAAGCTTGCCCCTGGGGTTCTATACCAAGTACATCCATAACATTTATTTTTATGATTGACATGTGAAGTCCTACTTTAAAAATATTTTTGAAGTATGTATTGTTTATTTAGCGTATGTGCATATGTGTGGAGTTACCCCAGTGTCACAGTATACATTCAAGGACCATTGGCAGGAGTCAGTTCTCTCCTTCTACCACATGGATCCTAAGGTTTTGAACTTGGGTCTTCAGGGTTGACTGCAATTGTCTTTACTAGCTAAGCCATGCCTGTCACCCACCCAGATCTTAAAACAGCTTCCCTTGGCACCCAATCCATTCTCTCACATGCTGAAGCCACCAGTGAGGCTATGTCAGAGTCTTCTGAATGTCCAGGCATTTCCAGGAACACACCTTAATTCACCACTTAACCCTAATGTGTTAGACCCTTTATCACCTGCCTGTGGAAAGTTTTCTGGTTCATTCTTACAGTATGGCATCTTCTGTGAGTGCTTCAGCTACATTGGTTAGACCTGATTTCTGGGCTGAGAGTTAAATGGGACCAACAATGGGGAAAGGAGACTGTTAATAATAGTTAACTGCCCCTCTCCCAACCCCACTCCGGATAATTTATGTGGAAACCTGTATTTTTGTTAATTAAGCACTAATGTTTTGGACAGAGTTACAGTGGTATGAGGACTGTCTCTTCCTCAACAGAGGTTCTGAAATCTTTTTGCCTTGGATTTTCCCACAGTGTATTGAAGATTCTTTTTTTTTTTGTTTTTTTTTGTTTGTTTGTTTTTTGTTTGTTTTTTTTGTTTTTTGTTTTTTTTTTGAGACAGGGTTTCTCTGTATAGCCCTGACTGTCCTGGAACTCACTCTGTAGACCAGGCTGGCCTTGAACTCAGAAATCCACCTGCCTCTGCCTCCCAAGTGCTGGGATTAAAGGCGTGCTCCACCACTGCCCGGCTTTTTGTTTTTGTTTTTGTTTTTGTTTTGAAGATTCTTAATGAAAGAAATGTTTTGAAAATTGACCACATAGTTACCATAGTCAAGTGGCTTACTGAAATGGTGGATCTTTGTGAGTAGTTTTAAAAATTTGAAGGTGAATATGGTTGTGGTGGTGCATATCTGTTGTCCTAGGAATTCTAGTTCCAGGCTAGTCTTGGCTATGTAGGGAGCTCTAGGCCTACCAGAGATACATAGTGAAACCCTGTCTCAAAAACACAAACCCAAACAAAACAGAGAGAGATTGTTCAGACATTCAGAACATCTGCTGCTTTATTGTTAGGCCTAGAACTTGGATCTTAGCACCCACATAACAAGTCAGGCACCTTTTACAATGAAGATCTGTAACCCTGCTCCAAGGAGAGACAGGAGGGACTCTGGGACTAGCTGGTTCCGGTCGAACTGAGAAAGCATGAGCCCCAGGCTCAGGAAGAGACCTTCTCTCTAAAGAATAGGTGGAGAATGCTAGAAGAAGATAGCAGATGCTCTTCATGAGCACAAAGAGGCAGGTGCCATGCGTATGCACACTTGCACACACCAACAAATCTTTAAAGGAATGAACAAATAAACCAAACTGTCTAGGGGAAATGGGTTACACGTGTAATCCCAGCACTGAAGAGAATGGAACAGAAGGAGTCTTGTGAGAGTTCCAGGCTAGCTTCAGTTACAGTGTGTGTGTGTGTGTGTGTGTGTAAATGATGTAGATTAGTTAAGGGCAGGAAGAAAAGAATTTAGCTCATTAGGATAATGGGCACATCAAGGACTCAGAGACAGAGTAAGCTAATGAATCACTTTTTTGGAAAGACCAAGTAATAGGGGCTGGAGAGTGTGACTCATTCCGCACTCAAGAGGCTTCTTCTTGCAATCGATGGGAGTTAACACAGAGACTCTCAACTGGACAACATGCAGAGAGGGAGAGACTTTGGAACACTTAGCCTCACATCCCATGTCATCATCAAAATCCTCGCTGAAAGGGTTCAGGGAGTGTGTCAAGGAGGAAGCACAAAGATTGTAGGAGCCAGAGGGGACAGATGACACTATAAGGAAACAGTGTCTTCCAGACAGATACACATATGCAGAGACTGTGGCAGCACACATACAACCTGCATAAGTTCAAGCCAGTAGAAACCCCAACACTGAGAAGGGAAAGTGGACACAAGTTCTTACCCCTAACCAAAAACCAGTCACATTTGGTACCTTCTGGGAAAGGGAAAATCAGTTTTCACTAATGGAATCTCACTGGGTATAGCAACTCACTCCAGGGTAGGTCTCATGCCCAGTAGTGGTTAGCTAACCCAAAACAGACTCCATGTTTTTGTTTGTTTGTGTGTTTGTCTTCATTTGGGGGGAGTAAGGGAGGGAAGGATGGGGATGATGTGGGAGGAGCTGAGGAATTATACAAAATATATTGCACAAAATTTAAAATAATCAAGTAAGCAAATGAAAGAGCAAGGGTAGAGAGAATGTTCAGGCATTCAGAGTACTAGATGCTTTTCTAGAAGTCTTAAGTTCAGCTCTTAGCACCCACGTTGGGCAGCTCCCAACCACCTGTGACTCCAGCACCAAGGGATCTGTGCATTCTTCTGGCCTCCTTGGGCACTTGTATGTCATTGTGTGTGAATGGGAGCACTCCACCCATCCACAACTAAAAATAAATCTTTAAAACACAATAAAATTCATTATTCTGTCATATTTATATATGCTAGTATAAAGAAGGGAGAAATGTAAAAAAATCTCTTTACAGGTTAGAGGGATGACTCAGTGGTTAAGGGTGTTTGCCACCAAGCCTCAGATGACTAAGCTTGAATCTGTGCCCTCTGACCTCTATACTCACATCCTGGTATGCATGTGATGCACCCCCTCCTCAGGACAAAAAAGATACAATTGGTGTAAAAAGTCTGTATTTGCCAATATAATGGCACATGCCTTTAGTCCTAGCACTAGGGAGGTGGAGGAACTTCCTGTGAGTTCAAGGCCAGCCTGGTCTTCATAAGTGAGTTCCAGGCTAGCTGGAACCTCACAGTAAAACCATGTTTTTTTTTTTTTAAACAAAGTTCCTATATCTTTATAAATCCTACAGCCTATCAGTACAAATTATTAATTTTCCTGATGGATATTCTTGCCTAAGGACCTCTTTCAAGTCCACTGGAAGTTGCAACATTTTCAAAGTGGGCCTGGCAGTTACAAGAAGTGCACTTGAAACCACCGAGATAATCCAGGGGAAGGTTGGTGGAAACAGCTGAGTCACTGGAAAAAAAGAGTCAGAACATGGGAATAAGGCAGATAAAGGGCAATGGTCGCCAGTATCCAGCGAGTATCAAAAGCAAACAAGGATAAGACATGCCTAATGATGGTGCTAGGGTGGGGTGGGCAAAGTGGAAACACAGGATCCAATTCTTTTCTTCTGGGCGCCTTGGTCATAACCCTGGGAATGTTACAAGCAACACTTTGCTCTAGAAGTGAGATCATGAAGACAGAGTTCAAAGAGGCAGGTTGCCTTTAGAACTTCCCTCAGCTTTGTGACCAGCAGAGGATGGTGTGATCAAATGAACCACCTTGGGTCGCTGAACAGATTTACTTGTCAAAAGCAAACTCTTTGCAAGCTGCTTTTCTAGAAGGAAAATAAATTCCAGATGGCCTGTGTTTTTTCCCTTAATTGAAAAAATTTGTTCATAAATTATATTCTGATCACGCTTTCCCTTCCTTCAACTCCTCCCAGATTCTCCCCACTTCCCCACCCACACAACTCAATATTTCTTTCTCCCTCTCTTTAGAAAACAAACAGGCAAGCAAACAACAACAAAAAAATCCAAACCAATCAGAAAAAGAAAAGAACACAAGAAACTACACACACATACAACTCACAAAACCACGAAGTCAGAAATTATAATATTACATGCAAAAGACTGCTAAGACAAATAAATGCCTGAACAATATAAGACAAATTGTCTACAAAAAATATAACTGAATTTGGCCATCTACTGCAGATGTGTGGTTAATACGCACAGTAAGACTTGTTGAAAATTAATTTCTCCTTTGGAAGTGACCATCAATTGGAAATAGCTTCTTGATTAGGAGTAGGAGCCCTTTTCCAGTGGGAGCCTGTGTTCATGCTTTCCTCTAAGTGCTGGGACCCCATTTGGCTTGAATCTGTGTAGGGCAGGCCCTGGGCATACTGACACAGTCTGTGAGTTCATAAAGTGCAACAGTCCTGTTGTAACTGGAAGATACTGTCTCCTTGGTGTCATCTATCCCTTTGGCTCTTATTATCTTTCTGCCTCCTCTTCCACAGGGTTCCTGAACCCCTGAGCCGGGCAGGGGCTTGATGAAGAATCCCCATTGGACTGAGAGACTCCAAAGTCTCTCACTCTCTACACATTGTCAGTTGTCAGTCTTTGTGTTAGTTCCCATCTGCGAGAACAAGCTTCTCTGATGATAGCTGAGAGAGAGACTGGTCTATGAGCATACAGTATGTCACCAGGAGTCATTTCATTGCTACTTTCTTTTAGCAGAGCAGTAGTATTCAGTTTTCCCATAGGTCTCTGGCCTATCTAGTCCCAGGTTCTTGGGTACCCAAGCATGTCAGGTGTGGGTTTCATCTTGTGAAGTGAGCCTTTAATCCTATTAGAGAATGTTTGGTTACAACATTTGTGCCACTATGGTACTAGCATGACACAAAGGCAGGTTACTGTTGTAGATCACAGGGTTGGTAGCTATGTTGGTTACCTTCTCCTTTGGTAGTGAACAGAGTACCTTCCAGGACACCACTAGTCAGTAGGGGTGAAGGCACCTGCTTGACTTCCTTATGTTCAAAGAGATATGTAAGTGTTGTCTTCAGTGCTATAGCCTTACCATCAGTTTATAGAGAACAAGCCTTGGCAATCAGCTGAGATGTTCTGGGGATTCCATGGTGCTTCTTTGGCGAATGATTAAACTAGACACAACCCATTCCTGGCACTGGAGGGCTCACTTGCTGGCAAAAGATATCTAATTTGGGCATTGTTTTTCCCATTATTCGGTGACTCCATTTAGATTTCTTTCATATATGTATATATTTTAGGAAGCTAACAGTAGTAAGTTTCCATATGACCCCTCAAATGGCCTTCAGTGTTAATTTTACCTACTCCTCTCCCCCCCATTTAACCTTCCAGTCTCCTTCTGTCTCTCCATAACTATATATTCTTTAGATGAGTATATAGAGTCCTTCTCTATCTCTTTCGACTAGTTTTGGTTTGAAGCCTATTTTTTCAGATATTAAAATGGCTACATCTGCCTGCTTCTTGAGTCCATTTGCTTGAAATATCCTTTTATTCATCCTTTTACCCTGACTTGATGTCTATCCTTGATGTTAGGGTATGTCTCTTGGATGTAGCAGAAGGATGGATCTTGTTTTCTAATCCAATCTCTTAGACTGTGTGTGTGTGTGTTTTTTTTTTAAATTGGGAAAATTGAGACCATTACCATTAAAAATTATCAATGGGTGAAGTTTATTTATTCCTGTTATTTTGTTATTATGGTATGGGTTTCTCCCCACTCTTTAAATGTACTGATCTGGGATTATTTATTCCTTGTGTTTTCTTGGGTGTGGTTGACCTCTTCAGACTGAAGTTTTCCACATAGTATCTTTTGTAGAGCGGGACTTGTAGACAGATACTGTTTAAATTTGACTTTATCATGGAATATCTTCTTTTCTCCATCTATAGTGATTGAAAGTTTTGCTGGGTTTTGTAGTCTATACATTTGTGGTCTCTTAGAGCCTGCAGTACATCTGTCCAGGCTTTTCTGGCTTTTAGAATCTCCACAGAGAAGTTAAATGTTATTTTAAAATGTCTGCATTTATATGTTACTTGTTATTTTCCCCTTGAAGCTTTAAATACCATTGCTTTGTCCTGTATGCTTAGTGTTTTGATGACTATATGCTATGGGGCATTTTCTTTTCAGGTCCTATCTGTTAGATATTCTGTCACAAAGGAATAGGAATGGCCAAGAAGGTGGAGGGTATACAGGAAGTAACAAGGTTGGGTCCAAACTGGTGGTGTCTCCAGTTTATGGAGGTAGGGTTTGAGGAGCTAATATCTATTTTTATAAATTAAACAACTTAGGCAGCAGAGATGACTCATCAGTTAAGAGCACTGACTGTTTTTCCGGAGGACCCTGGTCTGTTTCCTAGAACCCACTTTGCAGCTCATAAACACCTGTTACTCCAGTTCCAGGAGATCCAACACTACCTTCTAATGTCTTTGGACACTAAGCTCACACAGAATCAAGCAAAACACCTATACACATAAAAAATAAAGAATTGTGTATGTGTTTGTGTGTGTGTGCATGTGTATACATATGGAGCCTGTTGTGAACATTACAACATGCACCTGAAGGTCTCAGGACAACTTGAGGAGTCAGCTCTCTTTTTAAGGGGACTATGGGAGAGAGCTCAGCCAAATAGGCTTGTTTCAGGTACCTTTATCCATCTCATAGGCTCTGTTTTTTGTTTGTTTGTTTTTGTTTTTGTTTTTGTTTTTTGAGGCAGTGCAAGTGGAGACTCAGTACCTAGGATGGTGAGAATGGGAGGTACTATGGAACCTTTAAAAGGTGGAAGCCATTGAGTTGTGGGGCCCCTACCTTCAAAAGGAACTATGGAGTCCTTATGGAGGGCTACTTAAAAAAGAGCACGCCTAGCCCCCTTCTCTCTTTCCTTCCCTGTGTGGTATTCTTGCCACCCACCTTAGAGTCCTCCCTAGATCCAGAGCTGTTTGGATATTCAGCCTCTAAAACCAGAAGCAGAACAAAGCCTCTTTTCTTCCTGAGGTTACTTGCCTCAGGTATTCATCCTCCTGACAAAGGCTGACTAATGCAGCTCTGAAACTGGCTGCCTGGCAAGCCGCTCTGACATCTCCTTGCTTTCTTTCAGAACAGGCAATCATCATGCAGATGAGCTTCTCTCTTATTGTCCTGGAGTCATTTGAGATGGGAGGAGAAAGAGGGACGACCTGTGGCTCTTAAAGACAGTCCCTTTTCAGTGACAAAGCTAGAGAACTCCGGGGAATTCTAGTTTGTGAGTTCATTATAACTACAAAGGCTTCTTCTTCAGATCACACTTACAGAGGTCATTTCATTCTTTTTGTGAAGTATGATTAGCCTGAAAAATCCCTAGTGCTCACATGCTGATGTGCACTTTTGAAGGGTTATCTGCTTACATCCTGTTTTCATTTCTATTTTACTTTCTGTATGCTTATGCTTGTGTGTGTGTGTGTGTGTGTGTGTAATGTTGAGTTAACAATGTTTCTATCAAAAGTGAACTAACTGTTCATACCACACTGATCCTCTAAGATTTTCACCTGGTGATATAGCTCTCTTAATTTATTCCGATACTGGGTCAGGTTGTAAAGACTGTAAAGTATGTGTTTAGTAGAAATTAATTTCTGAGCTGATTTCCACTTTTGCTTTTATTCTATTTTTTAACCAATTCATTCTTATTTTCTGCTCTCAAATTCCTTTCTTTTTCCATAATTCCCATCCCTTCATGGCATCTTAGAGACTTGCTACCTACTCTCAGCTTCTTTGGGCTGTCTAAACTTTCTTGCCTCCAGTAAAATGCTTCAAAAATGGGATATCTTGTCCAGGAATGAAGTATAACAAGTATCTTACTTTTATAAATTCTAAAAATGTGGGTGAGGTTGGCCTTTGGCAATTGGATGGGTAGGACCAGACTACCATCAGTAACTCTTCTGCCTCCTAGTGGTAACAGAAGTGTGGGTTGAGTTTTACAGGAATTCTGAGTCAGCCTGGTGTTTACAAAGGAATGACTGTTCTCTTCATCCCTTATGTTCCAAGTAGGCATCATTGCTAGCCTTAGACTAAATGCCTCTGCCCAAGACCTACTCCTTACAAGACCCTGCAAACCATGAACAATGAAAGAAAATGACTTCTGGATTATGTATGTATGTATGTATGTATGTATGTATGTATGTATGTATGAATGTATGCATACATGTATGTATCTATATCTATCTATCTATCTATCTATCTATCTATCTATCTATCTATCTATCTATCTATTTTTGAGTCAGTGTCTCACCATACGACCTGGCTGGCTTGAAACTCTGTAAATAGACCAGGGTGGCTTAGAACTCATAGATAACCACTTGCCTCCTGCCTCCTGTGTGCTGGGATTAAAGGCATGTGTACCTTTTTTTGCCTTCTGGAATATTTTTAAACTTAAAACATGTGAAAGTTTGATGGAGCTTTAAAGTGGGTTTGTTTTTGTTTTTGCTTTGTTTTGTTTTTAAATGCACTGAAGAGATGGTTCAATGGTTAATAACACTACTCTTTTTTTTTTTTAGAACAGAAACAATTTTATTGCTTATGTGACTAAGAAAAGATGGGGGGGGGTTTAAATCAGACAAAATGTGCTCTCCTTGAGGAAAAGTCTGTTAGTATGGGAGGCAGGTAAGGTCAAAACTCAAACTTGGAAGTGCCTTATTTTGCAGGATCATCTTCCTGAGTCTGTGCTTAGAATCAGTACATTTGTAGCACAAAACTACATTAAAATGCATGCCCAAAAATACTTCCAACAAAGATATCACTTGCTTCTAGAAGGTTATGAGGTAGTAACTAGATTCTCCCTCCACTAAACCCAAGGAAAAGAACAT
>NC_045030.1:156545764-156549591 GCF_008632895.1 Mastomys coucha
CTGGTAAGAATCCTCCATCTGCTTCTCTAGTTCTCTGATTTTCCACATGTCCGACTCCTCCTGAATCTTACTGTGAGCATCTGTATGTCGGATGACATTCCTCAGGAGGGCTTTCCCCAATGGAACCCGTGACATTCTTTAATCGTGTGCCGCAGCCTCGCGTGTCGGGGTGGGAGAAAAGGCGGCGGCTTCCTTCAACACTTACTACTCTTGCAGAGGATCTGTGTATGGTTCCTAGCATCCACATGGTGATATGCAACCATCTGGAACTCCAGTGCCAGGGAATGATGTTTCTTTTGACTTCCTCAAACTCTTATGCAGACATAGTACACTCACGCACACACACACATACACACAAAATAAAATAAACAGATATTAAAAATGTAAAGTGTGATAACTGATGATATCACTGGAAATTATGATGTCTCCAGAATAGTAATGTGGGGATGGAAGGTGAGAGGAAGGATGGTACACATGTATGAAATCAGATGTACTAAATATTCTGACTTGGATTTTAATAGGTACAGGATAAGGCTACATGGCACATGGGTATCCATTGATATTGTTGTCTTACTTTTGGCAAATGCTGCCTTATGAACAGGGCTTTATTTTAAGCTGGTGTGTGTATTTGTGTTCAACTGTGACTTTATTGGCTTTAAGATCTTGGCAACATTGTGATAGACTCCTTCTCTGAGTAACTTTCTGTTATGGGTTGAATTTAGAGCCCTTAAAAGATAAAACTCCCAGTGCCTATGACATTTTAATGACTTTAAAAAATAGAATCAGCATATATAATCCAGTTAAAGTGAAGACATTATGGTGGACCCTAACTTAATTATTTATTTAAATGTTAAATAAATAATTATGAATTAGCTAATAACTATTATTAATTTATTTCTATTTGGTGCTAGAGACAGACGTGAAGCTAAGCATAGGCCTTACCTCTGAGTGCATGTGTTGAGAGCCCTGTGATCTTTAGGAGGAGAGTGACACAGCATGCAGGTAGGAGACATGTAGGCAAAAGATGGCATGGCCACATGAAGATGGGAATGGAGACTGATGTGACCATGCCTCAAGCCAAGGAAAGCACCAGAGACAGGGCAGCCTTGAAAGGAATATTCCTGATAGACTTTGGCAAGAATATAGCTCTAGAAAACCTTTATTTTAGATTTCTGGCCTCCAAACACAGTCTATTTGTATCCTTGAAGCTATCAAGTCTGTGTCACTTTGTATAGTCTGTATCCTTTTCATGTTTTCTTTTTGAGTCAAGATCTCATGTAGCCAGGTCTGCCCTTGAACTTGCTATGTGACCAAGAATGACTTTGAACTTATGATCTTCTTGCCTCCACCTTCCAAATTTTGGGATTCCAGCATGGACCAATGGGCTGGAGCTATGGCTCAGTGGTTAAGAGTACATATTACTTATTGCTCCTGAAGTGGATCTGTGAGAATTCTGTTCCATACATCCATGTTGGGCATTTCACAACTGCTTGTAACTCCAGCTCCAACTCCTCTGGCCTCTGTAGGCACTTACACTCATTGGCACACACCAGCCTAATCCCACATAATTAAAAATAGTAAAAAATAAATCGTTCAGTTCCTGGAACCTGCATGGTGGAAGGAGAGAACCAATTTCCACAAATTGTCCTCTGACCTCCACATATGTGCATGACATGCACCCACATACACAAATAATTAACACATGTAAAAAAAAGCGATTTAAAAATTACAACTCAGCCCCTCCAAAGTCATTTTGAATCTGAGGAAGTGGGAATGTAGACAGCACCTGTATTTCCCAAGGGATTGATGTCATTCGATTTGTGTAAAGTAATCATTCCAAGTGAGAGGAAAGAGTGGGTCATTGCATTAAAATATAATCAGCCCGGGAAATCGTTCTTTTCAGAGGCTGCCTTTCAGAATGTTCCCATTTAGCTTTTAAATAGACTTCTCTTTCCAGACTGTCTTTGACGAGCCACTCTCATCTTTGTGATTACCCCTGACATTTAGCGACTTGTATAATTAACCAGGGCCATTCTTTTCTCCCAAGGAAAGGGTGACCTCAGCTAAGATGCATTCTTAAAAGTGTTTCCTTGACTTAGGAGAGTGGCTGTGGCCTGACTCCGCTTTTATTCTTTCATCAAAGCTTTTTGGGTAACCAGGTAAGCTGGTATTTCCTATGGCACAGAATGGAAATAGAAAAAAAAATCTCATAAGCTTCTTTAAGGATTGAGAATTCTGTGTGTCACCATGGCAGGTGAGCTGACTCAAAAGCAAAGAAATGACTCAGAAAAAGGATTGAGATTTTTCTGATGGGATTTTCGATATCAACGTGGCAGACATTTGTTCTCCTTAATGTGTGACTGCGTTGGGCCTTAAGTCTGGCCCAGCAGTAGAATGGCCAGGGCTGGAATCAAGCAACAGGAATGAAGCAGAAAAAAAGCCCGCCAGATTCTGCTTCCCCTTTTCAGCATTGGGCTATTGTTCAGAGAACCATGTGGCATCTTATTGTCATGGCTTGTGAGCACAAGGAAGACGTGTTGTGCTTGGTTGGGGAATATCCCTTCTTCCTCACTTCCTTAACCTACTTACATGTGCCTCCTCTGGAGTAAGCCTAGATGTGGATATAGAGTCACAGGATAGGAGGAACCTGGCTGCCAATCATGTCAGAGAGGGAGAGTGGCCTGGACTATTTTAAGAGACAAGGATGAATGGAGTTTGGTCTGAGTCTGTATTCTCAGACCTCCTTAGCTCTTGTAACTACATGGGACACGATGAATTGTTTGTCCTTCACTGATATGCTGGTTCTATAAGGGCAAAATGTTTGTTCTAGAACAAAATAAATTTCAAGAACATCATTTGCTACTAAGTGCTTGTTAGTGAATGAATGAATGAATGAATATCAATTTTTGACATTAATTCTGAGTAAATAAGCCTAAACTGATACCCCTTCCATAAAATTCTCTGATCATGCTATCTGATAAAACCAAGATTAAGATCTTGAAATTTGGGCCCACAAGACACACACACACACAGACACACATGTATGTACACACATGCACATGCACACATAAATGCAATTTTTTTGTTTAAAACTGCTATCTGTATTAGTTTCATCATGTACTTTTAAAATATTTTAAAAACAGAAAAACAAACAACAGAAATAAAATCAAGAACATGTATATCCATGTTCTCCATCAGGTCATTAGATTACCCAGTGAAACATAACCTAAAGTTCAGGATATTGGGGGAACAAGGAAAAAAATAACACATTTCCCACTAACGATAGATGTCAAATAATGAGGTAAAATAAGAAAATTGAACAAAAAGAAGTTTCTAGGTGAACAAAATCTTATTTACATGTACTTCACTGCATTTAGAAGCATTTCATTCTATGAAATTAGTTGACACAAAGGTCAGAAGATAAAATACCTGCATAGTTAAGCTACATGGATAAAATGCCTACCTCATTTTTGACCATATAAATGTAACAATGAACTATAGGGCTACATAAGAACTGTGACTTCTCACAGAAGCTGAAAACTTAGTAGTATTTCTCTGCTTACACGGCTATTGGTAGCTTAGTATAATTTAATTGAGAGGTTTTTATTAAGTCAAATTGAACAAAAATCCCTTGACCTAAACTCAAATCCATACCAAGCCTCTACTCAGAAACTCATGCCCATTAACACTGTCTTTTCAAACAGATATAGGGGAAAGTACACGCCTTTATATACATCCACTCTGTCTACTGCTCAACTTCATTTTTATTAGATATTTTCTTTATTTACATGTCATATGATTTTTCTTTTCCCAGTTTTCCCTCCCAG
>NC_045030.1:156553504-156562347 GCF_008632895.1 Mastomys coucha
AGCTTTCCCCACCATAGTCAACTGTATCTCGGAACTGTAAGCCAGAAGAAACCCTTCTTTGCTTAAGTCACTTCTTGTTAGGTGTTTGGTCACATCAAAAAGGAAAGTAACTAATAGTAACTAATAGCCAAAAAGCAGAGAGAGATGAACACTGACCCTCAGCTCACTCTCTCTTTATTCAGTTTAGAGCACCATGCCATACATGGAACAGCACTGGCTACATTTAGGGTATGTCTTCCCACACAAAGTAACCCAGTCTAGAAAGTTTCCCACAGACATGTCCCATGTTGATTCTACATCCCATTAAGAGGACAATCATCCATCTGACTATGACCAGAGGCCTCCCTCACTGCCTCATCACATGGGGTGCCACTGTAGGCAAGTTCACACTCAGAGCAAGTGATTCAAGTAAATACAAGGGATGGGCAAACAAAATGGGAGCCCAACTCTCTTCTTCCCACCTCATTTCTCAAGTTGTCCCATTCTTTTTAAAAGCTTATTTATTTTGTAGGTCTGGGTTCAACCCAGCCTAGCACTGAATGTGCTAGCTGTATGCCAAGTACCACCCTTAGGCTCTTATGGTACACTAATTGTTAGAGGTTAATTATGAAGGCTGGTATCCATTGAGGAGGAGGGTTTTGCTCCATCCTTTGAAGGGGAACCTAGCAATGCCTTTATGGACATATTTTGAAAGCTACAGTGATGTTTTATTCCAAGGTTGTCTGTTACTTTTCTTCCTGTTCTGGGGCCTTGAATATTGGTACATTTTAACAAATAACAGTCATTGAAGCCAGTGCTGTGTGCTAAATAGATTTAGTGTTCAAATAAAATTATACAATGTTTAATTATTAAACCACCTTACAGATTGGTTTGGAACTTATAGGACACCTGTTTTGAGGCAGTATGTTACTCTGTAGCCCTGCCTATCCTAGATCTCATAATGTAATTTGTATTGGTCCTGAACTTATTTAAAATTAGCTGAGATGACAAGTATGAGCCACCATGGCTGGTACTTTGTTGTTGTTTTGAAGTAGGATCTTGCTATGGATCCCAGGTTGGTTATAATTTTGTCACAATCCACCTGATTGAGCTTCTGAATGCACCTTCCCACTTGGCTCTACTTTTCTTTTGAAGAGTAAGAAAAATGTAAATATTATGTAAAAATAAATGTGTTTGAATCCTCTTTAACAATCATAATAATTACTATACCAAGGTATCAACAATTTATTAGGGTTTAGAAAAATCAGGCTTTTAGAAAAATCAGGCTTTTAAGCGAGTATGATTGATTACAGTACTAGTGGCTTTCTTCAGCAATGTAGGCACTGGTAAGTTGCCCCAGATACAGGAAATAACATCTCACACATGCTCATTCCAGTGGCTTCCAATCCCTCCAAACTCAAAACAACCAAATAACCACCACAGCCACTACCACCAAGAAGACATGAGAGCAAGAAGACATGAGTGTAGGAGGGGAGATTTGTGGGGAAGAAGAGGTTTAGTGGGAGTGGGAGAGACATGAGAGAGGGGAATGAGAAGTGGAAGGGACCAAAATACATTACATATATGTATAACATTGTCAAAAGATTTAAAAAATGATAATAGAAAAGATCACAGGAAGATGCACTTTTTGGAAAATATCACGAGAAACTGATATTTGCCATTTGTTTATATCTCCACCCCCAAAATTTAGAGACATGCTTGTGTATCCTGTAAAATACACATGTCCCAGATGGATGATGTTATGAGCCTCAGAACACTTCATTACCTCTGGAAATTGTCTCCAATTGAAAAAGATACTAGTGTAAGCTTGGGGATGAGTTCAAGAGAAGCAGCACATTATTGCCAAGTGTGTTAATTTACAGTGTTCTGTTTAATCTAACGGCAGCTTGGCAAATGTACCCCATTGCACATACACTACATATGTAGTCAGATGCTATCAGGCTGTTAAATGACTTACTGGGTATCACTTTTTTATTACATCTTTTCAAAATTGTAAATTAATACATTTATATGTTTCAAAAACTAAGGTGAGGGGCTAGAGAGATGGCTCAATAGTTCAGTTCCCAGCACTCGCAACCACCTCTTAACTCCGGTTCCAGAGGATCCAATGTCATCTTCTGGTCTCTGAGAGCACCTGCACATACAAGGTGCACATGAACTCATGCTCTCTCTCTCTCTCTCTCTCTCTCTCTCATGTGCATGCGTGCACACACACACACATACACACATACACACACACACACAGAGAGAGAGAGAGACAGAGAGAGAGACAGAGAGAGAGAGAGACAGAGAGAGAGAGAGACAGAGAGAGAGAGAGAGAGACAGAGAGAGAGAGACAGAGAGAGAGAGAGAGAGAGAGAGAGAAAGAGAGAGAGAGAGAGACTGTTTAAGATGATATACAGATTGAACTTTGCTTTTACTTCATATGTGCCCAGTCCCTTCTTGCTGCTACATTAGATTTTCATCAGTTTTTGGTCTGTTTTTCAAAATATTAGTCCATTATTTGCAGAAGAAGAGCACTTGGAATATGCACTGCTGTTCCTCCCTCTTTTTAAAAAAATCAGCAATATTTCTTGCGATTTTCTTAGCTCCCCTATTTTCTGTTTGTAGCTGCATAGCTTTCTTCTGCATGTTGATCCAGAAATTATTCACCAAATTCTCTGTTGCTGAATATATAGACATAGGCCTTAGATACTTTTCCTGTTGCTATAATAAAACACCCCGACAAAAGCCACTTATGGGAGAGAGGGTCTATTCTGGCTCACAGCTCAAGAGGACACAGTGGGAAGGGACATCAAGGTGCTAGGCTTGAAGCAACTGGTCACAGCCCATCCACAGTAAAGCAGAAAGCTCTGAATGTGTGCTTCTGTTTCGTTCTCATTCTTCATTTATATAGTCCAGGATCCCAGCCAGGGAATGGTGCCACCCACTGTGGACAAGTATTCTCATCTCAATTGTCTTACTTAAGATAATCCCACTCCCAGGCATGCCAAAAGGTCTGTCTCCTAGGTGATTGTAAATCCTGCCAAATTGACAACACAAGCCATAACCATCACATCATAGTCTTTTGCATGGAGGCAGTTGGGGCTGGAGGTTTGCTGCTCAGCAATACAATGTTAATAGGGTTTGAATTTAAGATAGGATGTAGAAATCCTCTTCCTACATAGCCTATCTGTGCTTATTCTTTTTGCAGCTACATTTCACTCCTTCCAATTGGAAGATAATAGACTACTACTTTGATTCTTCTGGGTTAATTTTTGCATTTCTAGTTCCCTTAGTATCCCAAAAAGGAAAATTGAGTGAGTGGTCTGGCAGGATTACGGCATTCCAAGGCCCCCAACCCTGGCACAGTCAATTCCAGTTTAAACATCCCATCATATTTCCATTATGCGTAAGGAGTAATTTAAAGTAGGACTTGGGCATGCAGGAGGAGCTGGGAAATGCAGTAATGGCCAAATGCCATTTGAGCGATATTTTTAGTTACCTAAATAAACTGTGTTTCCACAGTCCCTGCAGAGCTTATGGTTTGTGTGCAGTAAATAAAATGATGGAATGCCACAAGGGAGCCTGGCCAGATGACTCCATTTGCGTACATTCTGTTCCAGGCTCCGTAGGGTGCATTGAAGACATCCAAGCTCCTCCAGCCTCTGGGCTGGCATGCTTGTGATGATCCCTGGGTCCTGGTCTCTCCATTTCCTAGCATGGGGCAACAGACACTCACTGGAAAAACAGAGGTCAGAGAAGCTGGATGTGCTCTGGAAATGTCACACAGAGCAGAGCTGCCATCAGACTTGCTCACCGCTAAGTGCACAGCACTGGCTCACGAGGGGTGATTGGTACATGGTGCTTTTCAAAAGTTATTCAAACACAAAACTCCCTTAAAATATTTATTTATTTTAATTTTATGTTTACGAGTCTTTTGCCTGTATATACACATGTGTGTGCATCTGATGGCCATGGAAGCCAGAGGAAGGTGTCAGATTTCCTGGAACTGGAGTTACAGGCAGTTGCAAACTGCTTGATATGGGTGCTGGGAACTGAACTTGTGCTCTCTGCAGTGGCAACGTGCATTCTTAATCCCTGAGCCATTTCCTCAGCTCCCCTGTATCCCTCAACTCTTGTTTTTAGCTTAGAGAACAATGGTTTTCTTGTCCCTACACATCCCAACTCCTGCCTAAATAAATGTGTAGAAAAATCACAAGCTAGCCTCTGTGTATGAGAAAGAGCATGTGGTAGGTATTAGTCTTTCATTAACACAGTGATTTCCAGATCCATCTATTTTTCCCTGCAAATTTCATTTTTTTTTTATAGCTGAGCAAATTCCGTTGTAATTTTAATTTTAATTTTAATTCTCCATTCAGCCATTGGTGGACATACAGGCTGAGGATCTATCTCCTAGCTGTTGTGAATAGAGCAGTGAATGATGATGGCTGAGCAAGTATGCCTGTAGTCAGAATGGTCACAAATAGAGTAGCTGGAACATAGGGCAGTTCTATATCCAGCCTTTTGAGAAATGCCACACTGACTTCCATAGTGGCTGCACCAAGTTACATTCCCACCCACAGTGACCATGGAGTTGTTTCTCCACATCCTTGCCTGTGTATGGGGCAGGGAAGGATTGGTTTGGGGCTAGTTAGCATCCCAAGAGTTTGAGAGTTTTGTCAAGGTTTAGTTCCATGATTAAAAGCATGGAAACAAAGAAACAATAACTTTAGCCCTGTAATTAAAAACAAAAACAAACCCAAAACCAATAAAGAACACCAGGCACTGGTGAGATAGCTTACTAGGTATAGTGCTTGCCACCCAAAGCTTGAGGACCTGAGCTCTGAGGATACCCAGAACTCATAAAAGCCTGGCATGGCCACATGTCTGTAACACCACCAGGGCACAGAGACAGGTAGGATCCCTGAGGTTTACTGGCCAGCCAGTCTATTTCAGTTAACAAACTGACAATTCAGCAATAGCCCACGTCTCAAAAATAAGATGTAGGGATGGTGAGATGGCTCAGTGGTTAAAGGCACTTGCCATCAATCCTGATGATCACTGTTGGATCCCTGGAACCCACATGATGGCAGGGGAGAATCGACCCTTGCAAGTTGTCTTCTGACCTATACATAAATTTTGTGGGGTTAGGGTAGATGAAAAGAGGGAGGGAGGGAAGGAAGGAGGGAGGGAGGGAGGGAGGGAGGGAGGAAGAGGGAAGCCGAAAGGAAAGAGAGGAGAAATAGTCACTATTTGTGCCAATTAGCAATTTGCTGTCTCTCAGCTACTTTGATTACATATTGGAGCATTTCTCTGTTGCTTAAGTGACATGATGCTGAGCTTGGCTGATGGTGGTACTGGGGAGGTTATGGTGGCGTAGGAATCTCTCTCCCTAGCACTGTGCTTTAACATCAGGGATGGTTTTGCAGGTCCCCTAGCTGTGACTCTTTGAAGACATCTTCCATGCCTGCTGGGCTGCACTGTCCTGCAGGTGGCGCGCTTGCGTCTTTCTAAAGAGTCCTAGCAATGTCTACAGAAATATCCGAGGGGAGAACCTGGTAAGGTATTTTATTAGAGCCACAGGAGCAGTTTCTACTCTCCAGCCTGGGTCATCTGGCTACCTTATGGGGCGTTTCCTAGCTTGCACCCACGTTACCCCACCCCCAAGGCATGAGGATCCAGTGTTGGTAAATTCTGCACCTCCTCTCATGAGGGCTGAATCTCAACTTCTCCCTCAGTGAGCTTCCTCCTTTCTTCCTTTCTTCCTTTTCTCCCTTCTTTAAATCTGAGGCAGAGGAGTCACAGACCTGAAAGAACATCTAGCCGTTCAGAATTTATTGTTCGGTGTTTGTTAGTATATTCACAAAAGTTGGGCAGCTAACCGTATGAAGTAATTCAGAAAAAATATTACTCCCTTTCCCCAATAAACCTTGTATCCATCAGCAGTCGTTCCCCACTTTCTGTCCTTCCTTCCAGCTCCTGACAACCATGTTTTATCCCTATGCTTGTTTTTTTTTTTCTGACCAGTTTATATTAACGGAGGAATCCTGTTGTATATCCACTGCATAGTTGATGGATATTTTGGTTCTTTCTAAATTTTTAGTTGCTGACAGTAATGCTATGAACATTAATATGTAAGTGTTTGCAAGCACATATGCTTTCATTTCTCTTGACTGTGTCCCTCAGAGTGAAATTGCTAAGTCGTACACGCGAAGTTCCTTAGAAATGCCATACCTGAATAGCCAACTCTACAGATGATGGACTGTTCTGGAACTCATTCTGTAGACCAGGCTGGCCTTGAACTCACAGAGATCTGCTTGCTTCTGCCTCCCAAGTGCTGGGATTAAGGGCATGCACCAGGCTTCCCTACCAACTTATTTAACAAAAGAATTTATTCATGGCTTTCTTTAATTCCTCTTCCACCATGGGATACATCATTTAAGATAACTTGAATCTGTATCCTAGGCTAGAGACATGTTTTACATTGATATGTGGTAAATACTTTAATTGCATTTGACCAGGTGATTAACTGCTTTAACTGAAGATTGATCCCAAGTTAGGCATGGTGACAATGTTTGTAATCCTAGCGCTTGAGTGGATGTAGCAGGAAGATCACTGCACCTTTAAGACCAGACTGAGCTACATAATAAATTCTAGGCCTACCTGAGTTATAATATGGGACATAGTCTCAAACAAACATAAAACTCACCACCTAAAAAAGATTGATCCCTAACTTAATATTTATTTATTTCATGTGTATAAATGTTTGCCTGTATTTATGTATGGATGTATACCACCATTGTGCCTGGTGCCCAAGAAGGCCTGAAGAGGCCAATACATTCCCCTAAAACTACAGTTACAGGCAGTTGTAAGTGTTGCCCCCACATTGGTTCTGGGAACCAAATCCAGGTCCTGTGGAAGTGCAGGAAGCATGAGCTGATGAGCCATTTCCCCTGCCCTTTCCAATCTTATTTTAACTAGTGAGCAGTCTTGACGCATTTACCATGTAATCTGAAACTTTGGGTGTAGAATGGCGTGTACCTGGTGGATCTGAATCCAGCAGATGGGAGTTAGATTCCCAGTTTGACCGCTTCCACGGGCTGAGGCTGATGGGGTTCTGTCTCCAGCAGCTGTGTTGTAACCCATTGTGATACAGGAGGGAACAGAGCTAGAGTGTGGTTGTCACTGTGGAGGGATGGAGTCACAGCCAAGAATTTTTTTTTTCTGACTTGATGTACTAAACTGTGATGTGACACATGAAACTGTTTTCTTTTGCCTAGTTAAATATTGTGGCTCCAGCCTGATGAGATGGCTTAGTCAGTAAAGGTGTTTTCAGCCAATGTTCGTGACCTGGGCTCAATCATCTGAACCACAGAGAGGAAGAAGAGAACCAACTTCAAGTCCCTTCAAGTTGTCCCCTGACCTCTACTCTCTAGTCAGCATTCCTGCATCTCTGCCTCCAGCCAAATAAATAAATGTAATAAAAATATCTTCTGGCTGAGAGAAAAATAATATCACAGATTCATCCTAGACAGATTGTTTTTAAAAAGAATTTGATCACACGAAATACCCACTAGACACTCAAAGTACATCTCTAGCCATTTGTGATAGATGAAAGTATGTTTCCAGAAATCTTGAAATGATGTCATCTATCACAGCTTGAGGGACCAGGGAACAAGACCAGACACTGCCCAGTAATGAGATAGGCAGTTCTGTCGAGGGAAAGCTAACAGGAGCTTTCTTGTTCTTTCAACACCAGATTTGTACTGGTGGGTGCTTTGAGTATTGGTGACTCTAAGGCAATCTATATTAGTTCTTTTCCCTTTTTGCCAAACTATAACTCAATTCATTGTGTGTGCGTTAGGTTGAGGTCTAGTCTACTCCTCTATAGTCTGTAATTTCAATCAAGCTAGTACCACATTTACGGGTAGCTCTGAACATCACTTAGCCTTTAAGTTCACAGCAATTTTCTTTTGCTCAATTAAAGGGCTTTCTAATGATGAGAGCATTCCATATAGTAAATGCATTAGATGTTTTCTCAGATTTTACTATTCCAGTTAATGATTTTGCTTTCTTCACAGAGTTATTCACTGAAATGAGAGTGATTTTCACGTGCAAGGCATGATTACACACACTCGGTATCCAAGGGCTTCTGGCAGCATACCTGAGTGCTGTCCTCTGAACTTGTTTGCTATTACAGTGGGAGCAAGCCTGTGACTGATGCAGTCTGTGCTCTAATGCAGTTCTTCTGGCTGTGGACATTTCTAGGGCTTCTCAATATACTGTGGAAAATTAATCTCACAGAAAGCCCAAGTGAACACAAACTGTTCACATGTCTGAGGGAAAAAATGTCACTTCTAATAGTAATTCACTTGGGATAGAGATGTGTGTATACAAAGGACACAAGATCATTACTACTTACACTATGTGTAATCCATGGATATGCACCCCACAACATATCATACTGAATGAGCTCAGAATTTCAGATTATTCTGCAGTAAGGGAAGAATCTAAGAGTAGACCGGCAGGAGTGAGCATTCTTACGAATGTCTTTCTATAGGTTCAGATTGATTTTTAGAACTCATTTTCCATGGGTCATTGGCCAGCAGCTACAGAAACACCTGCAGAATGAAATCCTTACTGTTTGAAGTAGAACGAAATCTGTAGGATCCACCTCACAGATGTGAATATTGAATGAACATTCCATGCTAAGCATTTCATGTGTGTATTACAATCTCAGGTTTTTTGTGAGTGTGTTTGTGCATGCATGTGCGTATATGGAAGTATATGATGTCTTTTTATTAAAGATTTTATTTTATTTTAAATTCTCTCTCTCTCTCCTCTCTCTCTCTCTCTCTCTC
>NC_045030.1:156562639-156563211 GCF_008632895.1 Mastomys coucha
TCAATGTGGGTTCTGGGGATCAAATTCTGGTCCTCTGCAAGAACAATACCTGCCTTTAAGAGCTGTACTATCATTCCAGCTCCAGGAGATTGGACATCGTCCACAATCAGTCTGAATCTCATTATTTGAGAGTGAGTCTTTTTTTTTAAATTTTTATTTTTTGACCTCTTTCTTTTTTTTTAAAGATATTTTGTTTATTTATATTTTAAATGATATCTCCTCTCCCAGTTTCCCTTCCGAAAAACAAAACCAAACCATACCCTGTTCTCTTCCCCGTTCCCCCTGCTCACCACCCCACCCTCTCCCACTTCCTGGTCCTGACATTCCCCTACACTGGGGCATTGAACCTTCACAGACCAAGGACCTCTCCTCCCATTGATGACCAACTTGGCCATCCTCTGCTACACATGCTGCTGGAGCCATGAGTCCCACCATGTGTACTCTTTGGTTGGTGGTTTAGTCCCTGGGACCTCTGAAGGTACTAGTAAGTTCACATTGTTGTTACTCCTAAGGGACTGCAAACCCTTCAGCTCCTTGGGTCCTTTCTCTAGCTCCTTCATTGGGGACCCTGT
>NC_045030.1:156563285-156574307 GCF_008632895.1 Mastomys coucha
CCTGTGCTCAGTCCAATGGATGGCTGTGAGCCTCTACTTCTGTATTAGTCCGGTACTGTCAGAGCCTCCCAGGAGACAACTATATCAGGCTCCTGTCAGCCAGCACTTGCTGGCATCCAAGAGTGAGTCTTTTTATGGACCTAGAGCTTACCAATTTGCCAAGGCTGCTTGGCCAACCAGCTCCAGGAATCTGCCTGGCTTTGCTCTCCTTTGCCAGCACTGGGGTTACAAATATTCGTCATTGCTCTTGAGAGAAAGCTGAACTCAGGTCCTGATGATTCTGCAGCATGCACTTCACCCACTGAGCAATCTTCCCAGCCCTTCATGTTTTAATAGTTTGCAGGCTTAGAGAGTAGAGAGGGAAGCTTAACTGTATATACTACAAGGAATGCTCAATAGGAAGTAAACAAATACCTAAAATCCATCCTCATTCTGCCAATGGTCTCATGTACATGATAATTCTTGAATGTAGTTGCAGGTAACCTTAAAGGGTTTTCTATTGTGTGCATTCTTGTCAGCATTGTAGTAAGTGATAGTTGATATACTACCAGACTTTCATAGGTAATCCCAGGAAATTGGAGAGGGCTCAGGAGAACAATGGGTGGCAGGATGCTCAAAGCACAAACTGCGGGGGTGGGGGTCGGGAAGTGTTGGTGTTCTTGCGTTTTCTAAAGTCAGTGAAGGTCGAGTTGATACTGGGTCAGAGGTGAAAAAGCCTTTTCTCTGAAGTGCTAGAGAGCCAGCATTTTTGGCTTTGAGGGACCCCCATGATCCTCACCATGTTACTTGAAGCTACTACTGTCAAGTGCAGAAGCAACCAATGGCACTTGGTACATGAACGAACATGGCTCTCTGCCAATGAAATCTGATTTCAAAATTAGGGGATGTGGCTCAGTTTCTTAGCATTTGTGAAGTCATGGGCTTCCAGTTAGGGTTATGGTTGCCGTGGTGAAATACCATGGCCAAAGCAACTTGGGGAAGAAAGGGCTTATTTGGCTTACACTTCATATGTCATTACAGAAGGAGGCTAGGACAGGAATTTCAAACAGGGGAGGAACCTGGATGCAGCTTCTGTGGATGGAGGGGTTCCACTTACTGACTTCCTTCTCTTGGCATGCTCAGCCTGCTTACTTATAGGACCCAGGACAATCAGACCGGGGGTGGCAGTATCCCTAGTGGGCTGGACCCTCCCCCATCAATCTCTCATAGTGGGACACTATTTTAAAAATAAAATAGCATAAATGGGTGGAGGGCAGAAACAATATTCCAAAATAGGGTTAAAAGAAAAAAAGAAGTTTGCATGAATTTGCATTCAACTGTCTATACATTCACATCTCATTTAGTCAACACTACACACGCATTTAGTCAAGACTAAATCAGCCTGATGCTGCTCCAATATGAATCTTTAGGGTGGGGCCTGAAGCTGTCCATCATCTTTATTACAGTACTGCTAAATGATTCCAATGTGAAGCCAAGGTTAAGAGTCTCTGCTTGACGTGAGGAGGTAGGGCCAGGTTAGTCTCATTTCTTTTCTCTGCAAAGTCTGAAATAGAGATTTCCTGGCAAATTAGAGAAAAGGTTTCCAACCTCTGAGTTAGATCCAATATAAGGTTCATCAGTCTGTGGTTTGGAAAATTCATGGCCTTTCTCTTTTGAAAAATCAAGGCAGTATTATTTATGTGTTTATGGTCTTTAATATTTGGAATTTTTCAACTGTTATTTCTCTCCCTCTTTTGCATTCCCTACCCTCCTTCTTTTGGATAGGGTAGCCAGGCATCAATATTGAAACAAAATGGTCCACATCTCTTACAATATTCTTTTTTTTTTTTTAAGTATCTACTTGACTGGATTAAAGTTTACCTAGAAAACCAGATAAGCATGATTTTGAGTATGCCTATGAGGGTGTTTCCATAGAAGAGTACATGTGAGTACATAGAAGAGTACATGGCCCAGGTAGAAAAAAAAGCCCTGAACATGGATGAGTATGGTAAAGGTTGATATTGATAGTTAACTTGGTGAGCTCTATATTCCCATAAGAGGCAGACCTCTGG
This sequence comes from Mastomys coucha, assembly GCF_008632895.1. Taxonomy (NCBI): domain Eukaryota; kingdom Metazoa; phylum Chordata; class Mammalia; order Rodentia; family Muridae; genus Mastomys; species Mastomys coucha. The sequence goes on from NC_045030.1 coordinate 156,565,337, forward strand.
ACATAGTTTTTCTAGATTAGGTGAGCCTCCAGACAAGCCTATGGGGGACTATCTAGATTAGGTTAATTGAGGTGGGAAGACCTACCTTAAATGTGGGTAGTATCATTCCATGGGCTGGAGTTCTGGACTGAAAAAGCAAAAGTAATCTGAATGCTAGTGTCTGTCACTCTGTGCTTCTTGATGGCTGGATACAATGGACCAGATGCTTAATGCTCCTGCTGCCATGCCATCCTTGCTATGGTTGGGCTGTATCCTCAAACTCTTTCCCTCTTACGTTGCTTTTGTCATGATAGTTTATCATATAGTGAGAGAAATAACAAATACAAGCCCAACTCCATTGGATGGAGCTCTGGAGATCATATGTACAGAAGATAAGTTGGCATCTCTCTTTCTGCAACCTGGGACACATTCATCTCCTGTCTTGGCCATCAGAACTTTAGGCTTGCTAGTCTTTTGGATGCTAGGACTTAGCATTAACTACCATTTCTTCTGATTCTTAGGCTTCTGGCCTCAAACTCCTTATTATGTCATAAGCTTTCATGGTTTTGAGATGTTCAGACTTAGATGGAGTGATTCTCCTTACATTCTGGGGTCTCTTCAGCCTACAGGCAACTCACTATGTGACTTCTCAGCCACTATAATTGTGTGAACCAATTTCCCTAATAAATCCTCTCCCATATATCTATATAAATATCCTATTGGCTCTGTCTCTAGAGCATCTTGATAATCAGAATATCTGATTATCCTTCACAACAGATTTTGCATCTGGTTTGGTGGATTAATTAGAACAGTGAAGATGGAAGAGAGAGTCAGTATTTGTTGAGTGGAATAAATTTTTTCCATAGAAGTCTCTGAGAGTTCCATATTTCTACAGTGTGACTGTAGATCATCAGTTCCATTAATTACTGGAGGCTAGAAATCCACTTTTAGTAAGTGGTTGAATATGGCTGGTGTGTGCTTCAATTCTTGGAATGCTTGCCTAGTGTGCACAAGGCCCACGATTCCATCCTCAAAACAAATAAAGCTGTCTGTGGTAGCCCACATCTGTAATCTCAGTACTCAGGAGATGGTAGCAAGTTCATGATCACACTCAAGGATTTAGTGAATTTGAGGGCATCTTGGGCTAGAGACTTTGTCTAAAAAAATAGCAGAATAGGCTAGCCATGGTGACATGCACCTTTAATCTCAACACTTGGGAGGCAGAGGCAGGTGAATTTCTGAGTTTGAGGCCAGCCTGGTCTACAGAGTGAGTTCCGGACAACATGGCCTACACATAGAAACCCTGTCTCAAAACAACAACAGACATAACAAGAACAGCTGGTAACTGAATAAACCAGGAATACTAAACTTGCTGTAATAAATAGTGTAAACTGTCTCCTTGATAAGATCTAGAATTATCTGGGAAATGGTCTTCTGGGTGTGCATATGGAGGATGATCATGGTTACCTTAATTCGAGTTGGAAGACCTGTACATTGTGGGCAGAATCATTTCCTAGGCAGGGGCTCCTGGACTGTATAAATGGAGAAAGGGAACTGAACAGCAGTAAGCACACACTCATAACTGTCAGTGGTTTGGTTGTGATGTGACCAGCTGCTTCAAGCTCCTGCTACCTTAACTTCCCTGCCATGAGAGACTGTCACCTGAACTGTGAGGCAGAAGAAATCTTTCCTTTCTTAAGCTGCTTTTGTCACAGTGGTATGTCACAGTAATGAGAAAAGAAACTAAGTACCATGTCCAGTGAGGCTGGGACTTCACCTGACTGGGGATAGGGGAAGCAAGGGAATGAAGAAAGAACAGGCACACAGAGATGCAGACAGAAAAGCTGGGGTCAGGTGGGTCATGTGCACTCTGATGGAGTGTCACCAACTATACAACAACCCAGAACCTTAGCTTGTTTATTATGCACAGCACAGGAGGAGTAAATAGCTAGTCTCCATAAACAAGCAGCCTCAGCTTTACTCATCCTGGATGAGGAAGCTGCAGTTGCAATTTTTTTGCACACATTGGTCAATCATTTGTAAACACACATACTCAGACTCATACTTGCAACATTCATACATGGACCTGAAGAAGTTTTTGTCATCCTTCTGAGCCTCATGAGCTCCAGGGCAAGGCTTGACCCATTGAATGGGTCTGAGGTATTGGGTTCTTGACAATTTTGTACCCATGTCAACAATACACATTCACTCAGCACCTCATCCACTCTTTACACAGTCACTCAAGGCCTCTTCAGACTCCCTAAACTAAGAGTTGGAAAAGGTATGATTTAGGTACTTGAAGTGTGCTAGTGGAGAACACTAATGGACTACACAGTCTGGAAACTTATTTTCCTGAGTTTAATGATTAAAACAGTGGAATGGTCTGTTTTAGAAGGTATTAGTTGTAGGATGGACAATTTCTTATTTGAAATTAGTATGGGCCACAAAACTCCTCCAGCCTCAAGATTCCCTGAGGCTGGGAAAGCACCTTCATTTTCTCTGCTAGTTAACGCTGATTGATGGGATGTAGAATCAGATAGAAATCTGTGGGTGTGTTTGAGGGCACTGCCAGGGAAGGTTAACTGAGGTGGGAAGACCTACTGTGATTGTGGGCAACATTCATTCCCTGCAGTGGGGTCCCAGATGGAGTAAAAAGGAGAAAGTGAGGGTGTAGCAGTGTTCATTTCCTTGCTTCCTGACTATATATGCAATGAAAGCAGCTATGTACACCCATATCTCTTTCTGTCCTTGACTGGCTCTAAGAATCCACCACATGGACACTTATACAAACTCTATTCTTTGCTTTGCTTTGCTCTTTTTGAGTCAGGGTTTTATGTAGCCCAGGCTGGCCTCTAACTAACTGTATAGCTGAGGGTGACTTGGAACTCTTCTAAGTGCTACTGTTACAAGAATCTGTGAACACACCTAGTTTATGAGGTGCTGAGGATTCAACCTAGGGCTTCCTGCATGCAAGGCAAGCACTGCCAATTGAGCTACATCTCTAGCCCTTCTCTTATATGGTTTAAATTATCTCTAGAGTATTAGTACTACCTAATGTAGTATAAATGCTATGGAAGCAGTTGTATAGGATTGTTCAAGGGCTAATGGCAAAGAAAGAAAAAGCCTACATTTTCAGTACAGATGCAATTCAAAATATATTTTCAATCTGAGATTAGTTGAACCTGTGAATGGAACCTACAGATACAGAGAGGGCTGACTGTATACATACATGCATTCGTGTATGTATAGGTGTGCGTCTATAAAATAATACTTGCTCCTTGGCAGGCAAGAGAATGAACACTGTAAGAGAGTAGAGGATGACTGAGTAGCCCCAAAAAGAGCATCTTTATATTTAGATCCATGGTGTTTATCTCCTGAGGAGAACAGACTAGGGAAAGAATATGGCTGAAATTTCAGGTGAGCAAACCAGGGACTATGTGATAAGCAGGTACTGCTCCAGGTTGGACCTAAGGCCAAGGACTAAGGAATAGAAATATTGATTGAATATGCCAGGACTCCCATGTTTTAAGAAGGAGGGGGGCCATGAAGTTTTGCTTTTTCTTTCCTAGACATGAGGCCCAGTAGGTTTACTTATAATTATTCACCTTAAAACTGTCTGTCTGTCTGTCTGTCTATCTATCTATCTATCTATCTATCTATCTATCTATCTATCTATCTATCTATCTACGTGTGTGCATTCACACACATAGTTGGAGTTCAGAAGACAATATTTAGAGTCAATTCAATTCACTTCTTCCACCATAAGGGTCTTAGGGATTGAAATCAGGTCCATCACACTTGGCATAAGTTACCCTTACTCACTGAGCCATCCCACCGGCCCAGAGTTACTTTTGATTTTTGTCTTATGGGAGATATTATGACGTGTGTAATATTTGTTGTTTTGTGAGTTCATAGCCCTCAAGAATACAAAGGCTCTTCTGTACTTTGTTAAGCAAATTGATATTTCAGAAAGGTCTGGAAAATGCAATAACTGTTGCAGTGTTGTAGAAAGAGAGTTTCTATGACAGAATTCAAATACATCATTATGTGAAGATTGCTACTGTTTTTGAACTACGAGAGCAAAAATATTTCTGACCTTTCACCTAGTACCACTTTGTACTGAGGCAAGCCTGAGAAACAGTTTCATTTTACCTTGTAGGGCCAGGTGTTGGTTCATTGATCTTTGCCCACAATCTCTCTGAAAATCCAGGCTGGGAGCTTGGCCCCAGAGTCAGAGCCAGGAGTGGATGGTATAGAAAAATCAATGTTGAGACATGATCATTCAGCAAAGTCTTTTCCGTTTTCAACATCAATTGAGAAGTAATTTAATAATGGTTTCAATTAGATCAGAAGACAACAGGCCTTCCCTGCAGAATTACAAATCATATAGATTTTTCTTTTCTTTTTTCCTTGAAACAAGATAGCGTTGTCAGAAAATTTAGCTAATTCTCCTTGCTTCAGTGTGATTCTTGTGATGGCAGCATGGTTCTGTGTGTTTAACTCATGCAGAGATAGGGCTGCTTCCTACAGGTTAAAGTGTGTGCATGTCTCACTCGGGTGTCTGCTTTCTTGAGGACACAGATGTCTTGTTTTTAGCTGTGTTCCTCTGTGTGTGGAGTCTGTTAGAAGCCCTTACATACTGGGATACTCTTCCAGTGGCAATGAAAATTAGTCCATCCACTGCGGAAATCAGTATGGTGATTCCTTGAGAAATGGACTATTGGGTGGGAGAGATAGCTCAGCAGCCCACAGAGATTCCTATTCTTTCAGAGGACCTGAGTTCCATTCCCAGCACCCACTTCAGGTGGTTCACAACTACCTGTAACTCCAGCCCTAGGGGATCCAATGATTTTTTTTGGACCTTTGCAGGCACGCGTGCACGCGCGCACACACATGCACACACACACACACACACACACACACACTCACACAGCATATGCACATGCATATACATATATGCAAATAGAACTAAAAAATAAATCTATAAAAAGCTCTAATAATAGAGTTACTGCACGACCCAGCCATATCACTGTTAGATATTTATCCAAAGGACTCTAAGACAACATATCCCAGAAATACTTGCACATCAATGTTTATAGCAGCATAATTCACAATAATAGAGACAGCCAACCTAGATGTCCAAGGGCAGTGGAAGGGATTAAGAAAATGTAGTCTATTACATGTAAATAAAGAAAATATCTAATAAAGAAACAAAAAAAAGAAAGAAAATGTAGTCTATATCTACAAGAGAATTTAAAGAAGAGCTTATGTATATAGGTGTTTACCTGCATGTGTGTCTGTGCATCTCTTTCATGGCTGCTACCCATGGAAGCCAGGAGAGGGTGATGGTTCCCCTGGAACTGAACTTACAGGCATTTGTGAGCTGTCATGTGGGTGCTGGGAATTGAACCTGGGTCCTCTGGAAGAGCAGCCAGTGCTCTTAATGGCTGAGCCGTCTCTCCAGTCTCCATAATAGAATTATTCCCAGGTACAAAGAAAGATGAAGTTATTCTGTTGGATGAAAAAAAAATGGGTATAGCTGGAAATACCAAGCAAATTAAACCAGTCTCAGAATGACAAATATGGCATGTTTGTTCTCTTTTGTGTGTCCTACATTATATATTGATATGTTAAATTGTGTTTGTATGTGTAAATGACATCAAAGTAGAAGTAAAATAGTGTAGGGAAACAAAGGGACCGAAGGGTGGGGTAAGGAATATATATTTGTATGAAACTTAATGAATGTTTTTTAAAAGAAAGAACTGCTGTGTTTGCATGGCTTTGACTAGGCGTCCCCCTTTCTACAGAGACAGCAGGAAGCCATCTACTTACCACAGTAGTTTTCTTTGTTAGCTACACTTTATTGCTTATGTCCAGGTCCCAAAGGTAGGGAGGGTTAGGGATTCTGGTGTGCAGTAAAGATTGAGAATATCGTGTCAATCAGTTTTAGTTTTGTCCCGAGTCCTCTAAGTATTCAGACAACATTAAATAGTCAGAAATCTCTCATGGTGAGGATTGAAGGACTAGATTGGGTCAGATTTGAGAGCATTTAACTGGCAGTTACAATACTCCAACCACGGGCACAGACTCCCCTAAAGGGAGGTTAGAATCCTTTTCATGATATTTACATATTAATACTTCTGTGAATGATACAGCAATTGCTTGCTTGTTAGTCTATACTAAGCTTTGAAAAACATTAATATATAGCCTCGTATTTTGTCCCCTATGGCTCTAGAGACTTGGAGGCTGTATTGAATTGGTACACAGATGTGCAGACCATGATCATAAACAATGAAGTAGTATAAGGAAGGAGTGAGGCTGGCTGCCCCATCCATCCAGACCCTGGCAAAATACGTATACAGGAGAGAGCTACTGAGCCAAATACCTGCAAAAATACATTGTTTATTATACACGATTGCTTTCCTTCAGTTTTAAAAATCTTGTTGGCAGAGAGGAGCCAGTTCATGTTTTTGAGTAGAAGTTTTCAATATAATGAAAACTGGTTAAAGATTACTTTCATAATAAGTTATCAGGAAAATTGGGATCTCCTCTCCAGAGTTCTTAGTCTTGTTAATAAAAGAATGTAAGAATGGACTCACAAGAAAGCTTGAAGACAATCCTAGAGTTTAAAAGAAAAAAAAACCAGGATAGGCAAGCTGTAAATCCCAGTAGGTACCTAGAGGAGGGAGCTAGAGAAGAGAAAGAGGGAGAGGTGTGCATTTTGAGTAAGGCTCAGAGGTTTAGTGAGGAGGTAGCCAAAAGACAAGAAGGTGGGAGTGGGCACAGCTTCAGAGAAAGAGAATAAAGAAGCACAAAGTACCAGTAAAAACATACTTGCACTCTGTACAGCATGAGAAAGAGACAGAAGGAAAAGTTACATCTTTCTGAGGGTAGGTTGACCTAACAGAACCTCATGGTGGCTTTATAGTAACTGCATAGAGAGCAGAGATTCTGGGAGGAAAAAGAAAAAAAGGTAATTATTCCAGCCATCTCTTTAGTTTGGGCAATGCCTTTGTCAGGTATTTGAGAGCCTTGATCAAGATTACTGTAACCACAATATATTGGATGGAGAAATACCACTGTGGCCAGATTATCTAAGAAAGTATCACCGGTGTGGGATAGAAATTGCCTTGAACCTGAAGGAAGCAAAGGTTATTTGAAGTAGAGTCATTCTAAGGTGGAGAGACCTTATCTTTTTCTGTTTTTTCCCCCATTTTCATTAGATATTTTCTTTATTTACATTTCAAATGATATCTATCCCCTTTCCTGGTTTCCCCTCTGAAAACCCCCTATTCCATTCCCCCTCCCCTGCTCACTAACCCACCCACTCCTACTTTCTGGCCCTGGTACTCCTCTACACTGGGGCATAGAACCTTCATAGGACCAAGGGCCTCTCCTCCCATTAATGACTGACAAGGCCATCCTCTGCTACATATGCAGCTGGAGCCATGACTCCCACTATGTATACACTTTGGTGGGTGGTTTAGTCCTGGGAGCTCTGGGGGTACTGGTTAGTTCATATTGTTGTTCCTCCTATGGGCCTGCAAACCCTTCAGTTCCTTGGATCCTTTCTCTAGCTCCTTCATTGGGGACCCTGTGCTCAGTCCAATGGATGGCTGCCAGCATCCACTTCTGTATTAGTCGGGTAATGTCAGAGCCTCTCAGGAGACAGCTATATCAGGCTCCTGTCAGCAAGCACTTGTTGGCATCCACAACAGTATCTGATTTTGGTGACTGTATATAGGAAGCATCCTCAGGTGGGGCAGTCTCTGGATGGCCATTCCTTCAGTCTCTGCTCCACACTTTGTCTCTGTAACTTCTTCCATGGGTATTTTATTCCCCCTTCTAAGAAGGACCGAAGTATCTACACTTTGGTCTTCCTTCTTGAGTTTCTTGTGGTTTGTGGATTATATTTTGAGTATTCTGGACTAATATCCAGTTATCAGTGAGTGCATACAATGTGTGTTCTTTTGTGACTGAGTTACCTCACTCAGGATGATTCTCCAGATCCATCCATTTCCCTAAGAATTTCATAAATTTATGTTTTTTAATATCTGGGTAGTACTCCATTGTGTAGATATACCACAATTTCTGTATCCATTCCTCTGTTGAGAGACATCTGGCTTCTTTCCAGCGTCTGGCTGTTATAAATAAGGCTGCTATGAACATAAGGGAGCATGTGTCCTTATTGCATGTTGGAGCATCTTCTGGGTATATGCCCAGGAGTGGCATAGGTGGGTCCTCAGGTAGTACTATGTCCAATTTTCTGAGGAACTGACAAACTGATTTCCAGAGTGGTTGTACCAGCCTGCAATCCTACCAGCAATGGACGAGTGTTCTTCTTTCTCTACATCCTTGCCAGTAGCTGCTGTCATCTGAGTTTTTGATCTTAGCCATTCTGACTGGTGTGAGGTGGAATCTCAGGGTTGTTTTCATTTGCATTTCCCTGATGATTAAGGATGTTGAACATTTCTTTAGATGCTTCTCAGCCATTCAGTATTCCTCAGTTGAGAAGTCTCTGTTTATCTCTATTCCTCATTTTTTATAGTGTTATTTGGTTCTTTGGAATCTAACTTCTTGAGTCCTTTGTATATATTGGATATTAGCCCTCTGTCAGGATGTACGGTTTGTAAAGATCTTTTCCCAATCTGTTGGTTGCTATTTTTTTCCTATTGACAGTATCCTTTGCCTTACAGAACCTTTGTAATCTAATGAGATCCCATTTGTCAATTCTTGATCTTAGAGCATAAGCCATTGGTGTTCTTTTCAGGAAATTTCCTCCTGTGCCATGTGTTTGAGGCTTTCCCCCACTTTCTCTTCTATTTGAGTCAGTGTATCTGGTTTTATGTGGAGGTCCTTGATCCACTTGAACTTGAGCTTTGTACAGGGAGATAAGAATGGATCAATTTGCATTCTTCTACATGCTAACTGCCAGGTGAACCAGCACCATTAGTTGAAAATGCTGTCTTTTTTCCACTGGATGGTTTTAGCT
>NC_045030.1:156574612-156574958 GCF_008632895.1 Mastomys coucha
TTGGCAAGATGGCCATTTTTATTATATTAATCCTGCCAATCCATGAGCATGGGAGATCTTTCTATCTTTTGAGGTCTTCTTTAATTTCTTTCTTCAGAGACTTGAAGTTTTTGTTGTACAGATCTTTCACTTATTAAGTTAGAATCACACCAAGATATTTTATATTGTTTGTGACTATTGTGAAGGGTTTCGCTTCCCTAATTTCTTCCTCAGCCTGTTTATCATTGGAGTATGTGAAGGCTACTGATTTGTTTGAGTTAATTTTATATACAGCCACTTTTTTTCCTCTTTTTTTTACTTTTATTGCATTATGATGAGAAAAGTTACATGATTTCAATATATCTGA
>NC_045030.1:156577239-156584639 GCF_008632895.1 Mastomys coucha
TTCCTTCACCTGTTTGATTGTGTTTTCCTGTAGTTCTTTAAAGGATTTTTGTGTTTCCTCTTGAAGGGGTTCTAGATGTTTACCTGTATTCTCCTGTATTTCTTTGAGGGTGCTATGTATGTCTTTCTTAAAGTACTGTATCATCATCATGAGAAGTGATTTTATATCTGAATCTTGCTTTCCCGGCATAATGGTGTGTCCAGGACTTGCTATGGTGGGAGAATTGGGTTCTGATGATGCCAAGTAAACTTGGTTTGTGATGTTTATTTTCTTATGCTTGCCCCCCGGCATCTGGTTAACTCTAGGGCTACCTGCCCTTGCTAAATCTGACTGGAGCCTGCCTTCCTGTGATCCTGGTTGTGTCAGAACTCCTCAGAATCAATCTGACTCTGGGATCCTGTGATTCTGGGATCCTGGGATCCTGGGCTTGTTAAATCACCTGGGAGTATGACTTTCTCTGTGAGTTGTGGGGCTGGCTACAGAGCTTGTGCCCAAGGTCTGCTCAGAACACTAACCCAGACAGACCCAGAGGAAGCTCCACTCCCAGGTGCTCTGACACACCCAGGATCAGAGGTAAGCAAGAACCAACATCTGTCCCAACACTGGGAGTAACTGGGTCCAGCGGGACCAGGCCCACAGGAACTCCGCCAGCCCAGTGACTCTGGTTCCTTCCGGTCTGCCTAGGAAATGGTGTCACCCACAATGGCTGGGTCTTCCTACATCAATTAACATCCACCAACAGCCATGTCCACAGGACAATTTGAGACAATTCCTCATTAAGATTCTCCTCCCAGATGATTCTAGTCTAGACCAAGTGGTTACAACTAACCAGCCTGGGACTTTTAAATGTACCTGGTAAGTGCTCTTCTATTTAGCCATACTCCTTGTACCTTAAATGGATTCTTTTTGGTGTTTAAACAAATTTCTCAGTCTTTCTTATGGTGAAAGGGGACAAGGGCTGCCACTTGTGAAGGTGGACTCAGAATTTCCTTGTACTTCTGCTTCTTCTTGGCCTAACATGGTGAGAAATAGGTCAGATTTCAATAAACACTTTTGATTCAAGTGCAGTTTTAGTTTTACAACTTTGTTTGTGGTAGTGGTGGTAGTTGCTCCCATTTTTTTCTTATTTATCAGTTGAGAGAACTAGAATTGTAGGACCATACTACCGTTTCTTAGATTCTTGTACATGGTAGGGGGCAAAGGACATTTATGCCACATATTGCCTTCTAAACTATAATTTAAAATAATTTGTTTTAATTTAAAGTGGCAGGAAACTGGGTCCACCCAAGAAGCCAGGCTCATACCACAACAAACTGGGGACAGACTCCTGAGCTGTAACTTGTATTGTTTTAAATCCCAAAGGGATAGGTGAGTATAGGGATAGCCAGGCAACCTGTAGCACTTCTTTTTGAGCATCCTTCCTAGAAGACAATACCTAGTATCTCTTTTTGAGTATCCCTTCCTAGTAGGACAATATGTAGTAGCTCCCCTTCTGGATAATTTGAGCCTAGACACTTCCTGTCAAAGGACAGATAAGTAAGACCACTCTAAGACAGAATTTGGTACAAGTGCAGTAATGGCCAGTCTCCCCTTGAAACCACCTGGGAAGGAAAAACTATTTGCCACCTCATGTGTAGTTATGACTAGGTATAAATGTGCTTAAATTATGGGATTATGGTCTACTCACACATAAGTTGTTTAAAATTATGTAATATGTCATCTGTTAACCAGGATAAGGATCCACCCCATCCTTGTCTTTGGGGATTACCTCCTTCCTCCACCTAAACCCCTAAACACCTAAAAAGAACCTGAGCTCTGCAGCTATGTGCTTGCTCTCAATTCTGTGAAATATATTTTATGTATTTACTCTCACCTTTAGCAAATATATACTTCAATCTTTTAAATATATATTTATGCATTGTGTGTGCATACCCACTAGGTCATGAGTGTGGTGGCTGAAGAAAAACTTGTGATGGTCATAAGAGTCCAGGGGCTAGAACTCAGCCTTTGACTTGTGGAGCCATCTTGGTGCCATAGACCTGTACTTTCACTGATCCTACTTCACAGCTTATCCAATTTGCTGCTTGAGACACAAAGATTATGGACCCCTTTATCATTATGGGACACCCTCAGAGCCCCCTCATCAACCCCAAAACAGGAGAATAACCAGAGCAGAAGGTCTTGGGTTTCAGATCTCATTTTGAGCCAGATAATAAACCCTGAAGGATGTAGAGGTGCCTACACCTTTTCTTCCAAGCTTACCTTATTTGCTTGTCATCCCCAGGGTCCTCCACCTGTAACCCTGGGGACTCAGAAGTCTAGTGGCAGGTTGGAGGGAAACAGGAGGAAAAAGAGAGAAGGTAGAAGTGGAGGGCTGGGAGTGGAGAGTGTTCACAGCAATGCAAAAAGCAGCAGGAGCCTGGGCTTCTTCACCCTCCTCCCTACCCCTTCCAGCCTTACTGGGATTAAGGAACTGTAATGTAATGAGGTGGGCTTTCCTAGCTCCTAGCAGAAAGTAGCATAAGAAAGGGAACAGGCAGGGAATAAAGGCCAGGGTTAATAAAAAGCACCTTTACTATTGAGTTCTTTTGGAGAAAAATCTCAGAAGTAAATTTCCTGGGCAAATTTGAGTTTATCTTTCATGCTAAGGAAATGTCAGCCACTTTACTCTAATTATCATCCTTAAAAGCCCTGGTAAAAGGAAAGAAAGTTAAGGCTTTCATTTCCTGTTGCTTTAATACTTGGGAGCTGCCACTGTAGTAAGTGTCTGCATGGTTTTCATTCTCTCTGCTCTTGGTGGCCTCCCTGACATTAAGAAGGTCTCTTCCTCTGTGGAACAAGTATCATTTTGTTAAAGCTGTATTATTATTCCTTGTAACTAAGATGCATTTTATTAAAGAGTTCTGATGGTTCACACGGCAGTCCCACAATGCAGTTCTCCACTGGAAGCCATTTTTATTTCACAGGGCTATTAACTGGCTTACAATAAAAAAACAAAAAAACAAAAAACCAAAAAAAAAAAAAAAAAAAAAAAAAAAAAAAAAAAAAAAAAAAAAAAAAAAAAATTAAGCACTCCTGTTTCCTGAGAAAATTACTTTTGGAATCAGCAGGATTGAACATAGATAATCAAAAGAGATGACAAGATCATATTGTATGCAACCAAGCTCTCATTTAGAGCTTGGTTTGTCTGGCTAACCCTGGGAAACGTGGATGGCCCATGAACTATTCAAGTGGCATGTTGAGAGTTTAGGCTTATTGCCCAGAGATTAACTCTCTTTAGAGGGGGTAATTTATCCTTGTAACTGCCTTGGGTGGGCATGAAGGTGTATCTTTTGTTAGGTCTCAGTTCATATGTCAAGAAATGAGCTCAAGCTGGACTATTAAAGATTTCTGGTGGCTAGGTAAATGCCAGCATTCCTCAGGAATTTGTGAAATGGGTTTTCTGTCTCCAGAAGGAGTCGCCCCCCAGCTACTCATCTCCCCAATAATCTGCATGATTTGTCCACCCCAAGCTCTCTCTTGCTTCTTTTGCCATGTCCAACCTACTTCTCTTTCTTTCTGCTCTGGACACTTCCAGCTATCTCTGAATATTTTCTCTCTTCTTCACAATGAAATCCTTCCCTCTAATGAAGTGGCTATTTTGGCAGTTTCTGTGCCCCTTTGATTAGATGTGTAAGACAAAGGAGGGTTTACTGAAAATAAGGCATAGCTTCTCGGCAGAGTCATGAGTCATTTTAGTGGTTTGGGGGACTGAACTCAGGGCTTCGACTATGCTAGGCAAATGCTCTACCACTGGGCTACATATCCAGCAGATTCTTGCTATTTTAGACTGGTTTATTCTCCCATATGAGAAATGTCCTGTGCATTGAAGGACATTTAGCAGTACTATTGACCTTAAGAACAAGCCAGTACCTTACTCCAAATGTGGTATGAACTGAGGTTTCCAGAAGAAAAGCTATACCTACATTAGACATTTTGCAAAGCTGATTGACTGATTAAAACTTCAGTGATTGTAGATAGTTAGAATTTTGTAGGTCCAGAACCAAATTATCTTGGGTTATTTTTAGTCTCCTTAATAGCCATTCATTGCCTACTTCTGTGTGTGAATTAACATTCTTGTGACTATTTAGGTAAATTCTTTTGGAATGTGTTGTGAGACCCCTAGCTTGCACCAACCCAAAGTCTAAAATTGTCACCAGCTAACTCTGAGGCCTAAAGCAGAGATTTTTCTCATTCTTGCAAAGATAATGAATGGACTAAACCTTTGAAACTGTAAGCCATCCCCCAAGTAAATGCTTTCTTTCATAACAGTTGTTGTGGATCTTCACAGCAATAAAAGAGTAGTCAAGACATCGTGCCTGTTGAAAACTACTCATTCAGAGCACACACAATTGTCTGCTTGAGTATATCAAAGGTTTCAAAGCATTGTACAACCCAAAGAAGCCACCAGAGGGCATCAGTGAGGGACTTGGAAGAAATTGGTAGAGAAGGGGAAGTCTCTTTGAGAGCTCAATGCAACCAGTCGTGGGTTCTAAGAGCTTTAGGCTAGAAACAATTACTAGGAAGAAGACACTGTAGGATCCACAAAGATCCACCATCTATGATGAAGGACTGCTCAGGGAGGAGGGCAGACTGCTTGGGGTGTTGTCATTAGTGCAGAGAGAAAAGACGTGCTTTGATATTTTTTTCATAGTGGTGGAGCTGGCATTTCATTTAATAAACATTAATTTCATGTCTACTATTTACAAAATTCTGAGTTTGGTTATGTGGTTATCCATAGATTTCAGAAATGGCCACTTCTATAGTTTCAATAAACTAAGGCACATCAATGTATTGAAGACTTGGTCTGCAGAGTGGTATATTGTAAGGACATTTAAGAGGTGCAGTCTAGCTGGGCAGTAGTGGCACATGTCTTTAATCCCAGCACTTGGGAGGCAGAGGCAGGTGGATTTCTGAGTTTGAGGCCATCCTGGTCTACAGAGTGAGTTCCAGGACAGCCAGGGCTACACAAAGAAACCTTGTCTCGAAGAAAAAAAAAAAAGAAGTGCAGTCTAGTTGAAGTTGTACTAGAACCCTTGTTCCTTTGTATGTCTCTTCACTTTTTGGTTGCCATGTGGTGAGTACCTTCCTCAATTATGCATTCTCAGTACAACCTACTGTTCCCAAATCAATGGCACCTACTAGCCATAAAACTCAGAACTGTGAGCCTCAAATAAACTTGTCATCTTATTTTTAATTTTTTAATTAAAATTTACATTTATTTATTTATTTATTTATTTATTTATTTATTTATTTATATGTGTGCATGGTATATATGTATGGAGGTCAGAGGATAACTTGTAGGAGTCAGGTCTTTCCTTCCATCATATAGGTCCTGAAGATGGAATTCCAGCCTACAGTGTCAGCAGTAAGCTCCTTTATTCAGTGAACCAGCTCCCCAGCTTATATTTTAGTTTTGAGATCTGGTTTCATATAACCCAGGGTGGTCTTAAATTCATTGTGCAATTGAACTCCTGATCCTCCTGCCTCTAAATGCTGGGGTTACAAGCATACACCACCACACACCTGCCTTGACCCCTCCTCTTTTAAAAGTGGATTGTTTCTAATAATTTTGTTCCTGTAATGGAATGTTGACTCACATAGTCACAAATTATTTACTACGCCTTTGAGTAGTTCCTTTCCGAATTTACTTTTCACAGAGCTGGGTGATTTACTTTGGCCAATGGGTCAATAGCAAAAAGGGTACAAGCAGAGACCAGAGAAACTCTTGCTTCTTGGAGACTTAGCTAATCTGAGGACCCCAATGCTGGAATGACAATAGATCTGTGGTCATTGTTTTGTTCCAGCCAATAGTCAGCTGACTTCCATAATCTTGTGTGTTTCACTGACCATTAGGTGACACATGGCTCAGCTAAGTAGGGTGGAAGGCCAGTAGAACAACCCACCCCAAGGGTGACATAGCTGGCTGTAGTTTTTATGTCATTAAGTTTTAGAGAAGTTTGTTAAGTACCAAAAGCTAAGTAAGAGAAACAGATGGAGTCTTGACTTCTAGATCTTACTAATATGCCAATAATTTTCTCCCAAGGGAGATTTCCTATCTAATAGGCTGCTTAGAGCCTTGATACCAGGCTCTAGCATGCCATCCACTACTGGAAATGTTAGTTAAAAGCATGAACTTGTGAACCAAAGTGTTAAGGTTTATAGCTTCATCATTTGATAGAAGGATAACTCTGGGTAGATTGCTAGATTTTTGTGTCTTTATTTTTTTTTCTGAAAGGGATATTATATCAATAGGACCCACTTTGTAGAATCATTAAAGAAATTGGCAATATATACATTTTCTTTCTCTTTCTCTTTCTCTTTCTTCCTTTCTCCCTTTCTTTCTTCCTTTCTCCCTTTCTTTCTTTCTCTCTCTCTCTTTCTCTCTCTCTCTCTCTCTTTCTTTCTCTCTCTTTCTCTCTTTCTTTCTTTCTTTCTTTCTTTCTTTCTTTCTTTCTTTCTTTCTTTTTCTTGAGGCAGGATCTGATATAATCCATTTAGCCTCAAAGTTGCTATGTGGCTGAGACTGGTGTTGAGCTCCTGATCTTCTAGCTTCTGCTTTCTGAGTTCTGGAATTATAAGTGTGAACTACCACACTTGACCAAATTTACAGTTCTTGTAATAGGGACTACAAGCTGGATTTGAAAATGCCAGTAATGTATAGTTGACCTGAAATAGAATCAGCATGACAATATTTTCTGTTGGAATACCACTTTTCCCTAAAAATCATAGCAATCCATGTTCTTTGTGGAAAACTGAAGAAAAACAATAGAAAAAAAGGCCATTAAGAAGACAACAAATGTCATCCTTTAGATTTTGGTGCTAATTTTAGCAATCACACATTTTGTTTGAAATCAAGCTAGCATGATCAGCTGTTGGAGAAAGGTTGTTCAAGGTGCTGAGGGACTAAATGCATCAAGTGCTTCACCAATTGGAGCCCTTCATACAGTCTTTAAGGAGCAACTGGGGAGGGATAGCTAAGAGGAACAGTCAATAGCCTCTCCTGATCCTAGAGGTAGAAGATCTAGAAAAACTGGCAAATCACAGGGGCTGTACTTTTTTAAAAATATTTTTAAATATTCACTTATTAAATGTGCATTTGTATGTGTGTGCCTGGGTATATGCATGTACACTGTTTGTATGCAGTACTTGTAGAGGCCAGAAGATGTTGAATTGCCCGAAGTTAGAGTTACACAGGTGGTTCTGAGCCATCTGATGCGGGTGCTGGGAACCATCCCATGTCCTCTGAGAGACTGTCAAATGCTCTTAATCACTGAGCTGTCTCTTTAACTTCTTTTAAAGTATTTTAAAGAGGCACAGAAAAATAAGAACAGAAAAAAAAGCTCTTATTGTTTCTTTTG
>NC_045030.1:156585797-156592930 GCF_008632895.1 Mastomys coucha
CTCTCTCTCTCTTTCTTCCTTTCTTTCTCTCTCTCTCTCTCTTTCTTTCTTTTTAAATTTATTTTTATTAGATATTTTCTTTATTTACATTTCAAAATGATATCCCCTTTCCTGGCTTCCCCTCCAAAAAGAACCCCTATTCCCTCCCCGCTCCTCCTGCTCACCAACTCACCCTCTCCCACTTCCTGGCCCTGGCATTCCCCTTATCTGGGGCATAGAACCTTCACAGGGCTAAGGGCCTCTCCTCCCATTGATGACTGACTAGGCCATCCTCTGATATACATATGCAGTTGGAGCCATGAGTCTCACTATGTGTACTCTTTGGTTGGTGGTCTAGTCCCTGGGAGCTCTGAGGGTACTAGGTAGTTCATATTGTTGTTTGTCCTAAGGGGCTGCAAACCCTTCAGCTCCTTAGGTCCTTTCTTCACCTCCTTCAGTGGGGACCCTGTGCTCAGTTCAATGGATGGCTGTGAGCCTCTACTTCTGAATTAGTCAGGCACTGGCAGAACCTCTCAGGAGACAGCTATATCAGCCTCCTGTCAGCCAGCACTTGCTGGCATCCACGATAGTGTCTGGGTTTGGTGACTGAATATGGGAAGGATTCCCAGGTGGGGCTTGTCTTTTGACACAATTCAGGGGTGCTACTATCTCCCACTTGGAAAAGCATGCCCTTATCAATATTCTTATCTCTGCACCTCCCACCTGCCCTAAACTTTAGTTCCTCTGTTACATTCCTGCCCTCCTATAGGAGTGGCCATAGGTTGCAGTCAAGTGATGTAGGATGGTGAATTGGTCTCCTGGGAGTAAGGAGGTGGGATGGATGAGGGACACTAGTTGTTAGGTTCAAGGCCAGTGAAGAACCAACCCTCCCTTTTTTTAAAGCTTGAAGACAATTTTATTAGAATTTGAAAGAAATACTCCAAAGTAGACAAGTTGTAAATGTTGGCTACTTCCTGGAGGAGGAAAATGGAGAAGAGAAATTTAAAAAGCTTGCCATTTGAGTTTTGAGTAGAACCTACATGGAGGTTAGCTGTATATCAGACACACAACCACATAACAAGCATGGAGCTTTAGAGACCTAATGAAGCCAAATGTGTGGAAAGCATGCTTAGAGCAGAGCTAGGAGGAAGAAAAGGAAACAGAGTTTTCTGAGGAATTCAGAAAAAATGGGCCAACAGAAAGTACATGGCCATGGCTCTGTGGGCAACTGTAGAGGGTGAGAATTCTGGAAAGGAAACATGTATTATTTCATCTAAAAACTAGTTATTTCTCCTACTTCTTTACCCTGGCTTAAGGTGAACCTTCCTTTCTGGCAGATGGTCCCAACTTCCTGAGGGGTGGTCCCATAGTGAGGTGATTGATCTGCTTAACTTTATTGTCCAATCTTTGCCCAGGCCAGGGATCCCATTCTTTTGATCAAAGGAAACATTTTTCCTTAATGGGCCTTTAATGCTATTGTGAACTTCCCCCTACCTCCACCTAACAAGGTTACCCTAAAATCACTTTGGGAAACGGGCTGAAATAAAGGACCAAACTTTTTTCCTCATAAACTAGACTCTCACACTTACGATTATTAACTCTTACTGGTTTTGATTGCTTCTCATGGATTCCTCCAGAAATTCCAACCTCTTCCTCTGAAAACTCTCCATCCTTGCTAGTTTATCACCTTCTACATTTTCTTTCTCTTGACATCTTTGGAGTCCTTGGGTTACTCTTTGTTCTGGGCAGGGGTGTTGCTGAGGTTGGGGAGATGGTTCGATTTGCAATATGCTGCCTGTGCAAGTATGAGGACCCAAGTTTGATACCCAGAGCCTGATCTAAAATCCAGAACCAATCCCAAAACAGTCAGGTGTGATAAGCACATTTGCATTTCCAGTTCTGTGAGGTAGAGACAGGTAGATCTTGAGGCCCCACTGTCTCATCAGTCAAATCTATTTGGTGATCCATAGGCCAGTGAGATAGATCCTGTCAGACAACAAGGTATAAGGTCTGGAGAGATGGCTTGGTGGTTAAGAACACATACTATTCTTCCAGAGGGCATGAACTTGGTTCCTAGCAGCAACACTGAGTGGCTCACAGCTGCCTCCAACTCCAGGGGAATCTGATTTTCTCTTCTGGTCTTTGTGGCCACTTGGGCTCATTGCTCAATTCTTTCCCACAAACACACATAAATATACATAATTTAAAATAAAAGAAATAGTTTCTTTCTAAAAATACATTTATTTGTATAGTATGTGTATGAATGTTTTGCCTATCTGTCTGTGCACCACATGTGTGCCTAGTGCCTGCAGATGCCAGAAGAAGGTGCTGGAGCACCTGGAACTGGAGTTACAGATAGTTGTGAGCCACCATATGGGTGCTGGGAACCAAACCTGGGTCCTCCGCAAGAGCAGCAAGTGCTCTTAATCACCTAGCCATCTTTCTAGGCCCTAAAACAAAGCAGATATTTAAAAAAGCAAGCAGAGCCGGGGCGGTGGTGGCGCACGCCTTTAATCCCAACACTTGGGAGGTAGAGGCAGGCGGATTTCTGAGTTTGAGGCCAGCCTGGTCTACAGAGTGAGTTCCAGGACAGCCAAGGCTACACAGAGAAACCATGTCTCGAAAAACAAAACAAAACAAAACAAAATAAAAAAGCAAGCAAACAAACAAGCAAGGTAGATAACTCCCAAGGAATGTTACCTGGAACTGTCCTCTGACCTCTGCATGTAGACTCACACATATGCATGAACATCTACACACTAATATGCATCCACATATGCACATGCATGTGTGGCTGTGTGTCCTAGTTTGCTTTTCTCTTGATGTCATAAAGACCATGACCAAAACCAACTTGGGCAGGGGAGAGTTACAGTTTACAATCCAATCATGAAGGGAAGTCAGGGTAAGAACTCAAAGCAGGAAACTGATGGTAGAAACTGAAGCAAAGGTCATAGAGCAGGGCTTCTCAGCCTTCCTAGTGCTGCAACCCTCTAATGCAGTTCCTCATGTTTTGGCGGGGCCCCAACTATAATATTATTTTGTTACTGTTTCATAACTATATTTTTGCTACTGTTATGAATTATAATATAATAACTGATACGCAGGATATCTGATGTGTGACCCCCAAAGGAGTTGAGACCTACAGGTTGAGAACTACTGCCATAGAAGAACATTGCTTACCTATTTGCTCTCTAGTGCATGCCCAACCTGGGACCAGTTGTCCAGAAATGGTGTCACCTACAGTGAACTGAGTCCTCCTACATCAATCATTTATCAAGAAAATGCCCTATAGACTTGCTTCCAGGCCAATCTAATGGGGGGGGGCATTTTCTCAGCATAGTGTGCATACCCACACATATGTCATTGAGATTCCTGTCATTTCTTCCTAATGTCCTTCCTGCAATAGCTGTTGGTGACTTAAACATAGTTGGTCCTCTCATTATTTGTGGTAGCCTTTTCTTTAAACTTGCTGTAAACTTGGAGTTAGCGAGTATTGAAGCAGTTTTTCCCAGGGGAAATATAGGGTTAGGTTCTTCTGAGCTTCCAGGCGTTCCTTTGCTCAGTGCACTATTTCCTTGGTAAATATTTGCAGAGCTCTTTTTGTACAGAATAAGGGGAATTTCTAAGTATTCTTCTAAATACTTAGGGTGATTCCTTAAGCCCGCTTGATGCCTTGTCCTCTTCCTTATGGGCCCCAGGGCCTGTGATCTGTGCAAGGTGCATCAAGCAAAGAAAGGCAGTTCTGTTCTTCACATCAGCATGAGCTGCCTCAACCGATGTTGAAGGAAGGATGGCTTGAACTGAAAACTGAACCTTGGTAGGTTTTAGGAGGTCTGAGTCCTTGATGCCCTCTCAATTAACACAGGGCATTTTCTGGGTCTGCTCTTTCCTAATGGATGCCTTAATTTTTCATGTAAAGGTCTTGATGAGGCTGAGTCAACTGAAGTTACAAATTAGTTCCCTTCTACCTGTTTGATTGTTATTTATTTATTCACTTTACATCCCAATCATGGTCCCCTATCCTCTCAGTCAGTCCCCTCAACAGCTTCTCCCCCTATCCTCCCTTCTTGTCTGAGAATGGGGAGTTCTCCTGAGTATCCCTCCACCCTGGCACATCAAGTCACTGCATGGCTAGGTGCATCCTCTCTCACTGAGGCCAGACAAGGTGATCCAGTTAGGAGAACAGATTCCACAGACAGGCAACAGCTTTAGGGACAGCATTCACTCCAGTTGTTGGGGGGCCTGCATAAAGGCCAAGCTTCACATCTGCTACGTATGTGCAGGAGGCCTAGGTCCAGCCTATGTTTGCTCTTTGGTTGGTGGTTCAGTCTCCGGGAACCCCCCCAAGGGTCCAGGTTAGTTGACTCTGTTGGTCTTCCTGAGGAGTTCCTATCCCATCTGGGTCCCTCAATAAAACGGCTTTTTATTTTAAGTCATTTTCTACTCCTGGTGCCAATAGATAGATAGATGGATAGATAGATAGATAGATAGATAGATAGATAGGCAGACAAACAGATAGACAGACAGACAGACAGACAGATGGATAATATTATTCTTAGAACTGACTCAGAAACCACTCACTTTCAGGTTTTGTTTTCAGTGAAGAGCTAAGGACTTGAATATACCATTCTCTTTCTTTCATTTTTCCAGTATTAGCTCCCTCCATGTTTAATCCTGGGTTATTATGTGTTCTTTGTGCCTCATCTGTGTAGTTTCCTGCTCACAAGGACATACTAAGTAAATTATCATTTGGTTAGTTACTTTTCCAATTTGGGTCATAGGGTGATAGATGTCCCATCTTGAAGGGTATTTACTCTAACCAAGCTACAGAACGAGTCTGGGATTACCCCCAATTCCAAACTCTCTGCTGTCTGAAGCCCCCTACTGTAAGAATTTCTGAATCAGTAAGGTTGGTGGCATAAATGACTTGACTCATTTTAAGCACAAAGGAGTTGGTTGGCTGGATATAATGTTTGTATGACACTCTTCTCTGAATTGAAGTACTCTCTTCTGGAGAAGGGATGTTCAAAGACTTAGGAAGTAAATGAAACATACAAAGCTTAGGAAGTAAGTGTAATTTACAAGGTTCAAGAAATTTCTGAAAGTTACAGAAGTCACAAGACCACTCCTTGAGGTTATAAAGGAGTAAATAATTTTCAGTGAGAAAAGACTCTTATACCTGCTGAGCTACTTGCAAGTTGTGCAGAGAGCCCCAGAGTTACCACTTTTGCAACTGTTTCTCATGTCCAGATGGGCTTTTGGGTGATTTATGTGTCCTTGACTTTGTCTATAATCCTGTAGGCACCTCCAGTAAACTATTTGGTTCACTAATCTAGACTTGGATGGAACATGGTCTGACATCAGTGCCATTTATTCCCAGGAAAGGCAACTGAACTAGGTCCAGAGAATGACCCAGAACTAACAGAAGATATTGGTGGCCCTTTGTACAGGAGGAACAACAGAAAGTGTCAGGAGCCTGACTCTTTGGGTTCTATGGCATCTCTCACTGATTCCAGCTGCCAGTATTGGCAAATATTCCAAACATCTTTCTTCACTTGATTGTTATCCAAAGGCTGGAAAGTGATCCAAACTTCTTTTTTTGTTGTCTAGACTGGTAATGAAGGGACTCTGGCCAGCTTGAGCATGGTCATCATCGTTCTGGCAGGCTTTGCTCTTCTTAGCCATTCCCTCTGTCTCATTAAAAACTATTAGATTACATTCCTAAAGGTAAGTTCCAAGGTCTCTATTCCCTTATTTGGGCATTTCCTCCTTCTGAGGCTGACTACCAAGGTCCAGCTATCAAAGTATTGAAGCAACCAAAAGCCCCCTTTGGCTCACCTAATTAACATGCCAAATTAAAATTAAATGCCTCACTCTAACACAGGGTTTTCCCCTTTCCTTTATAAACCACCATTTTCCTATGGGCCTCCAGGACAAATACCCCTCCTCCTTCTCCCCTGTTCCCATCCCTTTCTCTCTAGTCCTATATGCCCGTCTTTGTCTCTTATTCCCTGCCCTCTGTCTCTCTGAGGCAAATAATTCTCTTTTGTGCTGAGAATTTGGTCTTGGGGTATCTTGTGCGGATACTTTTCCTTTCATTGTAGAGTTAAAGTTATGCACATGAACTTCCTAGATGTCTGGGTTCTGGGAAAGTAAGAAGTTGGCTTTCTTCTACAAGAGAAAGAGCCAGTCCTGCACTTAAGATTTAAGTAGTGGCATATTCTAAATTTTTATGTGTACATGTATGATAACATTAGGATCACCATCCTAATGAACACAGGGGTAAGCTCAACATGAAGATAATCCTAGCCAGTCTGTGAGAAAGACCTCAAGGATGATGGTAGATTCCTGTTTTTATGGAAACCCCAGTAATAAGTAATTGTGGTATCTTGAGTCTGTTCTGTTATCTGTTGCACTTGTCAGGGTTCTCCAGAAAAACAGAGGGGAGAGAATGGAGATTTATTAGCCTTGTTTCGGTAATAGGTAGTCTGGCAATGGCTGTTTGCATGCTAGAAAGGCTGAGACCCTCATATCTGCTCAGTCTATGAAGTTGGGTGCTTCTACAGTCACAATCCAGTGCTGAAGGTTTGGAAGATTTTTGGAACATTACTGATCTTTAGTCTATATTGGAACTGGAATAACATGGGATCTGAGGTCATCAATGAATGGCAGATGTAGCTATAGATATAGCAATGATCAAGAGGTGAAGATGGAAGAAGTTAGACTCCAGATAATCAAATAACCCTATTAAAAAATGGGGTACAGAGCTAAACAAAGAATTCTCAACTGATGAATACCAAATGGATGAGAAGCACCTAGAGAAATGTTCAACATCCTTAGTCATCAGGGAAATGTAAATCAAAACAACCCTGAGATTCCACCTCACACCACTCAGAATGGCTGGGATAAAAAACTCAGGTGAGAGCAGATGCTGGAGAGGTTGTGGAGAAAGAGGAATACTCCTTCATTGCTGGTGAGATTGCAAGCTGGTACAACCACTCTTGAAATCAGTTTGGTGGTTCCTCTGGAAATTGGCCATAGTTCTACCGGAGGACCCAGCTATACTACTCCTGGGCATATATCCAGAAGTGCTCCAACATGTAATAAGGACACATGCTCCACCATGTTCATAGCAGCCTTATTTATAATAGCCA
>NC_045030.1:156593463-156599138 GCF_008632895.1 Mastomys coucha
TGTACATGGTGGCACTGATTGTTCTGGCAGCATGTGTATAGTAGAGGATTGTGAAGTCGAGCATCAATAGGAGGAGAGGCTCTTGGCCCTGTGAAGGTTCTGTGCCCCAGTGTAGGGGAATGTCAGGGCCAATAAGTGGGAGAGGGTGGGGTGGTGATCAGGGGGAGGGGGGAGGGAACAGGAGTTTGTTCTTGTTGCTTTTTGTTTTTATTCTTTTTCTTTCTTTTCTTTTTGGAGGGGAAACTGGGAAAGGATAAATCATATGACATGTAAATAAAGACAATATCTAATAAAAAAATCATGAAAAAAAAATAGGTGAAGATGGGTAGGCAGATTATACAGCTTTCTCCTTGGATCTCTTTATATCTGGGTCCCTGCTGGAAGCTGCCACTTGCTCTGGTCCAGGGACTTCTTCCTTCAGTTAATGCTTCCTGGAAATGCCTCTCCCCAGAACCTTTTGGAAACATATTTCTTAGTGGACAAGATTAAACATGATTTCTGTATATTCCTGCTCTGTGGGTCTGCTAAGTCCAGCATTTAGGTTTGGGGTTTTTGTAACTGGAGCCCTATAACAGATTGTGGGAATCTGTAGCCATGACTTCTCTATAACACGGAGCTATGTTCTTGGGCAACTCTTGGCATTATCTTGCTGTAGCTAATTATGATAAACACAGGACTTGAAAGGGTAGATATCACTGGTAGACCACGACTTCACCAACCATACGTTCCTGAAGAAATGAGGTGTGCATGTTATTTTCTATCCTTTACAAACCAAACAAGTAGATATTAAAGCACGTAGTGCAGCATGAATCTTAATGCTAATTTGAACCTGCATCTACTTTATCAATACCTATTATGAGGCAATTTTGAGAGGGTGGATATTTTACTGGGGACATATTGATATTGTCAAGCATAATTTATTATGTCTTTATAGGAGTACACTGATGTTCTGAAAATAAGCCAATTTATTGCATAGGTTGTAGGTTCCTTTCTCTCTCATAGCCTCTGAAAATAGCTGTAAACTCAGATACTGAACAATAGATTTCTAGAAATCTGGTAAGTACCCTTCCATCCCACTACTAACTAGACCTGACCCTGCTTAGCAAGATCAGACAGGATCTGGCACATTCTGCAATCTCTTGATAACTATTGTAAGACTCTTTCGAACCTTAGCTTACCGGAGACCCCCTGAGTGAACCATGTGGAGCCTGAATCAATGCAGAAAGCAAGAGGAATTTATTGTTCCAGTGCACTAGGGTTGGCCCAGACCCAAAGGAGAGGCAGTGACTCCACACAGTTTGTTCAGTGAGCTTTTATACAGTTTTCAGGGCAGCAGCCATTAGGCACAATGTGATTGGCAGAACAGTGTGACTTTTTAAACTGATTGGTCTTCGGGGAGTGAGGTGGCAAGGACTTCCCTTGTCTGAAGGTGGGCAAAGGTCTGTCCTGCTGAATGTGTCCCCCACCTGCAGGTCAGTTCCCACCCTGTGGTCTGAGGAATGTTAATTAGCCTCTCCCTTCTGGAGGGGCAAGTGTTCCATGACCTTCCCAAAGTTGACCTTTTCACACTATCATAATCTCCAAAGTTTTAGTACATTTCTTGGCCAACAGGAAGAGTTGAAAGCTACTGTTTTCTTGTTAGAGGAAAAGTGTTAAAAAAAATTCTACCCATTCTCTGATATAAATTTTAAATGAAGCCAATATGCTAGGCTGGTCTGCTGGAACATTATTTCCATCATCACATTCATTGTGTCAATCAGATCTTTGGCTTTCAATATGCTATCCTTGTAAAAATTTCATTTCAGCTGTCAGGGTAATCAAAATGGTTTCAAAAGCTTTTCTTGAACATGAAATTGAAATAAAATAATAAAATACACTATCAAATGGCAGAGTCTACAGGAGGAAGATATCAGATATAGGCAGGTTTTACACTTAAAAAAAATCAATCTGATGAAATACTCTATTTTGGGAGAAGTGTGCTTGAAATCCAGTTTCAGAATAAACTGAGTGGGTCTCCAACCCTAAATAAGATTTGTGGTGCTTGTACAATTAAACACATAAATGGAGAAAAAAGGTTCATTTGTTAAAAGTAACTTTTGATGGCAATTTAGGTTTTGTGATGGTATTTTTATGTTACACTGCATGGAGAAATAATTTAGTGGCACCAAATTTTATATTTAAAATTGTTGACACTATAGTTTTGTATTTTTTTTAAATATCCAACCCACAAGCTACAGATGTCTGTAAGCTATGAGATCTTATTACTCTATGTCAGAGAGAAAATGTTGATGACATAGATATGGATATGAGGAACACATTTTGGAATGGTTTCACTGAGTAATTGAAGAAATGTGCAAAATATTGTTTAAAAGAACATTCTGTTTTACAACATTGCCCCACTTTGTCACAGTTAAAAATGAAAACAATCCAGGAACAGAAGGCTAGACCATTTTAGAGGTACCATCACATTCAAAATGTTAATTTTGCTACTGTGTGCATTTAAGATGACAGGGCTGGGATTTTTCATCTTCTGCATCCCTCTTCTTCAACACAATATTTTTCTTTTCTTTTCTTTTTTTCTTTTTTCTTTTTTTGAGGCAGGGTCCCACAATGTAGCATCCACTCCTGAGTGCTAAGATTATAGGTATGTATGACTATGTCTGTATGTCTGGAAACAAATGCAACCTCTTAATAACTTTATGTATCTGTGATGGTCTGAATAAGAACAGCCCCCATTGTCTCATATATTTGAATGTTTGGACACTAGGGAGTGGAAATACTTCAGAAGGATTATGAGTTGTGGCTTTGTTGGAGTAGATATGGCTTTCTTGGAGGAAGTGTGTCACTGAGGGTAGGCTTTGGGGTTTCAAATGCTCATGCCAGGTCCATTGTCTCTCTCTTCCCGCTGTCTGTGAATCTAGAAGTCAAACTCTGAGCTACCTCTCCAGCACAATGTCTGCCCACATGCCACCATGCTGCCTGCCATGATAACCATGGATTAAACCTCTGAAACTATAAACAAACCTCCATTAAATGCTTTCCTTTATGAGGGTTGCTATGGTTATGGTGTCTCTTCACAGCAATAGAACACTGACTAAGACATGATCTGATTCCATGTTTTTTTTAACTAATTAAATTTCTTAGATTAATACATGAACACAATGCATACCAACCACTCTCATGACCTACCCTCTCTCCTCTGCCTACCAAACCCTGCCCACCACTCTCAAGCCTCTTTCTTTTTATAACTCTATCATGTTTACATCTATTTCTTTTGTTTTATGACCTACTGAGATTAACCAGGTCTGTCAGTGCTTGACAGTGGGTTTGGAGCTAGCCAATGGAACCTGGTGGGATCAACAGTGGATACACAACTAAAGACAGTGATTTCACCTCTCCCAAAATCCATTTTCACACAATAGCCAAGAGGTAAAGGATAGAGGCTTATAAGCCCCTGGGATAGACTTATGTCGGCCCAGTAAGATAACCACAGTTGTTATGAATTCATGATTGTGAGGGTTGTATGAGGATGCCATTTTAAAACTCATTACCCTATCTTCTGAATATTACATACATCCTATCTTCTCTTCCATAATACTCCCTAAGCCTGTGTGTGTGTGTGTGTGTGTGTGTGTGTGTGTGTGTCTCAGACTGAGCCATCAATGGACTGACTTCAGTTTTCCTCTTGTGGTTGTTGCCTCTCAGAGTTTCTCCCTCTTTCAAGTTTTCATTTACCCATCCATGTTTCCATAGCATCGTTTAAAGGTAGATTTAAGTATTTGTGTTATGTGTATAAGTCTTTCTGAGTGTATGGATGTGTACCATGTGCAGTACTTATATTGACTAAAAGAGGATGTCAGATTCCCTAGATATGAAGTTAGAGGAGGTTTTAAGCCACTTATTGTGGTTGCTGGGAATCAAAACCAGGTCCTCAGCAAGAGCAGCAAACACTCTTTAACTGTAGATTACAGGTATGTACGACCATGTCTGGGATAAAAACAACCTCTTGACAACTTTATATGTCTATCATGGTTTGAATAAGAATGGCCCCCATTGACTCATATATTTGAACTGTAATCTCATTGTCTCTTTTTAAAGCATCACATCTATGGTTTGAACAAAACAATGCAAGAATAATGAAATGTGGGGCCTTTAAAAGGTGATTAGGTCATAATGGCACTGCTTTCATGAATAGATTAATGCTATTATTATTAGTGGGTTTCTTATGAAGAACAAGTTACCTCTTTCCCTCTCCTTCTTGATCTCCCTTCTTTGATATGTCTCTCTTGTCCTTCCGTCTTTCATCATGATGATACATCAAGAAAGTTCTTGCCAAGAGTAGGTCCCTTTAATTTGGGTTTCTTAGCTTCTAGAACTGTAAGAAATTTCTGTTCTTCACAAATCATTTAGTCTCAGCCATTCTGTTATAGTAGTATGGTTAAATTTGTCTTACCTATAAGATGTGCAGGGATAAAAAGGGAGACCCAGAGCCAAACTTCAGGTAGAGCTCGGGGAGTCTTGTGGAAGAGTTGGGGATAGAAGTGAGCAAGTTGAAGGGGTCAAGGACACCACAAGAAGACTGATAGAGTCAACTAATCTGGCACCATGGGGGCTCACAGAGCCTGGGCCAGCAATAGTGGACCTAGGTCTCCTACATATTTGTAGCAAATATGCAACTTGTTCTTCACATGGTTCCCCTAACAATTGGAGTGAGGGCTGTCTCTGACTCTGCTGCCTGGCATTGATCTCCTTCCCCATACCTAGACTGCCTGGTTGGGCCTCAGTAGGACAGGATGTGCCTAGACCTGCTGGGACTAGATGCCCCAGGATGAGCTAGTACCCAAGGTGAGCTCCCTTTCTTTGAGGAGGAGGGGTGGGGGTAATGGTGGGAAGGATTTGTAAAGATGACACTAAGAAGAGAGGAGGGAGGAGGCTTGATAGGAATATAAAGTGAGCAAAAAAATAGAAATTGAAACAAACAAACAAACAAAAAACAAAATCAAAAAACCATGAAATTTTTCTTATATCTTTTCATGTTCTTCCCAGGTTTAGTGGATAGGAGCAAGTTTACTTTAGATTACTCATTATTGCTTGCTGGTGTTATTCAAGTAAATGGTTAAACTATCCTTCATGTGCCTCTATAGAAAAGCATGTTTTTACCAAATGTGGCTTGTTCTTGTGATTATATACAGTCTGAATTCATGAGAACTTTACCCAAGTGTCCTTTCTTAATTCTCAGAGTATAAATTGTCTGATGCTCTGAATAAAGTTGGTTATTGCATGAAATTTTAGTCTTCCTCATTTATCAGCTCCATTTTCCCAGGTCCTCTGCCTCTAGATCAGTGATAAAAGACCACTGCCTCTAGAAAGCTAATTGTACAAAAGGAGGCAGAGTTGGAAATCATACTAATGTGTATTACCTAATAACTCAAACATGGGGCAACTCCAAGGGAAAAGAACAAATTGAATCATTATTTTAATGGTTTGGTTCTTACCATCTGTCATTTTGCTGATCACCTCTGTGAATTGGACATTGTATTAAGCACTGGCAAGGTATTAAAAAGTCTGCACCATGTGAAGCTGGGTGGTTCACAACTGTCTGTAACTCCTGCTCCAGAAGTTTGAATGCTGCTTCTTGGCCTCCGAGAGCATCTGCGCGCACACAGAGAGAGAGA
>NC_045030.1:156599479-156602285 GCF_008632895.1 Mastomys coucha
GGAGGAGGAGGAGGAAGGGAGGGAGGGAGAGGGAGGGAGGGAGAGAATTAAAAAGAAGACTATATTTATGAGTCATTAACTAGCAACTTACAGGTGGAGGCTAATCAACTAGAGTAAGGAGTCTGGAGGAGAGAGAGGATAGCTGGGAGAAAAGAGCTAGATGAAGTTATAAGGCAATGCCTTCTTATGTGCCAGAAATCTGTGAATAACTTCTCTTAATTTTCTAAAATATTCTGTCCTCTTTAACTGCAAAAGGGCTTCCTCACTTCCTGCTATAATTTTCTGCTGGGAGATCATGGCTTACATTGATTTCAAGATCTGGATTCAAGCTTCTTGACATCTCTTATGAACATGACACTCCCTCTGTTATGTTATGGAAAAGTCTGACTCTTACATGCCAGCCTTCCTATTTGATGAGGCAGCTGATGAAGACTATATAAAAAGAGACAACCCTGGAGGCAATGCTGCAACCTTAATGGTTCCAATGGAACCTAGCAGGTAGGCAAGACTTTTACTACCAGCCATATGCCAGCATGCAAATGTTTATTCACTAGTGATCTCATTTATTTATTTGTTTTGAGATAGGTTTCACGACATATCCCAGGCTAGTCTTGAATTCACTATTATAGCCTGGGCTGACCTTGAATTCCCAGCAATCCTCTGCCTCAAGGCTTCCCAGGGCTGGGATTACAAGTTTGTGCTACTACATCTGGGAAGCTCTTGTTTTGGTTTGCTATTTTTGTTTCCAGGACCAGGGATTGAATTTGTAACCTTATGTACACCAGGCAGCAGTCTCTCACTGTACTATGATATATTACTTGTCCTGTACTAATAGTCTTGATATGAGATTTGCCACAATACTGCTTCTGATCCAGAAACAAATAGTACTCTACTTTTGCTCAAGTTCCTCTATGGCAGCCTTCTCAACCAGTGGGTTGTGATCCCTTGGAGGAGGGGGTGTTGATGATCAGATTTTCTGCATATCAGATATCCTTCAAATCAGTAGCGAAATTACAGCTCTAAAGTAACAACAAAAATAATGTTGTGGTAGGAGGTCACCACAACATGAGGACTTGTATTAAAGGTTTACAGCATTAGGATAGTTGAGAACCACTGCTCCACGGTAAAAGGTATGGACAGGGCCTGAGGCTTGACATCGAGTGTCCTTCCCTGGAAGTAGGGACAGGGGATTCAGAAACTTCAGCATAAGAAAATTGCAAAACTATCCTCTGGATCTTGTGGCTCTTCCGATGAGTTGGGATCCATTTTCTTTACTGTGAATTGGGTGTGGCCTTTGGAATGGGATGGAAATGACACAACTAAGTTCCAGACTTGGGTATTAAGTCTGAGTCTTAAGTCTTGCTAGGTCATGAGATTTTTGCGTGGGATAGTGTTTTGGACTACAAAAGGAAACTGGGTAGTGCCACTGGATATGATGGCCTTACTGTTTCAAGCTACCAACTACCACATGTAAGAATAACACTTACCTTAGACTGTGGCTCATTAACCCAAATGGAGTGACTGTGAGTCACAAAAATAGTATCTGCAACAGTGATAAGTTGTCTGAATGTTCAATGACCAAAAAGTGATTCCAAAGCAAAAACCAAGAATTAATTAAAAAAGCAAATATGTAATGAATCCGAGGTCTTTCTGACAATACCTATGTTGCACACAGTTTTACTTCAGGTTTGGGTCTTTGCTTGTTTGTTTAGTTTGCATTTTTTGAAGCAGGCTCTTACTATTGGCACTGTCTGGCCTGGACATCACTGTGTAGATAGGCTAGTCTTGACCTCACAGAGATCTGCCTGCCTCTGCATCCCAAATGCTAGGATTAAAGACATAAGCCACTACGCCTGACCAGCTTTGGATCTTTATATGTGTGCTTTGCACTGCATATGCCATTAAGACATGAAATGCCAACAAACATTGCCTGAAACACCTTGATTCACATTCTAGACCATTCCATGTCATAATCTGCAGAATTTATACTACACATACAAAGTTTTCAATGCTTATAGAAGCATAATTGTTTAATTATGAGAAACAAAGACTTTTACTATTTTTCTACCATCAATCTTTAGTATGTAACTATGAAATTAAGATATGTGTTGTATAAGAATGTTGGGTTTTGAAAAGTGCTTTTTGAGTTGCTCACTTGAATTTCATTAAAAAACAAAACAACAACAACAAACAAAGCAAAACCCCAAACCAAACAAAACTGTTAAGCCAATTCTGGCTTGGGATTAAGAAAGAATTTTCAAAAATTTCTGAAATGGCCCTGAACATATTCCTGGCATCTTCCACTGCATATTTATGTGATGTGGTGTTCTCAACACCAATGATTACAATATCAAAATATCAAATTCTGAGCAATGTTGAAGATGCTCTCCATCCTGCAGTATATATATTCAGCCAAGATTTAATTCTTTTTGAAGAAACTAATTTGCTTAACCATCTTGTTAGTATGCAAATTTGTTTTCATCTTTAACAAATGGTGAGCATATTTGCATATTGAATAATTGTTTCAAAATAAATTTATGATCTTTAATCTTTATATATTTTATTTGATTTTCTAAAGATAAACTTATTATGTGTATGTGTGTAACTGTATGGGAGTAGAGTAATATGTAAATGACTAAAGGTGTCAAGGTCAGAGATATTGGTTCCTTCTAGAGCTAGAGTTATAAGTGATTCTGAGTTGCCTGACTCAAGTGCTGGGAACCAAACTTGGATCCTTTGCAAGAGCATTACATTTTTTAAAACTACTGAGCTATCTGTCCAGCTTCTGATTTGATTTTTTTAAACA
>NC_045030.1:156602479-156606360 GCF_008632895.1 Mastomys coucha
TCTTCCCAATCAGGATATGAGCTCTCCTCTCCTCTAGTGCCATGCCTGCCTGTCTGTTGCCATCATGTACTTACCAAGAAGGCCCCCAGTTAAATGCTTCCTTTTATAAGTTGTCTCTTCACAGCAATAGAAAAGTAATTAAGACAAGGCCAGAGGTCAACTTTCAGTAGTAGGTTCTCTCCTTCCACCTTACTGAAGCAGTATTTCCCTTGTGGACTCTGCCATTGCATTTTGAAGTAAGGTTCTGGATATTTTTCCTATTTCCATGTCCTATCTTTCCAGTTGTTTTTGTTTAGTAACAAAACAAAGCAAGATGGAATGGATTCACCAATAGCATGGAGTTACATTTAGGAAAGTTGCTTTTGTAACCTGAGGAAAGAATCAAGGAGTGAAAAATAATAGAGGATATGAAGATGCTGATGCTGACATCTCAAACTATCTAGAGAAGTCTACCCTCTTTTCAGGTATTGCTTGAAAAACCCAAAGTACTTGAAGAGATCTGGTTATTTCAGCATGCTGCCAGTGTGGATGGTGAGAGTCCTGATTCCACATGACATTCAACTTCTGTTCCAGTTCCCCTCCAAATAACAGACAGAGGAATCTATTTGCAATATGTCCAAGGACCTTTTATTTTTCCTGAAAGGAGAGGGCATTTTTCTGTTACATCGTGCAACCCAAATGTAGTGGGACCCCAGTTGGCTCATTGTCTGAACAGAGTTGCTTTCAAAGAAACAGCACTGTGGCAGAAACCATAATTGGCAGTCATTTACATCTGTACTTGGTCTCTTAGAAAAACAAATGCCAGTGGGAGAGTACATTAACGCTGCCAGTAAAGCTTCAAAGAGCATACTTTTTGGACATCTTTATCATTGTCAGGCTTGCTAGTATGCCTTGCAGTGGGATTTCTAAACACTGTCTGGTAGTGGCTAATGAAAAAAGTTCTCTTCCCACTTCCCCTTCAGTCGTTAAAAACTCTTCCTTGAATGTGACACCCACTCAAGTATTTATAGACAAGGGCCTTCTTTGTTTCTCTCATCTAATCTTCTCTCAGTACTATGGTACTTCCTCAACCACTCCTGCTTTCCCTCTTTTCTTCTTTTCTTTTTTCCCTCCCTCTTTTTCATCTCCTTTTCTCCTCTTTCCCCTCCCATCCTCTCTTTCTCATTTTCTTCTTTCTTTGGATGCTGGGAATTGAACCTAGGATCCCTCCCATTTGCTAGGCAAGTACCAAGCTACACCCTGAAACCTCACATCTTCTTTTCTATCCCTATAATTTTTTACATGTATCCCAGGCTGGCTTCAAACTCATTATGTATCCATGTATAACTTTGAATGTCTAATTCCCCTGTCTGATCTATGTTCACAGGGTTGGGATTACAGGTTTGACATCATGCAGGCTTTATGTGGCATGTATGGGATGGAATTCAGAGCTTTGTATATCCCAGGCAAGTGCCCTACCAACTGAGCTACATCCCCAGGACCATAAATCTATTAATATAAGTTTTATGTGACATGAAAACCTTATAAGAAAATGAAGACCCAAAAGAAACAGCCAGATCTGTATGTATGGCATCTCATGTAATGGGTCTGTTTCCTAAGCACGAGTGCTCCCTGCCTTCAACACAGCATGGCTCATTTGATTTCTGCAGTGAGGAATCAATCAAAAAATGGCTTTATCTCCCTGAGTCTCATATCATTATCCACATTTCATAGACCACAGGAGAAAAGGGTGTAGTTAACACTCAAGGAAGAACCTTTCCTCTTCAGAATGGGGTGAAGTGGGAAGGATCGAAATAGTCACATACAAATCAGTGCTTATGTGAGTTTAGATTCTGGGATTCAAAAGCCATGTGATATAAATACATGACCAAGTTTTATTTCTGGAGAAAAATTTGAAATGCAAATATCTCTGAGAAAAAAAATCAGCAATCACATATATTCAAAGCTTGTAGATGAAGTGATTTCTGCTTTTTTTTTAAAATTTACTACAACCATGAAGCTGATAAATGGAACTACCTGCTACTATTCTTGAAAATTTGTTTTTTTTTCCAAAGAAGGTTTTCATACATGTGTGTATTGTGTTTTGATGAACTAGTTTCTCTGTTCTCTCCTCTCCAATTCTCTCCCTATCCAATAATACTTTTCCCTTTACAACATATTCTTTGTCCATCTTTTGGGGAAATTATTCTTAAATTATGTGAGTTTTAAATTATGAAAGATGTTCTTAAAACCTTCTGGCATGAAGAACTTTCAATCTTCTAGGCAAGCACTATAAGTCAAGCGGTATCTTCAGGCTAGCCTGGGATTCAATTTGCTGTTCTGTCCTGTTTGCTTTTGGTGAGGGGGACCAGAGAAAAGATGGGATCAAAAGGTTCTGTGTGGGTGCATGTATTTACCTATGTGTGTGCACATGAAGGCCAAGGATTGAGTTTGTGTTTGTCTTTCTCTGTTGCTCTTCATATTATTTTTGTTGCAACAGGGTATTTCATTGAACCTGGGTCTTACTGCTTTAACTAGACTGGCCGTCTAGCAAGCCCCAGGATCTGCCTACCTCTACCTGCCAGTGTTGGGATTGCAAGTATCCTCTGACATATACCACACTTTGACATGGAGGCTGGGGATCTGAACTCAGGTTCTCATCATTCCACAGTGTCTTAGGGTTTCCATTGCTGTGAAGAGACACCATGATCAAGACAACTCTTAAAGAGGAAAACATTTAATTGAGGGCTTGCCTACAGTTTAAGAAAGTTAGTCTGTGATCATTATGGTAGGGAATATGGTGACAAGAATGGTGTGGGAGATGGAGAAGTAGTTGGGAGATACATCTTGATCCATGGGCACAGCGAGAGGGAGAGAGGGACAGGAAAAGAAAGAGAGAGAGGGGAAGGGGGAGGGGAGAGGGAGAGGGAGAGAAAGAGGGAGAGGGAGAGGGAGAGGGAGAGAGACTAGGCTTTGCATGAACTTTTAAAACCTCAAGCCTACCCCCAGTGACACATTTCACAGAGTTCTACTTTGATGATTAAGCATTGAAATATATGAACCTATGGGGCCTATTTGTATTTAAACTAACACACACACTCAGCAAACACTTTACTCAGTGAGTCATCTCTACCAATGTCAAGTTCTGAACCTTCATGAAGAAGAGGAAAACTAGATTCCAGATAAGTAGCTTCAAGGTCAGGTGACAGACAGACAGACAATGGGTATTACTCCTCTGTTGCTCCAAGTACCACTGTGGACATTCTTCCTTCCTTTCTTCCTTTCTTCCTTTCTTCTTTCCTTCCTTTTTTCCTTCCTTCCTTCCTTCCTTTCTTTCTTTCTTTCTTTCTTTCTTTCTTTCTTTCTTTCTTTCTTTCTTTCTTTCTTTCTTTTGTTCATTCTTTCTTTCTACCTACCTACCTACCTACCTACCTACCTACCTACCCACCTACCTACTACCTATTTGTCTGTCTTTAGGTTTTGAAACAGAATCTTGCTATGTAGGCTAGGCTAACTTCAAACTTGCAGCAATCCTCCAATGTCAGCCACCTGAATGCTGGGATTACCAATTTTTTTGCCTCAGCAAAAGACATAAGTTATTTCCCCTCAGAGTACTGGGGATGGATAGGTAAGTACATTATCATTGAGCTGTACCCTGAGTTCTGAATTTTAAGAACGGGGAATTCCAACACATAAGGGTTCAAGGTTAAGATTTTCAGGGAAAGTTGGAGGGAAAAGATACCAGATA
The DNA here is from genome assembly GCF_008632895.1 of Mastomys coucha. Lineage (NCBI taxonomy): Eukaryota > Metazoa > Chordata > Mammalia > Rodentia > Muridae > Mastomys > Mastomys coucha. The sequence continues at coordinate 156,606,207 of NC_045030.1, forward strand.
GTGACTGTGGCTGACAAATTAATCCATGGACATGGGAGAACTATCCTTGGAAGATTTTTAGTGGTATTTTGGAACAGGCCTAGTTTTTGTTGGACCTGTGTGAAAAGGAAGAGTCAAATGAGATGCTGATGATATTCAACTTAAATTTTTACCC
>NC_045030.1:156606485-156611568 GCF_008632895.1 Mastomys coucha
TGTGGACAATAGTACTTTATGAGATGTGGGGGTAAGAATTCAGTGAGGGGATGCAAAGAGAGGTAGAAAGAGCAAACATAGTGTCTCACCATACTGTAAGTGCTCAATGACAGTGAGCTATGAATAATAAAACCAGCCATTATCACACATAAAGTCTTCTCTCAATTTCCCTGGGTCTGTGTGCTTGCTAGCATGCCTCACAGACCAGACTCCTTTGGTATTGTGGAGTTTCTGGGGCTTGGATCCTTGCTCATCTTAACAGTTGATGTGGCAGGAGGCCATGGCTGATGATTCCTTGTTAATCTCGAGCCCTCAGAAATGGGACTGTCATCAGAGTTAATGCTTTCCAATTTCCTGTCACACCTATTGGGTAAAAGGCAACTTCGAACTCAGAGAGATGGCATTTTATCAGGCAAGACCAAGCCATTCCAAGAGGAGGCTCACCCATATGTTCTCTTTCTCTGACCTTTTGGGAAAATTACTGCTGTTTACTTTCGTTTTCATTAAATGGCAGAAAAATTCTCCTACAAAAGCAATTAATGAAAAGCTAACTATATTAAAGCCATATTTTCTGTCTTTATTACAGTCAAAATGGCAGCTCTAATGAAGCCCTGAAAGTGTGATTAGGGGTTTCCATGGCAACCAGTTGGGGGATGAGGAAGGAGGCCAAATTCTGGGTTATAGGTACTTTTCTTTAAACTTTTGGCTTACTCTACTGCTGAGCTATATCCTCAGCCCATATGTGCTCCCTCCCATTCCTCTGGAACTCCAGAGATTCCTGTGTGTTGTGGAACATGAACCTCTGAATATAGCAACCTAACATTACCCTCATTATCAGAATAGCTGTAAATTGAAAGAAACCTGCAAGATTGAGCCTGATGATGTTTCTTCACAGAAAAAGGATGGGGAGGGTCATTAGATCTTCATCCTAGATCTCAGCTACTGTCTCTTTCATGCCCCTCTGAGTTGTATGTAATTATGCTCCAGTTGCACAGTCTCTGGGGATGCAGGAGCAACGGTTCTCAACCTGTGGATCACAAGTTCTTTGGCAAACCTCTAGCTTCAAAAATATGTACATTACAATTCATAACAGTATCACAATTACAGTTACAAAGTAGCAATGAAATTAATGTTACAGTTGGGCATCACCACAATATAAGGAACTGTATTAAAGGGTCACTGCATTAGGAAGGTTGAGAAGCACTATGTTAGAGTATTTGAGTATGAAGGGTGAACTTAAGTGGAGTCTCCATCTGTGTAGCTGTGGGAGATTGTTACCCATGCTGGAGTGAGACTCCACAGTGAGGTTGTTGTCTTGGAGTCACTCATGCTCCAGTAAATCACCCCAATAAACTTGTTAGTTCACTAAGTCTGACTTGGACAGAATCTGTACTTTGATCTGTCATTGGTGCTTGAGTGAGTAAGTATTTTCATGTTTCCTCAGGTAAAGTTCACATAGCACCATGTTTGGCGTTCACAAAGGAGTTTGTCTGGAAGTTCTTTACCATGGCTTTCTGCCCTGCTCTCCTATATGGCTCCTATTAGCTCTCCCTACCCAAAGTAGGGCTAGAGTAGGTTAAAATGGCTGCCTCCATGAATTCCTAGGTGATAAAATGTTTATTTCCAAAGTATATTTAATCATGTCATTTTGCCCTAAATTTTCTCCATTCTAAAGGCAAGGAATCAGGTTCAGAAAGGAGAACTGGTTCATGTGGTCAGTTGTGCGGCCAGGACCTGTGACATTCAACACTAAGACCAGCATCCAGTCCTTTGGGCCATGATGTGTGTAGAAAGGTCTGCTCTGTTTACTTGTAGAGGCTGAGTAGTTTTAGAAAGTGATCATTTGCAGTGGTTCCTTCATTTAGGGTCATGTTGAAGAACAAGACACAGCTTTATGTATTTCTATGAAATGACCAGCTGGCAAGATAAAAGATAAAAGCTTTGTGGAAAAAAATGTGTATTCTATTTCTTCTGTGATTCCTGGCATCCACAAAGCGTCTCATAGATGGTGGTATTTAAAGATATCCTTTTATTTATTAACACAGCCTTCATGATTGCCTCTCCAATGACTTTCTAAGGTGGAACCAGCCAGGAGGCACAGGTCTCAGAAGTGGCAGGGCAGCTGGGACAGGATCCTTTCTACCTCCATCTACACATAGGAAGGACAGCAGATCCACAGCCCTCTCTGCACCTTTCCTGCAAGTGGAGAGCTTGTCTCCAGGGAGTGCTTTGACCCAGGGACTCAGGTGTGATCGCCATTTTCTCTCAGTGACTTTCTAAGGTGGGACCAGCAGGCAGGCACAGGCCTCAGAAGGGGCAGGGAAGCTGGGACAGGATCCTTTCTACCTCAGACCACACCTAGGAAGGACAGCGGATCCATAGCCTTCTCTGCACCTTTCCCACAAATGGAGAGCCTGTCTCCTGGGTGTGCTCTGACCCCAAGACTCAGGAGGGACAACTGATCCACAGCCCTCTGCACACTGGTTTTACCAGAGGAGAGCTGATCTCCCAGAAGTGCTGACACAGGCTTACAGATCCACAGGAGGAACAAGCTCCAGCCAGAGACAGCAAGAACATCTACCAGCAGAGATCAACAGATGGTGAAAGGAAAACACAAATATCTTACCAATAGAAACCAAGATGACTTGGCTTCATCAGAACCTAGTACTTTCACCACAGCAAGTCCTGGATTTCCCAAAACACCGGAAATGCAAGACTTGGATCTAAAGTCATATCTCATGATGGTGATAGAGGAATTTAAGAAGGATATGAATAACTCCCTTAAAGAAATACAGGAGAACAAAGGTAAACAGGTTCAAGCTCTTAAAGAGGAAACACAAAAATCTCTTAAAGAATTACAGGAGAACACGAGTAAACAATTAGAAGCCCTTAAAGAGGAAACACAGAAATCCCTTAAAGAATTATAGGAGAGCACAACCAAATAGGTGAAGGAATTGAACAAAACCATCCAGCACCTAAAAATGGAAGTAGAAACAGTTAAGAAATCACAAAGAGAGACAACTCTGGAAATAGAAATCCTAGGAAAGAAGTCAAGAACCATAGATGCAAGCATCACCAACAGAATGCGAGAGATAGAAGAGAGAATTTCAGGTGCAGAAGATACCATAGAAAACATTGACACAACAGTCAAAGAAAACACAAAATGCAAAAAGTTCCTAACCCAAAACATCCAGGAAATCCAGGACACAATGAGAAGACCAAACCTAAGGATAATAGGTATAGAAGAGAGTAAAGATCTCCAACTTAAAGGGCCAGTAAATATCTTCAACAAAATTATAGAAGAAAAATTCCCTAACCTAAAGAAAGAGATGCCCATGAATATAAAAGAAGCTTATAGAACTCCAAATAGTCTGGACCAGAAAAGAAATTCTTCCAGCCATATAATAGTCAAAACACCAAATGCACAAAAGAAAGAAAGAATATTGAAAGGAAAGAGGGAAAAATGTCAAGTAACATACAAAGGCAGACCTATCAGAATTACAACAGACTTCTCTCCAGAGACTATGAAAGCCAGAAGATGCTGAGTTGATGTCATCCAGACCCTAAGAGAACACAAATGCTAGCCCAGGCTACTATACCCAGCAAAACTCTCAATTACCATATATGGAGAAACCAAAGTATTCCATGACAAAACCAAATTCACACAATATCTTCCCACAAATCTGCCCTTCAAAGGGTAATAAATGGAAAACTCCAACACAAGGAAGGGAACTATATCCCTGAAAAAGCAAAAATGTAATCTTCCAAAAAACTGAAGGAAGATAGCCACATGAACAGAATTCCAACTCTAACAACAAAAATAACAGGAAACAATTACTTTTCCTTGACATCTATTAATATCAATGGACTCAATTCCCCAATAAAAAGACATAGACTATCCGACAGAGTATGTAAACAGGACCCAACATTTTGTTGCATACAGGAAACCCACCTGAGTGACAAAAACAGACACTACCTCAGAATAAAAGGTTGGAAAACAATTTTCCAAGCCAAAGGTCCCAAGAAAAATGCTGAAGTAGCCATTCTAATATCAAATAAAATCGACTTTTACCCTAAAGTGATCAAAAAAGATAAGGAGGGACACTTCATACTCATCAAAAGTATGATCTACAATGATGAACTCTCAATTCTGAATCTCTACACTCCAAATGCAAGGGCATCTACATTCGTAAAAGAAACTTTACTAAAGCTCAAAGCACACATTACACCGCACACAATAATAGTGAGGGATTTCAACACCCCACTCTCTGCAATGGACAGATCATGGAAACAGAAACTAAACAAGGACACAGTGAGACTAACAGAAGTTATGAAACAGATGGATTTAACAGATATCTATAGAACTTTTTACCCTAAAACAAAAGGATATACCTTCTTCTCAGCACCTCATGGTACCTTCTCCAAAATTGAACATATAATTGGTCACAAATCAAGCCTCAATAGATATGAGAAGATTGACATAATTCCTTGCATCCTATCAGATCACCATGGACTAAGGTTGCTCCTTAATAACAATATAAACAATAGAAAGCCCACATACATGTGAAGCTTAACAACACTCTACTCAATGATATCTTGGTCAAGGAAGTAATAAAGAAAGAAATTAAAGACTTTCTAGAGTTTAATGAAAATGAAGCCACAACATACCCAAACTTATGGGACACAATGAAAGCAATCCTAAGAGGAAAACTCATAGCTTTACGTGCCTACAAAAAGAAACTGGGAAGAGCATACTCCAGCAATTTGACAGCACACCTGAAAGCTCTAGAACAAAAAGAAGCAAATTCACCCAAGAGGAGTCAAAGGCAGGAAATCATCAAACTCAGGGCTGAAATCCACCAAATAGAAACAAAAAAAAGTATACAAAGAATTAACCAAACCAGGAGCTGGTTCTTTGAGAAAGTCAACAAAATAGATAAACCCTTAGCTAGACTAACCAGAGGGCACAGAGCCAGTATCCTAATTAACAAGATCAGAAATGAAAATGGAGACACAACAATAGACACTGAGGAAATCCAAAAAATCATGAGATCCTACTACAAAAGCCTATACTCAACAAAAC
>NC_045030.1:156612176-156613835 GCF_008632895.1 Mastomys coucha
CTGAGAAAGAAATTAGGGAAACAACACCCTTCACAATAGTCACAAATAATATAAAATATGTTGGTGTGACTCTAGCTAAGCAAGTAAAAGATCTCTTTGACAAGAACTTCATGTCTCTAAAGAAGGAAATTGAAGAAGATCTCAGAAGATGGAAAGATCTCCCATGCTCATGGATTGACAGGATTAATATAGTAAAAATGGCCATCTTGCTGAAAGCAATCTCCAGATTCAATGCAATCCCCATCAAAATGCCAACTCAATTCTTCACAGACTTAGAAAGAGCAATTTGCAGATTCATCTGGAATTACAAAAAATCCAGGATATCCAAAACTATTCTCAACAATAAAGCAACCTCTTGTGGAATCACCATCCCAGAGCTTGAGCGATACTACAGAGCAATTGTGATAAAAACTGCATGGTATTGGTACAGTGACAGGCAGGTAGATTAATGGAATAGAATTGAAGACCCAGAAATGGACCCATACACCTATGGTCACTTGATCTTTGACAAAGGAAATAAAACCATCCAGGGGGAAAAAGACAGCATTTTCAACAAATGGTGCTGGCTCAACTATTGGTTAGCATGTAGAAGAATGCAAATCGATCCATTCCTTTCTCCTTGTACAGAGCTCAAGTCCAAGTGGATCAAGGACCTCCACATAAAACCAGATACACTGAAACTAATAGAATAGAAAATGGGGAAGAGCATCGAGCACATGGGCACAGGGGAAAATTTCCTGAACAGAACACCAATAGCTTATGCTCTAAGATCAAGAATTGACAAATAGGACCTTATAAAGTTGTAAAATTTCTGTAAGGCAAAAGACACTGTCAATAGTGCAAAATGGCAACCAACAGATTGGGAAAAGACCTTTACCAATCCGATATCTAGTAGAGGGCCAATATCCAATCTATACAAAAAACTCAAGAAGTTAGACTCCAGAGAGCCACATGACCCTATTAAAAATGTGGTACAGAGCTAAACAAAGAATTCTCAAGTGATGAATAACGAATGGCTGAGAAGCATGTAAAGAAATGTTCAACATCCTTAGTCATCAGGGAAATGCAAATCAAAACAACCCTGAGATTCCACCTCACACCAGTCAGAATGGCTAGGATAAAAATCTCAGGTGACAGATGCTGGAGAGGTTGTGGAGAAAGAGGAACACTCCTTCATTGCTGGTGGGAATGCAAGCTGGTACCACTCTGGAAATCAGTCTGGTGGTTCCTTTGGGAATTGAACATAGTACTACCAGAGGACCTAGCTATACCACTCCTGGGCATATATCCAGAAATGCTCCAACGTGTAATAAGGACACATGCTCCACTTGTTCATAGCAGCCTTATTTATGATAGCCAGAAACTGGAAAGAACCCAGATGTCCCTCAACAGAGGAATGGATGCTGAAAATGTGGTACATTTACACAATGGAGTACTATTCAGCTATTAAAAACAATGAATTGATGAAATTCTTGGGGAAATGGATGGATCTGGAGAATATCATCCTGAGTGAGGTAACCCAATAACAAAAGAACACACATGGTATGCACTCTCGGATAAGTGGATATTAACCCAGAAGATTGGAATACAGAAAGTACAATCCACAAACCACAAGAAACTCAAGAAGAAGGAAGACCAAAGTGTAGATACTTTGTTCCT
>NC_045030.1:156613846-156615037 GCF_008632895.1 Mastomys coucha
ATTTAAAATGAGGGCATTTAATAGAAATATATGTATAATGTGTAGCCTTTACCTAAAAGGTGGCATGGAAAACCTCTGTATCAAGCCAAAAACGAGAAGTAGGAAGTTCCAGGAACTTGGCTAACTCAGGGCCTCAGGGCTCTGGTTCCCGATACCTGCCCCTCCTCCTGAATGATCCACAATGAGGGCGGAACTAGGAATGAAGGTCTACTGGTTTATGAGACTCTCGGTAGATGGAGATTACATTCCTAAAATGAATATGTTCCCCTCCCTAACTGAATACCTTGGGCTGGGTCCCTCTACAATTTTCCACTGTTTTTATGTTCTGTTTCCTTGGTAACCATCTCCCCGCCCCCAGCTTGTAGTTTTTCCCTTAAATACACCTCACTTCTTGTGTTTGGGGTCCAACTCCTCTGGCTGACAAGGTCACGAGATTGACCCCGGTACCGGTATCCCCAATAAACCTCATGTGATTGCAGCAAGTTTGGTCTCTCGTGAATCATTGGGTGGTCGCGTCATCCCGAGACTTGAGTAAGGATCTCCCCAGTTCTGGGGGTCTTTCAGAGGCCAGAAAAAAACAAAGGATCTTCTAGAGCTGAAGTTATATAGGCAGTTGTGAGCTGCACATATATACTGGGAATCCAACTCAGGTCCTATAAAAGATCAGGAACTTCTCTTGAACCATCTCTCTAACTGCTTCCTGCTCCCCCCCCTTTTTTTTAAAAAAAAAAAATGTTTTTATGGTGGGAAAAATGTGTATTTCAAATCAGCCAGCTGGACTCAGTTTAGATGGTTCCAATTTTGTTAGCAACATCCTGAGCATCATAAGCAGAAGGCAGTCATAGAACATTTGTCTTCTGTCCATCAGGCCTTATCCGTCTGTATTACTAACTTGGGCCACATCAATGTCAGAGAGCTTCTTCACAGCCTATTTGATCTGGTGCTTGTTAATCTTGACATCCACAATGAACTCAAGTGTCCTGCTGTCTTTTATCTTCATGACTGACTCAGTGGTCAGGGGCAACTTGATGATGGCAGAGTGGTCAAGCTTGTTTCTCCTGGGCAAGCTCTTTTGACAGTATTTGGGCTGTTTCTGGAGCTTCAGAGTCTTAGGCTGCTAGAATGTAGGTAATGTGCAGGTCTTCCTCCCACCCCCTTTTTGAGACTGTGGATTCCTTTTGGTACTGCCTT
>NC_045030.1:156615048-156617334 GCF_008632895.1 Mastomys coucha
AGGTCTTCCTCCCACCCCCTTTTTGAGACTGTGGATTCCTTTTGGTACTGCCTTCTAGACTTTCAAGGTCTCCTCTTTGGTTTTGGCTTTAGGAAGAGTAGGAGCTTCCTTCTTTGTTTTCAGTGCCATCTTAATAGAAAGCCCTGCTTCTTACTCATTCTACTTAAGTTCCACAAGTACTGATGGCTTTCAAGATCCACCTGAATCCTTGATGGCTTCTCTGCTTCTTACCCAAAGCACCTGCATCCAGCAGCAAAGATATTTTCTTCAAATTATCTGGCTGAGAACACTCCCATTCTACAAAGCTCTGATACAGCTTGGGTACCCTCTTGAATAAAGTTAGAACTGCCAATAATATACTCTAAGGTCTTTAACCTATAAGCTTTTCTACTTGGTGGCCCCCTGCTTGTTCCATTCTACTTAGATATCTCTGTCCAGATACATAAATTCACTTATGCTCTCTGTTCGTAGTTCACAATAACACCTAGCAACTATCTTGAGCACTTCTCCTGCTCAGAAAGCCTCCCTACTCTCATTTTACCAGGAAAGTAATTGGTTTCAATTTGTTCAGCCAAACAATTCTCAAATTTCTTTAACATGGAACACTTGCTCTCCAGCAGCTACTAAACCAGGACCAGCTAGTTTCTGTTCTACCCTTAACCCTCTTCCTTTATGCTTATGTATCTTGTAAGGAAGGCAATATCTATATGGATGGACCACATCAATAGGCTGCCCTTATCTATGTGTTAATTTGGATAAGCTGTGTTACCCAGTTAAAGAACTAGTCCAGATGTCACTTTTCTTCTATATAAATAAATACAATCAATCAATCAATCAATCAGCAAGCAAGTAAGCAAGCAGCCAGCCTCTCTTTCTGTCTGTCTCTCTCTTTGCTCTCTCTCTGTCTGTCTCTCTCTTTCTCTCTCTCTCCTTCCTATATAGAATAATAAGTGTTTCCATTTCTTGTGTGAATATGAAAGCAAGAAACAGATGTTTCTTAGGTTTTATGAGAAACCTCACACTGATCTCCATAGTGGCTGTATCGTTTTATATTTCATCAGCATTGAGTAAGCACTCCTCTTTCCCTATAACCTCTGAAGCATTTATCGTAATTTGTTCTTTGGATGATAGCTACCCTGACTGGGGTAGGAGGGAATTTCAAAGCAGTCTTGATTTGTATTTCCCTGATGGCTAAGGATGTTAACCATTTTTCTAGTATTTCTTCTTTCAAGAACTCTCTATTCCATTCCCTGAGCTATTTGTTGATATAGCACATATGTATTTATATCTTCAATTTTTAAAAATTAATTTATTTTTGGATAATTCCACATGTATTCTGGTCACACTCACCTGCCTACCCTCTCTTTTTATACCTCCACCCTCCCTAAGTATATTTTAAGACTATTTACTTATTTTTTTTCCTGTGTCTCCGTGTGAATGCATGGACACATGTGTATGCTGGTGCATGCACTTGTGCCCAGATGTGAAGGCCAGAAGAGGGTGTTGGTGCCCTTTTCTATCACTGCCTCTGTAGTCCTTTTGAGGTATGGTCTCTCTCCTAATCCGGGGACCATGTTTTCCCTGCTAAGCTGGAACTTAACCTCATGTACCCTCTTTTTCTACCCACCTTGGAGCTGGAGTTACAGGCATGTGTGAGCTTCTTGGCTTGTTATGGGGGTGCAGCAACATTCTAATGGCCAAATCATCTCTCTAGTCCCCCAAGTATATTTTAAGTAAAGGAGATTACCCTCAGTAATGTAGGTGAGACATGACCTTACCATTTACAGGCCTTAAGACAAAAGCTGAGGTTTCTTAGCTCAAGATGCAACATATTTTCTTTCCATGTTCCCAGCCTGTTGGACAATCCACATTCCAAGTATGACTTATTTTGTGGGGCAAAGTGAGCTGTGTGACTGGGGGAGTCAGTCTGGAGCAGGAATGAAGACAAGACATGTCCAAACCCAGAAAATCTAAATCTTGAGACCAGTAGGAGTAAGGATCATCCCCTCCCTGTTCTGGGTCTACAGGCCACAGAGTGTATATCCATGTGACCCCCACCTCTGCCCACTTTGAGGTAGTTACATTGCCTCATGACTATATTACAAGTTTAACCTCCTCTCTCCTTACAAGGACATGTCCAACAAGCCCCTGGAATTCCTATTTATGTAAATGAAGCATTCCTAGCTCCTCAGCCCCAGCCAATAATGTACATTCACTCTTTTTTTTTAATTTTAGATATTTTCTTTATTTACATGCGAATTTATCCATTCCCAGTTTCCCCTCCAA
>NC_045030.1:156617937-156620136 GCF_008632895.1 Mastomys coucha
GTGCTCCAGTCTCAGAACCTCACCCGAGAGACAACAGGGGATCCTGCCCGGGTCTCTGGCTTAATGTCGTACATTCACTCTTAAAGACCCTACACACTCCCCAAGGTTTATGTAGCTCTCATTCACCCCAATAAAGAGAACTGTAACACTCAGAGAAACCTTGTCCCCCTATCTCCACCTGGACAAGTTTCATTTCTTTCATTCCAGCCCAACTCACAACGGTACCTGAATACCCCAAGGGCAGAAGCAGAGCCAGGCCTGCATTATTTGATTCATCTGATTACTGCCTAACAATGGTTCTTATATTGGCTAATTTTTATTGTCAAATTGATACAAACCAGAGTCACCTGAGAAGAGGGAACCTCAGTTGAAGAATTAATTTCATCAGATTGCCCTGTGGGCATGTATGTGGGGAGTTATCTTATTTGATGACTGATATGGGAAGGCCCATACCTCTGGGTGGCACCATACCTAGGAAAGTACGCATGGACTATATAAGAAACAAAATTGAGCAAGCCAGTAAGCAGCATTTCTCCCTAGTTTCTGCTTCAATTTTCTGCTTTGGCTTCGTTTGATGATGGACTATTATTTGTTAGATAAAATAAACCCTTTCCTCCTCAAGTTGCTTTTGGTCTTGGTGTTTATTGAAGCCATGGAAAAATAAACTATGACAGTACTATTTAAATTTGTGTGGGCTGTTCTGTGTTACCCTTGTTCTCTGTTTAGTAGATGACAATAGCACTCACAAGCAAATATATCCCCGGACATTTTTTTTTTTTAACCAAATGCTCCAGGGTTGGGAAACTTGTCTTTGGATGATAAACTCTGATTTAACTTTATGTTGTCTTTGGCCTGTATCATTAAGTAGTCATTATAAACAATCCACATGGTAATGATATATCATGTTGTATGTACTTATAGTCATTTTTGGTGGGTTAATTTCTTTCTACTTTATAAATGTTTATTATAACTACTGTTGTTGTAGCATGTGTATATGTGTTTGTATGTATGAGATATGTGAATGCAGTGCGTGTGTATGCCATGATGCCAGATGGGGGTGAAAGGGTAATTTTCAGGAGTCAGGTTCTGAATATTGAGCTTAGTTTGTCAGGCTTTCCAGGCAAGTACCTTTACCAGATGAGCCATCTTGCCAGCCACTTCTACCTTTTGATTTCAAAATAGCATTATGATGAATACAATTGCCCAGAATTACTGTTGAGAACTCTGATCTTTTCTATTTAGCATAAATTCCTATATATATATATATATATATAGAAACATATATATATATGTTTGGGTCAAAAGGCATATAAATTTTGGGAGCTATTGAAATATTTTTCCAAAATAATCAGAATGCTTATATAAATATGCCTACCCCCTAGCCAGTGGTGCATGAGTGTACTTACCTCATCAATACTCAGAAGTGCTAGGGATTGACCTTAGGGATGGACTATTGAATATATGTATATAGTCTTAAAAAGGTGACATTATGAAATTTCAGTTTATACTTTTTGATAGTAGTAAAGTTTTTCCCTGTACTACTGGGAAATTTTGAATTTCTTTTTGTTTGCTCTTAGCTAAATCATTGATAGTTGGGTTTTTTAAATATGCTTTGGTGTTTTGCCTGCTTGTATGTCTGTGTGAGGGTGTCATATCCCCTGGAATTGGAATTACAGACAGGTGTGAACCACCATGGGGGTGCTGGGAATTGAACCCAGGTCCTCTGGAAGAGCAGCCAGGGCTTTTAACCACTGAGTTATTTCTCCAGCCCCTGATTTTTAAAAAGTCTTTATGAAAGTAATATTTAGAAAGACATTGACAAGTCTGTGCTTGGGGAACTCTACTGATTTGAATTCTTTTAATCAGTTACATTGTTGTAGTGGTTTGAATGAGAATGGCCCCCATAGACTTATATATTTGAATGCCTGGTCCCTAGTGGGTAGAACTGTTTGGGAAGGAATATGGGGTATGGTCTTGTTGGAGGAGGTGTATCATTGGGGGTGGACTTTGAGGTTTCATAAATCCATGGCATTCCCACTATTTCTTTCTACCTCATAGCTATGTCTCAAGATGGGAGGTCTCAGCAACTGCTATCATCCCATGCCTGCCTGCCAGCTGCCATGCTCTCATGATGATAACTAACACTAACACTCTGAAATTGTAAGCCCCAAATGAACACTTTCTTCTATATAATAATAT
>NC_045030.1:156620146-156621253 GCF_008632895.1 Mastomys coucha
TTGAACTCAGAAATCCGCCTGCCTCTGCCTCCCAAGTGTTGGAATTAAAGGCGTGCGCCACCACCGTCCTGCAGGACATTATATTTTACTACAGCAATAGGAAAACAACTAAGACACTTGTTTTTCCAATTTTTAGTTACAGATTCAGTCTCCTGGATTTGTTAGAAAGAAGAAAATCTTTGTAATAAAAATGAAACTCCTCATCCAAAGAGAAATGGTGAAGAGATACAGAAAAGAGGAAAAGGACTTGCTGGTATGTGTAAGAGCTATGCATGATTGTATGTTCCTGTAGGTTTCATTTTTGTTTTTAAACAGGGTCTCACTATGTAGGCCCCAAGCTCATGGAGATGTACCTGCCTCTGCCTCTGGATTGCTGGGATTAAAGGTGTGTCTCACCATGCTTGGCTCAAAGTTGTACTTTATGTAGCTAAATTTGCTAAAGTTTCTTATTAGTATTCCAAAATATATTGATTTCACTGCTGTACTTTCTCCTGGACATGAAGAGCTAGAATCCAGTCCCATCTCTCATTCAACTACTTCTGTGATCTTGGAAAATTATCTTTTTGAACACAGCTCTCATCATTTGTAGATTAAAATGGCCAGAGAAGATGATATCTCAGGATCTTTAGGATTCTAAAAATCTCTTTTCCTATAGAGGGAAGAAAGTAAATAACCTAACAGCAATGACTGGAGACCCTAACATTTTGTTTTGGGTGGTAGAAAGAGGAGGATGGAATGCTAAAAAGATGGAATAAAACTAATAACAAAATGTAATATTGTTTATTCCAATCAAGGGTATGTGTCTCTTTTATCCTTTATTATTCTGCAGCTCTTTTGAAGTGTCAAATATTATAAGAGCAATGGCAGAATGTGTGTGTTTACAATGATCTCTGGTTAAGACAGGAGAAACCACAAATCAGCATTTGCTAATAGGATATGCCTCTCTTACTTTTCTATTGCAATGACAAAACACTATGACCAAGGCAACATATAAAATAAAAAAATATTTAATTTGGGTCTCATGTTTGCAGAGGGTTAGAGTTCATGACCATCATGGATGGAGGGGAGCAATCATGAAGGCTTCAGACACACACACACACAGACACA
>NC_045030.1:156621263-156625201 GCF_008632895.1 Mastomys coucha
CCTGTGACACACCTCCTTCAACAAGGCTTCTTAATCCTTCCTAAACAGTTCTACCAACTTGGGACCAAGCAGTAAAATATATGAGCCGAACAGGGGCATTCTCCTTCAAAATTCTCCTTCAAACCACCACAACATTACTGTGTATCTTTGTCTGTTGCATCTATTGGAATGCAAATTCCATGAGGGAAAAGACTTTCTATGTCTTGTTCACCATGGGATCCTCAGTGCCTAAGAAAAGTACTATGTATATGGTACGTACTTGCGAAGTACACAAAGCACAAGAGGATGAATGAATGAGTTAAAGATTTCTGTAGAATATTCAAGTGTAATTGATATATACAGCTAATTCAAAGTTTATTTATATGTGACTCTGGAGCTTGAACCTTAATAGTGCTTTCTAGATGTGCCCTTTTCAAAAGATCCCAGTGTGTGTAGCTAATTTGAAGTCAGCAGAAAAAATCAACCATATTTGAGAATGGTTGACGGAAGAATGGAGAACTAAAACAAAACAAAACTAAAAAGAAAACCCCGAGGGACAAACTGAGCTAACTTGTATAAAATGCACTTTAATTTTTGAATGACATTGTTTCCCTTTGCTATTATTGAAAGGTTTTGTGAAGGTATTTTTGAAAATTTGCTTTATTAACATGATTATCATTCATGTGAACAGAGATTCACAAAATGGATGCTTTTGATTCTTTGTTACCACTGCCAATGTAGAGTGATACGTTTTCATAAATATGTTGACAGAAAAAGTGATTAAGTTAGAGAATGAGGTAGAAGGGAAAGATACCTGCTCAGGACTGCAGAGGAGAGCATTTCAGGATGCCTCACTTTTATGATCATGATGGTAACCTGCAAAGATGGGGAAGGAATAACTAGGACTGCAAGGCATTAAGTAGATTTTTTTTTTTAAGATTTATTTATTATTATACATAAGTACACTGTTGCTGTCTTCAGACGCACCAGAAGAGGGCATCAGATCTCATGTCGGGTGGTTGTGAGCGACCATGTGATTGCTGGGATTTGAACTCAGGACCTTTGGAAGAGCAGTTGGTGCTCTTACCAGCTGAGCCATCTCGCCAGCCCCATTAAGTAGATTTTTAAAGTTATCATTGCAGCAGCAAACACTTCAAAATAGTGTTGGAGAGCTCCACTTGGAAACTGCAACTGCAAACCTGTAGACAAGCAATTCAAAAGAGCACTGGATTTTAATACTATATGTCTGAGATTTGTTCCATAAATTCAGCAAAACTGAAGTATAGGTCCAGAAGTTTGTCTACTGTTTTTTATGCATAGTCACAGTATGAATCAGCTGACTAAATACACAAAAGTTCTAAGAGAAAGATGGATCAATTTGAATCACATATTTTTTAAGAGACAAACTTCTTTAGTATTACTACATAATCTGCATATTTTGCTATGTTATCACTTCTTAAAACAGAATGAGCATGTTCTCCAGTAAATGAAGCCAATTGGAAACATTTAACAGACACAATGTACTTTTGGCAGTGAGCTTATTATACACAGCACATAGAGATTTATTCTTTAGAAAGGTTTCACTGTGCCTATTGTGAAGTTCCATTGACCACAGAGATGTTATGTGATTTGTGATGGAGTCTGTAAGGTTGCTTCTTTACCACAATGGTTTCCTTTCCTCCTGGCCACACAACTGGACTACATCAGCTTTCCTTGTGGTTAGTTAGGTATAGTTAGGTTTAACCGAACGATGGCTAGTAGAATGTAGGTGGAAGCACTGTAGGCTATTGTAACTACTCCTATGATCCTCTAAGGTGGCCTGTGTCCCTGGGCTTTTCTGTGGATCAGAGATACAACCACTTGCCCAACCCCTGAACTTACTGGATATTGTTTTAGAGAGCAATCAACTTTGATTGCTTGCACCATTGAGATTTCAGAGCAACTAGGATGATCCTAATTAATGCACAAGATAGAGGATGGAAACACTCCAGAACAGAAGCAACGGAAACACATTAATGATCATTACAATTGTAAAAATAGAAAGGCCCAAGTATGAAGGCATGCCTGGCTTCTCCCACTGTAGTGATCTGGGCCAATCCAGTTATAAGATATTATAGGGTAGCTGTTCACATGCTGGAAAAGAACTGAAGTGGAGTTTCCATGAGAACAAACATAAATAATAACCAACCCATTTGGCAAAATACTCTGCTCAAAAGTCCTTAAGTATTTAAGGACACTTCTTTATGTTTCAATGTCAAAAAGGCTTTATTTCTGTTTACTTGTTGTGGTAGGTAACTCATTGAGCATAGATAAAGGAAAGAAGAAAAAGAAAGGAGAAATGTATGGCGAGAGATATTGACTTTTTCTACCTGACTTTCCTGGTGTGAGAACTGATACAAAGAACCAGTGTGAGTAGGACACCCTGGGTATGATTGTAGGATCTACAGCCACCCAAGGACAAATATCTTTTGCAACCCTCAAGGGTTAAGTCCTTGGGTGCATGGAAGTTAGACACCTATTCTTGGGCATTATTAAAATGGAACATAGTAGGAAGGGGCGAGAAATGTAATTAATGTGACAGCATCAAAACCTGCTCCCAGAAGCTACCAGGCCAAAAAAAAAAAAAAAAGAGAGAGGAAAAAAAAGAAAAGACCTTTGTGCTGAGTGAAAATTGAGCATCTGTTCTGCCTCTCTTATGATGGCACCAAAGCATCTGTTCTTTTAATACAATTATATTAGCCCTGTGGAAATGTAAATCGCATGATTACAATTAGGTTAACCATGAAACTTGTGGCTCAAACCAGGATACTTTCAAACTGAGAGGGGCAGCGGGGGGGCGGTATCTAAAATAAATGAAACATGTATTTATTACTGTCCAGCAGTTGAATTTTGTTATACTGAAAGATCCATAAATAGTTCAACTAGAAATAAAAGAATTCAAAAATTAAAGTAGGATATATATGTATATACCTACTACACACATATGGGAGCAAATAGAGACATTTATTTTTTATTGCTTGTGGTGTGTATGTGTGTGTATGTGTGTGTGTGTGTGTGTGTGTGTGTGTGTGTGTGTACACATAAGTACAGTTGCCCTCAGAGTCCAGAAGAGAGTTTTTGTGTCCTCTGGAGCTGGAGTTGGAGATACTTTTTTGATGTCTAGTGTATGTGCTGGTAACTAAACTCAGGTCCTCTGGAAGAGCAGAGTGGGTCATCTCTTTAGTCTTAAATGGAAACATTTTTGTATTGATAACTTTGGCAGTAAACACAACAGAAGTAGAGGAATGACTTTTGTAAATCTTCACATGTTACAGGGGCACATGATTGTTAGTTTTGTCAATTTGATGATATCTAAAATCACCTGGGAAGAGAGTCGCAATGAGGGGTTGCCTAGCCTAGGTTTGCCTTTGGGTATGTTCATGGGCAATTGTCTTAATCATGTTAATTGATGTAAGAAGGCACAGCCCGCTGTGGCTAGCACCATTCCTTGGCTTGAGTCCTGGTATATACAAGAATGTAGAGAAAGGGAGGTAAACATTAGGAGCATGCATGCACGCACTAATTTCTCTCTGCTCTTGATTTGTAGATCTAGTCTGACTAGCTGTTACAAGTTCCTACTGCTTTTTATGCTATGATGGACTGTAATCTGTGCTAAAACTAAAGGAAAACACAATCAAACAGGTGAAGGAAATGAGCAAAACCATCCAGGATCTAAAAACGGAAATAGAAACAATAAAAAAATCAGAAAGAGACACAACCCTCGAGATAGAAAACCTAGAAAAGAAATCAGGAAGAAATCAGGAGTCATAGATGCAAGCAGCCAACAGAATGCAAGAGATAGAAGAGAGAATCTCAGGGGGCAGAAGACACCATGGAAAACATTGACACATTAGTCAAAGAAAATGCAAAAAGCAAAAAGCTCCTAACCCAAAACATCCAGGAAATACAGGACACAATGA
>NC_045030.1:156630004-156635494 GCF_008632895.1 Mastomys coucha
AAAAAAAAAAAAAAGAAAGAAATAAAGAAAGAAAGAAAGAAAGAAAGAAAAACCCCCACAAAAACCATCATTGTAAGTGAGGTAGCCCAGACACAGGATGATAAATATAGTGGGTATTCACTTATAAATGGATGTTAGCTATTAAGTAAACGACAATCAAGTCACAGTATACAGACCTAGAGATGTTAAGTAAAAAGGAGGGCTAGAGTGGGGAAACATAGATCTCTCTGAGAAGGGGAAATAGAATTGATTTTGAGGGTGGACTTGGGGTAGGGATGGGAGCAGAAGGGAGCAGGTGGGAGGATGGTGAAGGGAGAGAGAGCAGGTAGAGAGAACTAGTGTGGAAATGTAGTACAGTGGAAACTTCCTGGAATCTATGAGGGTGACCCTAGTGAGGATTCCTAGTAATGGAGGGTACAAAGTCTGAACTGGCCATTTATAGCCAGGCAAGGCTTCTAGTGGTGGGAATGGGTTGCATTCAGTTGAGTTGTTGGGCAAGGGGAACTCGTGGGGATCCCCCAACAAACCAGGTTGATGATACGACAGAGGGTTGCCCTCCAAAACTGAGATGAGGGTGAGGCTTGCTGAGGTCAACATCCACACAGCTCATCGAATGCAGAGAGGCTGAACTGGTGCCTGCATAGATCCTTCACTCCTATGTTCTAGTCTCTTTTGGTACAGGGAGATATTCTGCAACCTACCAAAAGAGAAACCTGGACATCAACCCAGCCACAAAACCTTTGACCAAAAATCTTTCCTTCCCATAAAATGTGCTGGGACAATGGTGGCACAAAATTTGTGGGAGTGGCCAACCATTGTTTTGTTTGACTTGAGGGCCACACCAGGAGAGGGAGCACATACACTGCATTGCCTGGATATCTAGGGACCAGAGACTGGACAGCCCAGAGGCCTAGGTTAGGACCAAACATGACTGGCCAAAAAAATAAATCAATGAAATGATTAATAATGATATTCTGCTATACTCATAGATTAATTCCTTCTCCATTCATCATCAGAGAGGCTTCCTCTAGCAGCAGATGGGAGACAGTTGCAGAGACCTACAGCCAGACATTATGCAGAAAGAGAATCTAAACTGGAAGTCTTCATTAGATTTCTCCCCTCAGAACCATAAGGAAGGAAGAGGGTTGTAAAGATTGTACAAGTGAGGAGATGGAGGACATCAGGAGAGCATGGTCCACTGATTCAACTAAGCAGGGTTCACATGTGGTCAGCAGATGGAAGTGTCAAGAACAGGACCTGCATGGATTTGCACCAGGTCCTCTGCATATGTGTTATAAATGTTAGCTTGGTGTTTTTGTAGGACTCCTAACAGGGAGAACAGTTGTGACTGATTCTTTTGCCTGTTCTGGGACGCTTTTCCTCCTGTTGTTTTGCTTTATCTAGTTTTGGTGTGAAGGCTTTTGCCTTTTCTTGTATTTCTTTGTCTTGTTTGATTGTTGTCTTTCGGAGGCCTGTTCTTTTCTAAAGGGAGTTTGTGGGGGTGGACTGGGGTATGTGGAGGAGTGGAAATTGTGGTCAGAATGTATTGTATGAGAGAAGAATTTATTTTCAATTATGAATAAGGAGGAGGAGAAAGAGGAAGAAGAAGCAGAAGAAGCAGAAGCAGAGGCAGGGGGCAGGGGCGGGGCGGGAGCAGAAATAGGAGGAGAAGGAGAAGAAGAAGGAGAAGAAGGAGAAGAAGAGGAAGAATTGAAGCCCTGTTAATGACTTCCAGCTCTGTTTTACTGGTCTGATCTGGGTCATGTGGTCATTCTATCCCATCTCTAGCAGAGGCTGCAGCATATCGTCTGTACCTGGATCTCTTGCCTTCTCCAACAAAAGCAGAGTTCTTTTAGGGAGGAGAAAGTGGGGGTGTTAGATATTGAATTGCTAAAGGTAGAATTTGATTCACTGCCTTGGTGCATCTCTTGCATTCACAAGATGGTGGTGAAGCTGGAATCACAAAGTAGGTGTCTACTAAACTCTCCCTAGTCTATTCAGCCACGTATCTTGGTTTTCATTTTCTCTCCAGTTGCTATGAAGTCTCACTGATATTCTCATTAAGGGACTGGTGGAATTTATAAGCACCTGGGGGATCCATCTCTCAAAATGTTTATTTGAACAACCATTTAGTCAATTCAAGAGATTGCTCTGTGAACAAGCTGTCTTTTTAGAGGGGTATAGGGAGAGGCAAGCCATAACACTTTATTTTGGGAAATTTATATGAACCTGTCCCTGGATAGATTTTAACACTACAGGCAGGGAAATAAAAAAAAATTTTTTCTCTTGTACTCAGAGCATTTCAGGGATGATAATATCTTTGAGATCAGGTTTAGTTTGGTTTTCCTCAGCTCTTTTGCTTTGGTTAGCACAAAGACTATGATGGTAATTTGACCATCTCTCCTGGTAGGAAAAAGAAAAAGAAAATACAGCAGGATAGTTTCCTGTGCCTACATGACCCCCAGTCATGTAGGATTCTTCCTTCTACTCCCTTCACATAGCTCTTGATCTATTCTTCTGACTCATACTTTATTCACTCTCCTCCTTACTCTCTTCATTATACTGAAATGGTTTTTAAAGGTCAGAGATGGGGGCATTCATCTTTGTATCCCATTATTGCTCATAGAATGGCAGTGTCCAGCAGTAGAAACAGAGAAGCTCATTCAGTTTTCATGACTTGCTTTGAAAAAGTAGCAAGTAATAGTCAAAATTAAATTGATGGTCTGTTTTATTTATACCAACATGTCCAAAGTAAAGCTTTTTTAATATAACATAGTTATTGGGAAATTTTGCATTTTATAAGACATTTTCAGAATTACTGTGTTTTTTTATTTAATTCACATCTTGTTTTAGTTTGCTTTGTCAACTTGACACAGCCTAGAGTTAACTGAGAAAGATCTCTCAATTGATGAATTATCCAGATAAGATTGGTTTGTAGGCATGTCTATGGGAGATTGTTTTGATTGTTAATTGATGAAGGAGGCCCAGCCCACTTTGTGTGGCACCATTCCCTAGGCAAGTGGTCCTGGGATATAAAAGAAAGCTAGTTAAGGATAAGCCTGAGAGACCTAGAGTTTGGGCTGTTCCACAGCCCTCTGTGCAAGGGTCCTGCTAGAAGAGACCTATTCTTCCAGGAGTACTTTTACTCCCTGGGCTCAGAGGTGAGATAACAACTTTCTCTCCAATAACTGTCTGGTGCGGGGCTGCTAGGAGCATACAGGGCACAATAAACAGTGGAGCAGTTGGGACAGGATCCTTCCAGTCGTCATCTGTACCCAGAGCTTGGACTGTTCTAGAGCCCTCTGTACACAAGTTCCCCCAAGAGAGAGCTGCTCTCCCAGGAGTGCTAACACAGGCTTAAGGACCCAGAGGAGGAACAAGCTCCAGCAATAGACAGCAAGAACATCTAACACCAGAGATAACCAGAGATAACCAGATGGTGAAAGGCAAATGCAAGAATCTTACCAACAGAAACTAAGACTACTTGGCATCATCAGAACCCAGGACTCCCACCACAGAAAGTCCTGGATACCACAACACACCAGAAAAGCAAGATCTGGATCTAAAATTGTACCTCATAATGGTGATAGAGAAATTTAAGAAGGACATAAATAACTCCCTTAAAGAAATACAGGAGAACACAGGTAAACAGGTTCAAGTCCTTAAAGAGGAAACACAAAAGTCCCTTAAAGAATTACAGGAAAACACAACCAAACAGGTTAACAAAGTGAACAAACTCATCCAGGATCTAAAAATGGAAATAGAAACAATAAAGAAATCACAAAGGGAGACAACTCTAGAGATAGAAAACCTAGGAAAGAGATCAGGAGCCATAGATGCAAGAATCACCAACAAAATAGAAGAGATAAAAGAGAGAATCTCAGGTGCAGAAGATACCATACAAAACGTTGACACAACAACCAGAGAAAACACAAAATACAAAAAGATCCTAACTCAAAATATCCAGGAAATCCAGGACACAATGGGAAGACCAAACCTAAGGATAATAGGTATAGAAGAGAGAGAAGTTTTCCAACTTAAAGGGCCAGTAAATATCTTCAACAAAATTATAGAAGAAAACTTCCCTAACCTAAAGAAAGAGATGCCCATGAATATACAAGAAGCCTACAGAACGCCAAATAGATTGGACCAGAAAAGAAATTCCTCCTGCCACATAATAATCAAAACACCAAATGTACTAAACAAAGAAAGAATATTAAAAGCAGTAAAGGAAAAAGGTCAAGTAACATATAAAGGTAGACCTATTAGAATTACACCAGACTTCTCTCCAGAGACTATGAAAGCCTGGGCAGATGTCATACAGACCCTAAGAGAACACAAATGCCAGCCCAGGCTACTATACCCAGCAAAACTCTCAATAACCATACATGGAGTAACCAAGATAATCCATGACAAAAACAAATTTATACAATATCCCTCCACAAACTCAGCCCTTCAAAGCCTTTCCAAATAAATAGAAAATTCCAACACAAGGAGGGAAACTACACCCAAGAAAAAACAAGAAAATAATCTTTTGACAAGCCAAAAAGAAGATAGCCACATGAGCAGAATTACAACTCTAAAAACAAAAATAACAGGAAACAACAATCTTTTTTCCTTAATATCTCTTAATATCAATGGAATCAATTCCCCAATAAAAAGACATAGACTAACAGATTGGATATGTAAACAGGACCTGCCATGCACACTTTGCCTGACGGAGGTATTTGAGGCGTAAACTTCAAGGAAAGTCAGTCTCCTGCCTCCGCATTGTTGCCTGGCACCCCAAACTCAGAGGTAGCCCAAATATGTCCTCGTATTTGTGTGCTAGGGGCCCACCAAGATATCATTTCTTTTTTTTTATAAATAATTTATTTTAAAGATTTATTTATTATTATATGTAAGTACACTGTAGCTGTCTTCAGACACACCAGAAGAGGGCATCAGATCTCATTACAGATGGTTGTGAGCCACCATGTGGTTGTTGGGATTTGAACTCAGGACCTTCAGAAGGGCAGTCAGTGCTCTTAACCACTGAGCCATCTCTCCAACCCAAGATATCATTTCTTAACAGCTAGAAAAAGAAAATTGCTCTCTGACCTTCACCAAGGTTCCAACGCTCTAGTCAAACCCTGGCTTGGAATGTTAAGCCATCCAGACTAATTGCCTTCAGCATTGTGGGTAGGGTATTGAAGCTCACAGAATAAGAGACTTATCCCAGGACAAGGTCAAGTAAAATCCTCATTTTCATTCAAGTACTACAGCTGAACCACTCCTAAGAATTAGCAAGAGACTGTCTCTACTTCCCCAAAAGATTAGCATAGTGGGCGTTTTACCTAGGATGGGCGGGACCTTGAGCCGAGAGTGTGTGTGTGAGAGACAGTCTGGAGCATTCACCATTCTAGATGCAGCAGTCTGCATTCAGCATTCGGACTCTCTAGCACTCGGACTAGAACTAAAACTTAGGTAGGCTAGCAGCCCCCCCCCCCC
>NC_045030.1:156635646-156642656 GCF_008632895.1 Mastomys coucha
GGACCCCCAGCCAGGCCCATGTGGCCGGAGCGTGTTCGGAGCCCGGGGGTGCTGCGCCAGTCCAGAAGAGATGGTTGATGTTTTAGATCCAGTGTGTTTTAGATGGCCTCAGATGTACCTTGACTACTGAGCTGCCAGACTTTTCATCTCTCTTTTGCAATGGTTGTAAAAGCCTCATGTCATTCTTAAAGAAATAAACTCAGACCTTACACCACTTGTGTTGAGTTTGTTTGTCAAAGCCGAATCCCGAATCCCGTGCACACCTGGCCAGAACCCATTGTCCCGCAGAACAAGGGACCTCGTAAGAAACCCCAGTCCCTGGCAAGGACCCAACATTTTACTGAATACAGGAAACCCACCTCAGGGACAAAGACAGACACTACCTCAGAGGAAAAGGCTGGAAAACAAATTTCTAAGCAAATAGTCCCAAGAAACATGCTCAGTAGATATTCTAATATAGAATAAAATTGACTTTCAACCTAAAGTTATCAAAAAAAGATAAGGAGGGACACTTCATACTCATCAAAAGTAATATCTACCAAGATGAACTTTGAATTCTGAACATATATGCTCCAAGTGCAAGGGCATCCACATTCATAAAAGAAACTTTACTAAAGCTCAAAACACATATTGTACTACACACAATAATAGTGGGAGACTTCAACACCCCACTCTCATCAATGGACGGATCATGAAAACAGAAACTAAACAGAGACACAGTGAAACTAAGAGAAGTTATGAACCAAATGGATTTAACAGATATTTACAGAATATTTTATCCTAAAACAAAAGAATATACCTTCTTCTCAGCACCTCACCATACTTTCTCCAAAACTGATCATATAATCAGTCACAAAACAGGCCTCAACAGATACAAGAAGATTGAAATAATTCCATGCATCCTATCAGATCATTATGGAGTAAGGCTGGTCTTCAATAACAACAAAAATAATAGAAAGCCCACAAGCACATGGAAGCTGAAGAACATTCTACTCAATGATAACTTGGTCAAGGAAGAAATAAAGAAAGAATTAAAGACTTTTTAGAGTTTAATGAAAATGAAGCCACAACATACACAAACTTATGAGATACAATGAAAGCAGAGCTAAGAGGAAAATTCATAGCCCTGAGTGTCTCCAAAAAGAAACTGAAGAAAGCATACACTAGCAGTTTGACAGCACATCTGAAAGCTCTAGAATAAAAAGAAGCAAATAGACCCAAGAGATGTAGAAAGTAGGAAATAAACTCAGGGCAGAAATAAACCAAGTAGAAGCAAAAAGAACTACAAAGAATCAACCAAACCAGGAACTGGTTCTTTCAGAAAATCAACAAGATAGATAAACCCTTAGCCAGACTAACTAGAGGACACAGAGACAGTATCCCAATTGATAAAATCAGAAATGAAAAGGGAGACATAACAACAGACAGTGAGAAAATTAAAAAAAAACCATCCGATCCTCTTACAAAAGCCTATACTCAACAAAACTGGAAAATCTGGATGAATTGTACAATTTTCTAGACATATACAAGGTACCAAAGTTAAATTAGATAAAACAAAATCAGATAAAACATCTAAACAGTCCCATAACCCCTAAAGATATACAAACAGTCATTAAAAGTCTCCCAAACAAAAAAAGTCCAGGACCAGATGGATTTAGTGCAGAGTTTTATCAGATCTTCAAAGAAGACCTAATACCAATACTCCTCAAACTATTCCACAAAATAGAAACAGAAGGTACTCTACCCAATTCGTTCTATGAAGCCATAATTACTCTTACACCTAAACCACACAAAGACCCAACAAAGAAAGAGAACTTCAGACCAATTTCCCTTATGAATATTGATGGAAAAATTCTCAATAAATTTCTTGCAAACCAAATCCAAGAACACATCAAAACAATCATCCATCATGCTCAAGTAGGCTTTATCCCAGGGATGCAGGGATAGTTCAATATAAGGAAATCCATCAATGTAATCCACTACATAAACAAACTCAAAGATAAAAACCCATATGATCATCTCATTAGATGCTGAGAAAGCATTTGACAAAATCAAACACCCCTTCATGATAAAAGTCTTGGAAAGATCAGGAATTCAAGGCCCATACTGAAACAAGTGCTTGCTGATAGAAGCCTGTTATAGCTGTCTCCTGAGAGGCTCCACCAGTGCCTAACAAAGAGGTGGATGCTCGTAGCCATCCATTGGACTGAGCACAGGGTCCCTAATAGAGGAGCTAGAGAAATTACCCAAGGAGCTGAAAGGGTTTGCAGCCCCTTAGGACGAACAACAATATGAACTAACCAGTACCCTTAGAGCACCCAGGGACTAAACCACTAACCAAAGAGTACACATGGTGGGACTCATGGCTCCAGCTGCATATATAGCAGAGGATGGCCTAGTTAGTCATCAATGGAAGGAGAGGCCCTTGGTCTTGTGAAGGCTCCATGCCCCATAGGGGGAGCGGGAGGGGATATGGGGTTTTCAGAGGGGGAAACCAGGAAAGGGGATAACATTCGAAATGTAAATAAAGAAAATATCTAATTAAGAAAATTTAAAAAAGTATAAGCCTGTGAGAAAATCAACAAGCAGTCTTTTCGTATGATTTCTGCTTCATGTTTCTTTCTGAGTTCCTGCCCTGACTTCCTTCAATTACAAACTATAATGTGGAAATAAACTATTTCCTTTCCAGGTTGTTTTTGGTCAGAATGTTTAGCTTTGTTTTAAATCACAGCAACAGAAAGAAAATTAGAAAAAAAAATCTCATCTTGGATGAGGGATGTTTCAAGAGCCTAATTAGCTACACCAGACTAGTGGGCATCATATTAGACAGCACAGGTTCAGACAATGGGCTAAGAAATCAGGATACATCATAGCTTTACTTGAGCTCCAATGAGCTGTTATAAGTTAAGATTTTAGGAAATACCGTAGTTGTATATACTATGATTCCAAAGGTTTGGCTATTTCCACAATATTGTGACCAGCTTTATGCTATTTTAACTAAGCTTAAGATATTGGAGAAGGACTGGGGAGACAGCTTTGTTGGTAAAGTGCCTTGTAAGTACATGGACTTCAATTTAGTTTCAAGAACACATGTGGAAAAGCAGTGTGCTCATAATTTCAGTGCTGGGATCCCTGGTCATCCTGCTTAGCCTACTTGACATACTACAGGCTACAGAGAGAACTTTGCTCAAAATACTAGATGGATGGCCCCTGAGGAATGATGCTAGAGATTGTCTTCTGGACTCTGTGCATACATGAACCCCTATATATATGTGTACCTCCATACAGATGCACACACATGCACACACACAATATTTGAGAATGGGAGAGATTTCATTTGCCTAGATTCATATATTAACCTGACTTCAGATAACAATGAGTTTAGTTCTCTTGTATTATAGATGGAAATAGTTAAAGGCTCAGATTGGCTGTGTTATTTGTCTATGATCAATAGCAGAACTGGTACCAGGACCCAGTCATTCACTCAATCTTCATTCAACAAAATTATTAAGAGCTTTCTCCGTGTAAGGAGCTGTGCTATGTGCTTTGAATCCATAGCTATTTCTTTTGATCAGAAATTGCTTGCTGTACTGTGGATTTTAATGGTCTGTCAAAGGTTCACATGACAAAAGCTTCCTCACCAGAATGACATTAATTGTGGAACCTTTAGAGGTGGAATCTAGAGAGATTTTTAAGTCACTGGGAATGCACTTGAAGGAGATGATGGGACCTCAGATCCATCCTCTCCATATCTTTTAGTGAATGGTTTTGCTTTGCCAGACATGTCTACCATGGTGTGCTGCCTCACCTGAAACAATAGGGCCAGCTGGCTATGAGTGATACATCTAAAAATTGGCTCCTAAATTAACCTTTGATCTTTATAAGTTGATTGCTTTGGGTACTTATTTTAATAAGGAAAATCTGACTACATAGCAGTTGAGAGATGAGATAGAGAAGAAAGAGGAATTATCCTAGTAGGATATCCATCTTTTTGACCATTGTGACACAATATTTGTTATATACAAAGTTCACGGTGGGAATGCAGAATTGAGTCTCTACCTCACTCCAAACCTAAAAATTTACATAACATTTTATGTAAACTCATGATTTTGTATTGCTCTACATTCACAGATATCCTCAGATGCATGTGACCTGTGGGTTGGGTATTCTTGCAGGATATCCTGAGTATTATAAAGCATGAATGGTGGTACTCAAGAGGAGAAGACTCAATAAAAAGAGTGAGATGGGTGAAGAGTTATCTGTTGTTCACTTTCATGCTGCCTTGAGGCTCATGAAAGCATTTGATAGTTGATTGACACACTGATAGATGTTTTCTGTCCTTTTGTGGGGTCAGTGAGATTGTAAGGGTGCTTGCCACCAAGCATGAAGAGCTGAGTTTGATCCTTGGTATCCATTTGATAGAAAGAGAGAATCTCAGTATTCAGGAGGTGGAGGTAGGAGGCTCAGAAGTTCAAGCTCCTCTATGTAATGAGTTCAAGGTTAGTCTGGGATTCATGAAACCTCATTTAATAATGATAATAGTAATAATAATAATAGTTATTATATTATTATTTTGTGGGGGCTTAATATATTTTTATTATATTATATAAAACTATATATTGTTACATAAATACTAATAATATTTAAATATAAGGTTTGAAACCATTATAATTTATATATTAATAATAGGTATTATTATTATTATTATTAATATTATTATTCCCCAGTGTTATGTCAACAGCTTACAAGCAGAATTTTTTTCTTCTAGTAGATCTCCAAGCTTTGTGTCTTCAAGCCTAGTCATCCTGTCTCCTGCTTGCCAGTATCTATTTTTGGAAACATCTTGGTGCTCAGAGCCATTATCTTCCTTCTTTATGATTTCTACTCATTCCTAATGATTTTTGGAGTGCTGTGCAAGTTCATAGACATCCATTTTTAATGTGTATTTTTTTAAGATTTATTTATTTATTATATAAGTACACTGAAGCTATCTTCAGACACACCAGAAGAGGGCATCAGATCTCATTTCAGATGTTTGTAAGCCACCGTGTGGTTGTTGGGATTTGAACTCCTGACCTCTGGAAGAGCAGTCAGTGCTCTTAACCAGTGAGCCATCTCTCCAGCCCCAATGTGTATGTTTTCTTGGGCAGATGCCATTCTTTAGTTTGCTTTAGCACTTTGCAGTTGTCTCCACTTCTCTTGTCATCCCTGCCTTAGCAATTTTTTTCATTCTCATTCGAGTTGTCTGGATTTTTGTTTTACTTCTTACTACACAGAGTTCAGTTTCTCGTGTTATTTATTTATTTTTTTGGTTGTGAGCCTAGCCTTTAACAGCTGAGCCATCTCTCCAAGCCTCTCATGTATTTTTGAGAGTCCAATTGCCTTCTGATTCTCCCCCACTTGCATATTTCCTTAACAATTGCTAGTCAAACTTTTGTCTAAGGATGGCCAACACCCAGGAGCTTATTAGAAACATACAGTTTCAGGCTCCACTTCAGCATTAAAGAATTATTATTTGCATTGTACATATAGGAGGCAGAGGTCTAGGTATGTGAACATACTTGTGTAGGCCAGGTTGACATCTCATGCCTTCTTCAGTTTTTCTCTACCATCTTTTGTGAGATGGTATTTTAATCCCAAAGATGGATGGAGAGAGACCACAGACCCAAATCATCATGACCAAATTAATTAAAACAAGTTTTTTTATTCATGTATGTGGGCTGTCTCACCCTAAGGCAAGGTTTCAGATGTCAGCATTGGATGTGAGGAATGCAAGACTTTTATTTATAGCTCAGGGATAAGGGGTTTCCAAATGGGGGATTTGGCAGGCAAAATAGGTGGGGTTACAGGAGCAGAACATAAGTATTAACAACAGGTAGCCATAAAAAGGTAGTCAGAGTTGGTTATCAGCTGGGCGGCGGTGGTGGCACACACCTTTAATCCCAGCACGTGCCAGGGGAGGCAGAGGCAGGCAGATTTCTGAGTTCAAGGCCAGCCTGGTCTACAGAGTGAGTTCCAGGACAGCCAGGGCTATACAGAGAAACCCTGTCTCGAAAAACCAAAAACCAAAAACCAAAAAAAAAAAAAAAAAAAAAAAAAAAGAAAGAAAGAGATGGTCATCTAACCCTTTGAAACAAAGATAGGGTAGCAAGTTGGTTTATAAACATCATTTTGAAACAAAGACATGATCATCATTCCTGGAACAAGCAGTAGAGAACCATTTGTAGTTAAGGTTACAGGTGGGGCATAGTCCAGTTCTTGAGGAACAGTAGTTTAATCATAAATAGGAATGACCCTAGTTTGTCTTTACTATAAGATGGCTTTTAAGCCTAAGATGGAGGCAGGGTGATTCTTTAGGGTCTCTCACTGAATCTTGGCCTTTCTTGTATAGGACTATCCTCCAGGCCAAGCTGTCAGCATCTTCATCAGATCAGCTGTGATTGGTTTTAAAAGATGATCACAGCTGGGCTTGTTGACTTTAAAGGATCCTTCATAGGAGGGGAGTTCAGGAGGGTAAAGGCACGGTCAATGTAGTATTCAGCCACCCCTCCCAAGCAGTTATACACAAGTCTGCTCTAATCAATATGGTCTTGAGAGGGGCTGGAATATGCAAGTGGGGATGGACTAGGAGAAGGGATCTCATCTATGTAGACATCGTCTATGCTGGGTGCACATCTTCCAGTGTTCCTCTTTTCCTGTTACCCATGCTCCTGCCACAACCCCTCACTTGCGCTCTGAGTAACCCTAATGAAGTCACTGGCTCTCCAGGGTGAATTTTGGTTTGTTGTTATGAGTTAAGGGAGAGGTAGACATTATTTGTGTCCTTCCCCAGTGAAGGAATTTTAGCAAAAAGCTCATTGGGCTAGGCTGGCTGGCCAGCAAGCCCCAGGGATGCTCCTGACCCTGTTTTCCACACTGAGATTTTACAGGCATATGGCACCATGCCTGTTTTTTCTTCTTGCTTGCATGTTACCAACTGGGTCAACCTGCTGGTCCTATTATCTGCATTT
>NC_045030.1:156644527-156646557 GCF_008632895.1 Mastomys coucha
AGATCAGCCAGACGCCGCCTCCGAGGTCCACATGGGGCATACACATTTGTTTTTTGGACACATGGCCACTATAATAAAGTAATAAAGCTGGCATTACTCTTATAAATGTTTGTACCACCCACTTTATCAAAAAAACTTTATTCTTTTATTGTAAAAAAATATATAATAAAAGAAAAATAAGCCAGACTCACAAATGCCTTGTGCTTTCTCTCATATGCAGAACCTAAACTTAAAATTAGATATGTATGTGTGTTTATAAATGGAGGGGCTCCAAAACTAGAAAGCAAATCATGAGGAGGGGAGGACACCTTAAGGGAGGTGGAAAATATAAAAGCTAATGACTTATAGGCAACAGGAAAGTAGAACAGTTGAACTAACTGGATAAAGGAGGGAACGAGTTGAGCAGGGAGAGGTACAGAGGAGGGCAGTGGGGGAGAAAGTGAAGAAGAGCAAACAATGGCACATATGTGGGAAGATGCCAAGATGAAGCTCATTATTTTGTTTGCTAACCTTTAAGGTAATAAAAAGAAAGGAATCATTCTTTGTCTCCGAAATGCACAGGATCCTCCATTTTGAATGTTTAAGCTCCTTTGAATAATTTGTAACTTTAAATTGTCTGGGGCTGGAGAGATGGCTCAGAAGGTAAGAGCACTTGCTGCTTTCCCAGAGGACCAAAGTTCAGTTCCTAATACCCACATAGGACAGCTCACAACTGCCATTAACTCCAGCTCCTGGGATCCATCACCCTTTTCAGGCCTCTGCAGTCACCCTACTCTCATGTGCATTAACTCACACAGAGATACATGCATGCACGTGAATAAAAAAAGTAAAAATACATTTTTAAATAAATAAATTGTATGTGTAACCAACAAGTAGAAAACAATAGAAAAAGTGAGTTATAATAAGAATGACATTAACCATTATTACTATCTTTAGCACATTTACTGGGTGCCTACTTCAAACTTTATACTATATTCTGTGTACTTTATACACATAATAGTGTGTACTATGGAGCCCGGACTGGCTGAAAACACAACCTCCCACCCCTGTCTCTGATGCACCATCACACCAAGCTCAACATCATCTTTAATACAAAAGGATCAAATATGATGGATTCCTCCTGGAACAGTTAGGCCTACTTTGCAAATGGCCACTTGAGCCAATAGAAACACAAGTAACCACCAGTTAAGAGAAAACTAAATCCACACACAGGTGATCTTTGAGGGAATGAATCTGAAGACTTGCCATACACAAAAGAAAATCTAAAAGGCTTCAGTGTGTTGAACATTTGCTCTGCCAGATGTGCACTTAAGGCATTGTGGATTCTGTGTCCTTTTCTTTTCATGAGTCTAAGTAGTAAATCCTATCATTAATTTTTTATTCCTCCTGCTTCTGTTCGTGCCTGGAAGGTGACAGCATGTTGCAAAGGTTAGAAGTAACAGGATAAAAATCTCCCAGAGCCCCAAATGCATCCTCTATCTTCTATGCATATACAATGGATGAGCTCCTAGTCACAAACTAAGAACAGCAACAGCAGTAGCCTATCTTAGCATCACTTGCTCCTGGTGACTCCTGTCTCCGAGTCCAAGAATTATAAAACCTGCATCCCTACATCCCTGTCAGATGCCTCAATTTCCACAGAGGAATGCAATGAGAGCCAGGCAATGCTTGCACATGTCTTACAAGTGCATTAAAGGAGAGGAAATACAAACTTAAGAGATGACAGTCTTTGATCAGAGGGCTTACCCTGCCCATTGTATTTTCATCATACTCCAGATAGAGAAACTTTCTCTATCTCCTAATGTTTTGTATTATTCAAGCAGCCAACAGAGGATCATTGCTCAACAAACAAATGATCCAGAAGGTTTGTGTGGGATTATTCTAACTTCCCCAAGCAAATACAAACATGGGATCTGAAATTAGAATTTTGTTTTGTTTTGTTTTGTTTGTTTGTTTGTTTGTTTGTTGTTTTCTGAGACAGGGTTTCTCTGTGTAGCCCTGGCTGTCCTGGAACTCACTCTGTAGACCAG
>NC_045030.1:156646620-156649318 GCF_008632895.1 Mastomys coucha
GTAGACCAGGCTGACCTCGAACTCAGAAATCCGCCTGCCTCTGCCTCCCAAATGCTGGGATTAAAGGCATGAACCACCACCATGCACCTGAAATTAGAATTTTATGCCTCCTTAAGCTTCAACTTACTTCATAATTTTGAAAGTCACTGTAGGGTGTTCAGAACTTACAATGTCAAAAACAGTGTATCTATTTTGAAGAGATACATAGCAAAAAAAAATCTACTAAATAGTGGTTATCCTTCACACCCCACAAGTAGATAACCTTGAACAGAACCCAATTATACCACTACATAATATATAGTTATAGACATCCTATGTCTGAGCTCTCAAATATTCAGCCATTGAATTATTCAATGAGTTTCCGAGAAGAATAAAGTTATCAACAGCATCGGTGAAAGTTTGTGAATAAATAAATCACATATGTCAACACTTTAGTGATAACTAATATGTGCTACTCAAAAAAAAAAAAAACCATCAGAGGGCAGATAGAAGCAGTTTATCTCAATCTTTAGTCTTTTAGATTTGTAGCTAATTTACCCTATGAAGTTTCTCTTTACAGGTGAGAAAACCCAGACTCCAACAAATGAAATAGATTTCTCAAAGTCATGTAAGCTAGTTTCTAACAAGAAATGCATCTATCTCTTTCCCCATGTGATCCTGAAGTATGTGATCAGGACTCCTGATGAGTCTGTATTAGCATAGTCCTAGAAAAAAGAAAGACCCCCTTATAGCTTCCAAAGCAAGAGTGATATTAGCTTGAAACCTGGAACCATAAAATAATAACACATACTTTTTTTCCTAAAATCAGAGGACTTTGGAAGAAAAAAAATAAGCTGTAGCATTGTAATCAGCTTCTGAATTATCCTAACATTGAATACATACCTGTGGGGGAGGGGGTGGGAGGAGTTACTTGTCATCTTCAATCATTTACTTCATGCCAGTAATATCCCAAGGAGGAAAAAGAGGCAGCCATTTAAGCCACCTCACATAGTCATAAGAGGAAAAAAAAACCCCTCATTTATCAGTTAATGGGAATTTCAATCCTATCAGCTTTTACATTTGGAAGAAAAATATAAGAAATAAATCATAATTATGTTTGTATCATAAATATTATACTACGACAGCTTCATAGTTTGATCCAAATAGCTTTGTAACAGTGTGCACAAATTCCAGTGTGGGAGCCAGTGAGCTGGCTCAGTGGATAGTTTACCACCAAGCTTAATGACCTTAATTTAGTTCCTGGCCTCACACAGTGGAAGAGGGAACCAACTCATGCAAGCTGTCCTCTGACCTCCACACACTCACACGTGCACATACACAGAGAGACAGACTTCCATAGTACAGAAGGGACAGTCTCGCAATGGCTGTCTGCATACTGAAGGGCCAAGAATTTGATAGCTGCTCAGATTCTTGGGTGCCTCCACAGTCCTGTCATGGTGCTGAAGACATGGAGGATTCATGGAGAGCCACTGTACTTCAGTCCATGTTGGGAAGCTAAGAAAGCAGGCTTCTGATGTGAATGAAGGATAGCAGTGGCAGTAAAAGCAGTAAAGTAGATGCACTTACCAGCAGGCATAGAAGACTGGCAGGTGAAAATGGAACCCAGACTTCTCCATATCTGTCCTTTTTTAATTCCAGTGTGAGAAAATCAAACTATCATCACACAAAAGGATTTAGTTCTTAAGGACTCTTGAAAAGATTAGGAAAACAAAAATATGCCAACCATGTTGACTCATTTCCATTTCCAACTTTTGAGAGGCCTTTGTTTATATATTTTTCATAATTAATATGTGTGTGTGCCTATGAAATATGATGTGCATCCAAGTCTCATTAAAAATGATCAGGTTTTTTTTTACTATGTTTAAAGATCTATACTGTGCTTAAGACCTAGATTTTTCTCATTGGGTATCTTCAGAAGGTAAGAAAAATACACTATAATAAAAATATTCCAACAATGTCGTAAACCCTACTTCCAAATGGGCCTGTTGAAGGAGATGTAGCACCAATACATGACGGCTTGAAATGCTCATTCACCAACTGATGTGCATTTCACTTCAGTTTGGCTGAGAAAAGGCAATTTAAGGATTTCTCTGTGAATAATATATTCACAAGTAGGATGCATAAAACTGCAATTACCAAGGTCAGCACAGCCCACTTGTAGACTTGTGTGTTTTTCAGTGCAATGGCGCTCATCTGCGCTATGTGAGTCTCCATTTTCATCATCCCTGCACAGCACCCAGAGACTCACAGAAAATGTCATTTCACAGTAGTGTTGGAAGCTGAGCAAAAAAATCAATGGCTGCCACTCTCCGAAACAAATCTGAGTGGTCATGGGAGAAATGAGATAGCCTCAGAAACTGCCAGGAGAAAAACAAGTGAAAGTGAGCATTGTATCTGACCTTCAGTATCCATGCTGTGTAGAGTAGCAGTCCTGAGCCACACTCACCTTTTATGCAGAAAAACATCTGAGACACTTACAGTTGGAAGTATCAGGTATAATAGTTAATTTGGATTGTGGACTTCAGAAGATCTGGGTGTGCCTGTGAGGATATTTCCAGGAAGGATTACTGAGGCAGAGGTAGGGGGGTTTGGAGTGAGATCCCAGAGTGAGCAGCACCTCTGGTAGAAAGAAGGACAGATATGGAGAAGTCTGGGTTCCATTTTCACCTGCCAGTCTTCTATGCCTGCTGGTAAGTGC
>NC_045030.1:156649976-156658597 GCF_008632895.1 Mastomys coucha
GGCCATGTGTCCAAAAAACAAATGTGTATGCCCCATGTGGACCTCGGAGGCGGCGTCTGGCTGATCTTATGTGTTAAACTGGATCACTGGCTACTTCTCGCTTTCAACAGTGAGATGGTGATGCGTGGCTTCCTCGAGGTCCTCGAGAAGGCGCCTTTCCCACTGCCAAATCCGCTCCATGGCAGCTGCCAGCTTCTTGGGGTCTCGCTTTCTCCTGCGGGTTTTGTGGAGAACCTTGGGTAACAGTGAGTTTCGTGACATGGCTGCGAGAGACTGTTGCTTCTGCAGTGGTCATTGAACCAATGAGGCTAACACAGAGGTATCTTCCCCAGGAGCTGAGCGGTCCTGGCAGGGCCTTAACTGCTCACAGGGCTGCTTGAAAGCCCTGGAAATGGGCTTCCTTTTCCTAGAGGCAGCTGTGGTGCTGACCTCTATCTTATGGACAGGGATATCCCAGGAACGGCATGAAGACAGTCCACCTTCTACACTCGCTTCACAAAGGTTCAGGGCATCTCCTACAGATCTCTGGCTAAAGCTAAGGGTAGCTTCCTCAGGAGTCCTGTCTTGTGTGAAGTTTTTAAAGCACATCTTCATCAGGATAAAAAACGAGCTCTCCTACCCAGAGTTCAATGCAGAAAGCTGTGCCCCACCCCTCCGTACCCTCCCTGCAGTCAGACGGTTGGAACGTGTGTTCTAACATCTCTATGTCATCACACAGCATCCCCAGCAAGCACACCACAGCCAGGGCTATACAGAGAAACCCTGTCTCAAAAAAAGAAAGAAAGAAAGAAAGAAAGAAAGAAAGAAAGAAAGAAAGAAAGAAAGGAAGGAAGGAAGGGAGAAAGAGAAAGAAAAAGAAAGAAAGAAAGAAAGAAAGAAAGAAAGAAAAAGAAAGAAAGAAAGAGAAAGAAAGAAAGAAAGAAAGAAAGAAAGAAAGAAAGAAAGAAAGAAAGAAAGGAGAATCTACAAGGACTTGGCTAAAAGTTTTATTCATCAACCCACTGCCCTGTGAATAAAATCTGAGCCCAAAATTATGGCCAGCTCTAGTTGACACATGAAGGTAACCATTGAGAGGCATGTGACTTTATCTGTTGCAAAATTAAGTAAGCCAGGCTAGATCATTTCCGAGCAAGGATGAACCAACAGGATGGAGGGCAGGGCTTACAAAGAAGGACCAAGGAAAACCTTTTTGCAATTTTAAATATTAATCAAGGAGCAGTAGTTTTTCAAATGCCAGTCTTCTAGACACTCTGTTTAATACTTTACATCCTTCCCTAAGCTAATTTTCAGAGCCCCATATTGAGACAAAACCAAATGACTTATTGGTTGATGGCAAGATAGAGACTTATATGAAAATTGAGGCCCTGCATTCCTATTCACAACCCCAGACGGCCTCCCAAGAAACCAGGAAGCTGCCATGACACACAGGCAAGTCCTCTCCCATGAGAGCATATTAAAATGCAGATAATAGGACCAGCAGGTTGACCCAGTTGGTAACATGCAAGCAAGAAGAAAAAACAGGCACTGTTGATGGTGACAAAAATGTATGTCAATAATTCATGTAATTTAGGAAACATATTAAAGAGAAGCTTTCCCTCATTTATCTTGAAAACATTGTGCCAGTTAGGATCATATTTAGATAGAAGTAATAGAAAATATAACCTTTCTGAGTGGCTTCGAGAGTCCATGGGCAGGAAGCATTGATTTGATAGTTGAGTTATATCATGACTTAATTGCCTAGACCCATCCCTACAGCATGAAGCTTCCACCTCAAATATTGAGTAGAAAGAATAGAGAAAAGTGGTGCCGGCCACATTGGTCTACTTTAACAGGAAGGCAAAATCATTCCTGGAAACCCTTTAAATGAGTTCCTGATTCTTTCTCATTGAGCAACATAATGTTACGTGGTTACCACTGGTGGCAAGGGAGAGTGCGCAAACCAAGAAGTACTGTTTCTAGTGTCTGCATTTGAAAGCAATAAGGGATAAGGGGGTTGCTGTTGGGTTAGCAGATCAATGATATTGACTTCCAGTTGTATTTGATTCAGCAAAGTTCAGATTCTATTATTGTTTCTGGAAGTAACATTTAGTCCAAACCTCCCATTTTATTAATATTTGACACTCTAGGCAATAAATATTTTTATCACATAGTAGTCTCATAATAGATTTTTAAATTGTATTTTATTTATTTTGTGTGAATTCATGTGTGTGTATGTAGGTGCACATGTAGCACAGCACAGGCAGGGGTCAGAGGACAGCCTCAGGGAGAGGGCTTTCTACTTTCATTCTGTGGGTCACAGAGATTGAACTCAAGGCATCAGGCTTTGAAGCAAGTGCCCTTACCCACTGTGCCATCTCACCAGCCCTAGGCAGTAAATATTTATTGATTAAATGAAAATAACCTGAGAAATGAAACATAAAGTGGTCATTTTTGCTGGGTTACTGTATTAGTAATCTGTTTCTATGTAATAAGTTACATCACAATCTATTGACTTAAAAGAGTAAATAGTATGTTAGAGTTTCTGTGGGCTATTTTTAGTGGGGGCTCACTGCTCAGGTAGTAGATCTGGCTTCAGGTATCCCAAGAGGTTGCAATCCTAATATCAGTCAAGTCTGTAGCCATCAGAGGCTTGGTAGATGTTACATTCTCTTTCTAAGCTGACTGAAGTGACCATTATTTGCCTTAGGCCTAGGGTCTTCACCACCTTGTCCTCCTCAGGTGTTTGCTTGAATATCCTCCTAGGATTTCAAGGGGCTTCCCTGGAAATGAATGATCCAAAAGACAGAAAAAGGGAGAAGGAGAGAAAGAGGAAGAGAAAGAAAAGGGAGAGAAGATGCAATGTTTTTTCTGATATAATTTCAAAAGTCATATGGCACCATACTTGCTATGTTATTGGTCACACAGTCCTCCACTGATATAATGTGGAAGGAAACTATGTAAGAGGATGGATGCTTGAAGGAAGAGATCACAGGATGCCATCTTTGAAGCTCCAGTTACCAAAGCAACTAGCCATAAAACAAGAGTCCAAAGCCCAACTTTCCTGATTGCCAAACTCCCCAATTTCTATTTTCATTTTTACTTTTTCTTATCTGCTAGAATATGCAACCCACAGAGGAGTGTGTTTTTTAAGAATAGTTATCATTTAAACTAGCCTGTAGCTTTTCCTGTAGTTTACACATAAGTGTGTGCAAATACATGCATGCACACATACATTTTTGGTTATTAACATGGACAAACCTCATGTAACCAAACCCCTTTAACTGAAAAATTAAGAGATCCATGCCATCAACAGGGTAGAGAATTGACTTATGAACTATACAGTTGCTTTCTCCATCTATCAGCATGATGGAAAACAATCAGAAAGGAAGAAAACATCTGCAAAAATATGAGCAAATGAAGCAAAAGGTAATTGAAGGATTTTTAAATGAAAGGAGGGAGCTTTTATTTTTTTATTGTGCTAGAACCAGGGTCCCCACACTGTTATTTCATGTGCCTGTGTTTGTACAGCAGTATAGATTGGGAGAAAATTGCTTGTTCCTGTTGGGTCCTGTGGAAACAGGGGCCCACATTGAATTTCAATTTATTACACTGATATTATTTTCCAGCCATATCTTAAAGCAGTGGTTCTCAACCTTCCTACAGCTGTGACCCTTTTTACTACAGTTCCTTGTGTCATGGTGACCCCCAACCATAAAATTATTTTAATTGCTACTTCATAACTGTAATTTTGCTTTTGTTGTGAGTCATAACATAAATAGCTGATATGCAGGGTTTCTGATACTTGACCCCGTAAAAGGGTCATTCAGTCCCCAAAGGGGTCATGACCCACGGGTTGAGAAACACTGTCTTAAAGGAAGAATACATTTATTTTCAGGATTACCAATTCTCAAAAACTTGTAGAAGTAAGGGCTTTCCAGTTTTGTTCATTGCAGATGTAGATGTGAAGTATACATAGACATTTGCTTTATTAAATAGTGTGTTTTTGTTCTTATGCATCTCAAGACTAACTATCAAGGTTACCTTTTGGGTGGCCATCAGTGATTTGAAACCTGTTGGAGTAATGAAAGTGGAGAATGGGAACAGAGGAAGGATTTGCTATGGAGTCATATATTTCAAGGATCACCAGGTAAGACTGAAATGAACTCCCCTGTGACTCATACTTTTATATTTTAAAAAGAACTGTTTGGGTCTCATTGAATGCAGCCATTCATTGATTTAACCTCAGTATTCAAAATGAGTCACATTTCAGGGCCACTTTTTAAAATTCGTTGATAACACCACCTTTTTGCCTTTTGAAATTAGTATGTATTAATTATATACGCATTATGGGTTTCATGGTGATATTTTCATACACATATATAAACATATTTCGATCAGACTCATCTTCATTACCCTCTCTTGTTCCCTTCTCACTAATCTCTTCTTTCCAACTCTATTTTTATATCCTTTTATTTATTTACTTATTTTTGACAACACAATGAGTTTCATTAGTGCTATCATGGGGTGGGGAGGTTACAATAATGTTTAGTTTTTGAGAAAGGGACATTTGTGGAGAGAAAAACACAGTAAATATGGTAAAGGAGCATGTCAGGCAACGTGTATGTTTTTATTTTGAACTATATTGATATAGTCAGGCAAGTTCCAATTTATGGTTGGGAGAACTGAAGTTCTGGAGAGGTGAATTTTCTCATTCATCCAATGGCCGATGGGCTTTTGCTCTGAGTGATGCTCATAATACTGGAGAGGAAACAGTGGAAGACAGGAGGTCGTACAGCCCGTGTATTGGGAGAGTTGTGAGTGGAATCTAGATGGTTTCAAAGTCTATTCATTTCACCTCTGTGTATCTACCCCCAATAGCCCCAGTACAAGGAATGATGTACACTGATTCGTTGAGCCACCATACTACCATTTTTTGAGGGCTGCCCCCTTGCCACCATTATGCAAAATGCCTGCCTTGTTTTACTGTATATGAACTCAAAAGCAACCTATGAATTAATAGTCAGTGAATCAATGCATATCCATGAGATATTGAGGCACAAGATATGACTGGATAGTTGCTTAGTGTTACTCAATTTCAGAAGTGGGAAATTATTGGATCCAAGAGAGTCAGTTTAACTTGTATTAAGTATCTTTCAGTAAGAGGCTTTATGTTGAAGTCAACCAAGTTGGTTTCCATTGTTAAGAGCTGAGGAATGCTAACTGGTATACCATGTGGCCTGTTCATTATCACTACTGAACTTGGTAACTCTGTGATCTCATCATTTGAGTTTGAAAGATAAAGAGAAATAGTCTTCTATTCTGGAGGTGGTCTGTTCCTTCTGCTTCAATCTACTCTCCACTCCAATTTTATATTATTAAGATATCAACAAGTACAATTGAATTCTTGATGCCTGAAGTAAACTCGTTCCTACCTGGATGGATAGGTGGGATCCTAGAAGGCATCCCCACATGAGACATGATCTTCTCTAGGTCATCTGATAAGGAAACAGATTTCCTATGAAGCATGTCTGTATTCTGATTAAAAACTTAGTGTGTCTGTGTGTGTGTGTGTGTGTGTGTGTGTGTGCAGGTATTTACACTTATGCAGATGTTAGAGGAAAACCTCAGGTGTTCAATCCTGTCTTCTGCCCTGTTTATGACAGAATCTCTCTCTCTCTCTCTCTCTCTCTCTCTCTCTCTCTCTCTCTCTCTCTCTCTCTTTCTCTTTTCTCCCAGGATAGGTAGTCCTAATGTTTTAGAGGGTTTTAAGTCTCCATGGTCCATCTTACCACAAGAGCACAGAGACTATAAATGTGTGCTGCTATGCCTGGCTGTATGTGCATTCTGGGTATGCAATTTCTCATTGTCACACTTTCACCACAAATATTTTACCCAGTGATCTGTCCCCATAGCCTCACCTTGTTTTTTGAGACAGAATTTTTCACTGAGCTGGAGCTTACCAGGCTAAGCTGGTTGGCCAGTGAATTCCAGGGATTCTCCTGGGTAGAATTTTCCTAACTAGAGGGAGTTTTCCCTAACACTGATTATAAGTGTATGAGGTGTACCTCACTTTTTAAATGTGAATTCTTTGGATGGTCATGTCCTGATGCTTTCAGGGCAAGAACTTTATAAACTGAGCTATCATCCTAACCCCCTATATTATGATGTTTTCTTTTTGAACTCACAAAATACAAAAGGAGACTTTTAAACCTTGAAGCCCCCAGATCATTTCCAAGGTGACAGGGCAACTTAACAGTAAGAAGCACCTTGGCTTCATAGGTGCACAGCCCATTGACACTGTCTTATAATTGTTCATAATTTTTGAAAAAAAAAAGAGCCCTGTATTTTCATTTGCACTAGGACCCACAAAATATGTAGCACGTCCTGATGACAAAGCAGTGATAACTTACTTCAATTTATCTTGTGGTTGGAGTTAGGAGGCAAGAAATTTCTTGGTACAATTGTTTTTTCTTCCTATGTACTGTATTTGGGCCCTTGAAACCTGAGCACTGATCCTCTGAGGCTTCTCCATCACTTTACAGTTCTGCAAAAGAGAAATGAGTCCCAAACCTTAAACATAAAGAATCTTTAAGGCATTGTCTTCACTAGTTTCCGAAGATTTAAGAACAAACTTCATTCTAAGATTGCTGCTGCTGATGCCAAATGGGATTAATGTTAAATATTCTGAGTTGGGTAACCCAGACCTAAAGGAACATGTGTAGTATGTACTTACTCATTGATAAATGGATATCATCCATAAAGTACAGGATACCTACGCTACACTCCACAGACCCCCAAAAACCATATAACAAAAGGGGCTCAAGGCAAGATGCTTGAATCTTTCTTAGAAGGGGAAATAAAATAGACATTGGAGATGATGGAGGGAGGAAACTGGGTGGGAGAGAGGACAGGAAGGGGAAACGGGCAGGGTGTGGTATCAGGTGTAGAGAGAGAGCAGTGGGTAGAGAAAGGAAATTGGCAGTGGTCAGGGGTTGCATCTCTAGGATGTTCCAGAGACCTGGGACAGGAGGGAGGCCCCAGCGCATCTCTAGCTGAGATTCTTAGCAGTGGGGTATATGGAGCCTGAGGTGGCCACCTCCAATAGTCAGGCAGGACTCCCAGGGGAGGGATAAGGACAGCAACCTATCCACAAAACCTTTGACCCAAAATGTGTCCTGACTATTGGATGTTCAGGGACAAAGATGGAATAGATATGGAGTCAATGACCAACCAATGACTGGCCCAAACTGAGACCTATCCCAAGGCAAGAACCAATCCCTGACACTATTAAGGATACTCTGTTATGCTTGCAGACAGGAGTCTAACATAACTGTTGTCTGAGAGGCTCTACCCAGCAGCTGATGGAAACAGATGCAGAGAGAGACCCATGGCCAAATATTAGATGGAGCCCAGGGAGTCTTGTGGAAGACTTGTTGGAAGGATTGAGGGACCTGAAGGAGCTAGGAACTCCACAGGAAGACCAACAGAGTCAACTAACCTGTACTCTAGAGGGCTCCCAGAGACTGAACCACCAACCAAAGAACAAACATGAGCTGCACCTAGGCCTTCCTGCACATTTGTAACAGGTGTGCAGCTTGGTCTTCATGCAGATTTCCCAACAACTATAGCAGGAGCTGACCCAAGTATGTTGCCTGCCTGTGGATCCTGTCCCCCTTGTCTGGCCTCAGTGGGAGAGGATACACCTAATCCTGCAGTGACTTGATGTGCCAGAGTGGGGTGATACTCAGGGAGGTCTCCGTTTTCTCAGTGAAGAAGGGGAGGGGGATTGGAAAAGGATCTGCATGAGGGGGATATTGAGAGGAGAGAGGGACTGATATTCAGATGTAAAGTGAATTCCTATCCCCTAAATGACACTGTAGTCATGGTAATGCTATGGTACATTGGATCACTCATGTGTCTATAGAGATGCTGCTGTAAACAAATCTATTGTGTGGCTAGTTGTATTAAAACATAGCAGTTTATTTATTATGTACAGTACATAATACTTAACAATGATAATAATTATTTTACTAGTATATGTATTTACTATGAAATAACAATTTTATGTATTTACAATGATAACTACTTTATGTATTTACTGTATTGTACTTATAATCATTATTTTAGAATTTACTCTAAAGTAGCAGAAGCCTGTAAAAAAATGCAGAGGTCAGAAAATGCCCCAGTTGGTGATGTGCTTGCTGCATAAGCATGAAGAGTTGAGTTTGATCTCCAGAACTCAGGTAAAAAGTTGGGCTTGGTGTGCATACTTGTAATGCCAGTACTGGGGAATGGAGACAAGATGATCCCTGTGTCTTACTGGATAGCCAGTCTAGCCAAATTATTGAGGTCTCTGGGTTCAGTGACAGCCTCTGACTTGAAAGAAAAAGTGGAGGATGATTAAGATATCTGACACCGATCTCTGACTTCTACATACATATACAACCACATAGGTAGCACACATATAGAAAAGTTTCCTGTAAAACAGTAATGTACCACAGGCTGGCCAATCTGGGCCTTCCTCAACCCTCAAGAGAAACGGGGTCCTAGTCAGGTCGACAAGGCATAGGCAAAGAAATGATGGCAGAGACGACACATGAAATACAGGATCTGAATGTATTTCTTAAAAATGGCATCAGACT
>NC_045030.1:156658897-156659534 GCF_008632895.1 Mastomys coucha
TCTAGTATGTAAAACATTTTTAACTATTGTGGGGCTGCCCTGAGAATTCTATGTTAACAGTAAGCAATGGTGCCTGACCTCTGTTGATAACTCTGAGAAAAACCTGTCTGGCAAGGCAGATTCCTTGAGAGAAATTCCAAGCTAAGGACAGCTAGGAATTGGATTAGGATAGGTTGGAAATGTTGTGCTGGTCAGGAAACAATGCCTAATCTTAGCCATTTACGAATCATTTCTTGGGGTAACTTTATGCCTAAATATGAGGGCGTGTTGATGATTGGAAAGACTAATCTGGAACACGTCTGAGTTAGGGGATACCAGTGACTGTCTGAATATCCAGGAGGCACAAGCTCCCTTTTGAGGCCATAATGCCTCTTGTCTTTGATCAGGCTTTTACCCCCGATACTGGAGACATAACTGGTATAGACGAGTGGGCATAGTAGTAATGCATTATCTCATGTGCATCATATAACTTGACTGCATGAAAAGACCATGAGAGTGATGGAGACATGCTATTGAGGCTCATA
Organism: Mastomys coucha; assembly: GCF_008632895.1. Lineage (NCBI taxonomy): Eukaryota > Metazoa > Chordata > Mammalia > Rodentia > Muridae > Mastomys > Mastomys coucha. Next base: position 156,659,422 of record NC_045030.1, read on the forward strand.
GAAGTACACTTGGAATGACATGGATTAATGGTGCATTTCTCAGAACAGAGCCTCCTTGCTAATTCTCACTCACTGACGCATGCACGCATGCACTCACGCATGCACACATGCAG
>NC_045030.1:156661010-156674553 GCF_008632895.1 Mastomys coucha
TGCCATATTAGAATAGTTTCACACAGGAACAGTGTGATACAGTCATTCTGAAAACTCAAAACAGGAACATCAAGTTTACTATATTTGTAAATATATACTCTCACCAAGACCTGGGTTCCTGATTGGTTCAGAAGGTTACTTTGTATTCTTGTAGTAGCTGTCTTAGGGTACAGGATGGAGAGTTTTAGAGGCATGGATATGAGATGGAACTTAAAGAATGTGTCAGAGATGAGCTGTAATTAAAATTAATATTGAAAGCTACATTGAAAAAAAACAAGTTATAAATGCCTTTTTTTGCCAAAGCTTGGGAATTCCTTTATTATTTCTGTGGTTAGCTATGTCTTTACTTGCAAGTAGTTTTCTTCAGCAAAACTTCAGAAATTTCAAATTGAATTGACAGGGAGGAGTGATCTCCTTTCAAGAAAGAAAAATGACTAAATATTAAAGTTAATATTACAAAACTAAGAAGCTATATTTAGGCTTATCACAGAAATGCTACATGATTTCTATAAAAGAATTTACTGTTTAGAACAAAATCTTATTTGGTAGTCCATCTTGCCTAGGTGAATTCGGAGATTCTTTTTCTGTCTTAATACCATGACAGTTTAATATCATTGCTTTGAAAAAAAATGTACCTCAAACTCAAGCAGGATAATTTCCATGTGTATATATAAAAACTGACTTTTAAACATAATTTTATTTATTACTTTCTTGTGTCAAAATTTATCAAATCTCTCTCTCTCTCTCTGAGAGCCAGGCAAATTACTTCAGTATCTCTGCCAGCATTTATCCTTTTATTATAGTCCAAAAAAGCAATCTGATTTAAAAAAGCATTTATCTCTTAGAAATATTTGTAGATGGGAGAACATGCTCAAAGCACATTATTTACCAGTATGAAAATGGTTGTATGTAACCCAGTATAGTAAAATTTCTTTATAATAAAAAGGAATATATGTTAACAGCAACCTTATTTGTTACATTTTTCAGCTTGAAAAAAAATTGTAACAAGTTCTCCCATAATTCAGGCTGGCCTTGAACTCACTAAGTAAGCAGGGATAACCTTGAACTGCTGAACTGCTGATTCCTGTGCCTCCTCCTCCTCATTTCATTCTTTAATAAAAGTAAACACAATGCCATGTGGTGTTTAAAAAGCAGCTACAGAGAACTCTATTTATGAGCTTTTTCCATTGTAAGGACATGCAAGCTAGCAGCTCAGAGACTTATCCACCTAAGCGAGAATTGTTTTGACTTTGCAAGCCCTCATTTTACAGCAGATTCTAGGTTCCATTTAGGCAAATCTTCATGGGAAATGCACTTGTTTATATGTGTTTGATCTACTATTGTGTCGGGATGCTAACAGCTTCTTGGTGAAAGGACTTTGTTTTTGAGCAACATCTCCTTTTCTTGTATTGTGGTACAACTACTCAACTGAGCTTACTTAGAGGGCAGTATTATAGATTTGGGAAAGAGGAGGTGGAGGAGGGGACATTGCAGGCTTTGTTATGCACTTAAGCAAACTGGCTCCTTTCTTTTCTCTCTTCCTCAGAGGATAACTCAGCGTTAAAGGACACAGTTTCTTTTCAGGAAAAGTGAACTCTGCAGTGATGGGATGAATGGACTGCTTAACAGCAGAGAGAAATTTCATTTAGGAAGTCATTTTGGACTTGAGTTGTCAATTTTGGCAAGTTCTTCCACTAGAGACTCACTTTGAAACACCTATGAAACTGGAACAAGCAAGAGGGGAAAGTTACTTAGCAAGGGTTTTTGCTAAATTTAAAATGGTGACATGTAATCAAATATCCCTTGATAATGTCTGTAACATCTTTGGATGGGCCAGATACTCCAATGGTGTTTATTCTTTATTTCTTTTTTTTTTTGGAGGGGGAGATTTTTTCATTAATACCCTGTATTTCTTGTTTTTCCTTCATATTCTCCTTTATGTAGCTTGAATCCCCGTTCAGCAACAAACTTGGGAAAAGGAGGCTATGGTTTGTTAACCCTTTAAAACATTGTTAAATGAGGGCACATGGCATACACACAAGGAAGCAAAATGTTAACCTTCCTCAGTGTTAGACCAGTCCCTATTTACTGCTCTATTTGATGCCAAGAACATGGTATGTTTTGAAGGAGCAAGGGTTTACCATTGAGGTTCAGTGTGTTTATTAAATGGGTATTTTATATCTTTGTTATTCCTGGCAGTGTAATCTGCTTTTCAAGTATCTATCCTGTGTGGTTACTTTTAGAGGAAAATTAGTATTTTCTGTATATTTATCTCATGTGCAGCTACTTTACTGAACTTAAAAACCAGTTTAAAGATTTTTTTCATGGATTTTATATTGTTTGATATGCATGAAATGTTACCAACTTGTAATGATACTTTTATGTTGATTCCTAATTTGTATCTTATTGCAATGGTTAGAACTAAAACATATTAAATATTTTTAAAGATTTATTTTTATTTCTAATGTATCTGTGTGTGAGTTTGTGCCTGTGCATGCAGATGCCCTCTGGGGCCAGAAGAGTGCATGGATCCCCAGGTGTTGGAGTTATAGGCAGCTTGGCAGGGGAATTGAAAACTGAACTTGGGTCCTCTGGAAAAACAAGTTGTGCTCTTAATGCCCAAGCCATTTTTCCAGGCTTACAATGTTAAATATAAATGATTATTGTGAGAACACTTACTTGTATCTTTTCCCCCATTTTTGGGGATCAAGACCAGTGTCTTGGGGATACTAGGCAAATGCTCTATCACTTGGCTACATCTCCAGACCTGTATCTTATCTTAACAAGGTATTTCCTTAGAGCTACTGTTAAGTGTAACTTCACTATTGTTTGATATGAACTTTTTATCATGGTAGAAATCATAAGTTGACTCCCATGATACAACAAAAGTTGACTCTCTTAAAAGATTCAGTGTGCTGTACAGTATATAGTTAACTATATTCCTGTGATAGTACAGCAGACCTCCAGAACATTTTCGCCCTTATGATGGAAACTCTGTACAACCATTCTAACAAACACTCTCTCTCTCTCTCTCTCTCTCTCTCTCTCTCTCTGTGTGTGTGTGTGTGTGTGTGTGTGTGTGTAGAGGGGCTCACATGGCATATACTCACGTGGAGGTCAGGGGACAACTTTTAGGAGTCAGATCTCTTCTTCTACAGTAGGTTCCGAGGATCTAACTAAAGTTGTCAGGTATAACAGCTAATCTTGGTTGTCCATTGACACACCTGGGGAGAGAGAACTTCAACAGAAGAATTTTCTCCATCAGGTTTGTCTGTTGTCATGTCTGTGGGGAACTTTCCTGAGTTATAATTGGTGTATGAGGGTCCAACTCACTGTGGACAGTACCATTCTGTGGCAAGTAGGCTTGTACTGTATAAGAAAGTTAGTTAGGCAAGCCAGGGGATCAAGCCAGTAAGCAACATTCTCCCATAGCTGCTCCTTCAGTCACTACCTCCAGGTTCCTACCTTGAGTTCTTGTCCTGACTTCCCTTTATGGAAGACCATTAAGTTGTAAGCAGAAATAAACCTTTTCATCTTTTTATTTCCTCCAACAGCAACAGCAAACTAGGATATCAGGCTTGTGAGGTTAAGTGTCTTTGTATCAGGGACAATCTTGTCCTATGTTTAATGAGTGTAAAGTGATATCTCATTGTGACTTTGCTTTGCAATTTCCCAATAGATAGTGACACTGAAGATCTTTTTATATGCCTTTGGCCATTTGTGGATTTTCTTTGGAGAAATGTATACATAGATTCTTGACTAACATTAAATTTTTTATTATTGAGTTGTAGGAGTACTTTATATATTGAATGTTAGTATAATTGGTACCAGATATGACCCTCATATGTCTTCTATCATTTGCAAATATCTCCTCCAATACCATAGGTTGCCATTTCAGTGTCTTAAAGTTTTATGGTTCATCTAGTCCCTTTGTCTTTGTTTTTGATGTCTACATGTTTGCTATCCTACCCAAGAAATGATTATTCACTCTAATGTCATGAAGCTTTTTATGTTTATTTATTTTCTGGAAGTTTGATAGTTTATCTACATTAACTTTAAGATACTTAATATAAAAAAGTCAGTTTTCTTTAAGTGTGTGGCCCCTTGTAGGGCCTCACCTCCAGGAGTATATGGGCAGCACAACTTGGAGTCAATGGGTTAAGTTGCAGGACATAGAGAGATGTGGTGGTTAGAATAAGAATGGCCCACATAGGCTCATAGATTTGAATGCTTGGTTGTTAGGGAGTGGTACAACTTCAGCAGGATTAAGTGATGTGGAGTAGGTATGGCCTTGTTGGAGAAAGTGTGCCATTAGTCATGGGCTTTATGGTTTCAAATGCTCCAGCTAGGTCCAGTGTCTCTCAGCTTCTCTAGTACCATGTCTCCCTGAATGCCAGCATGTTTTCTGCCTCGAGAACAAGGAACTAAATCTCTGAAACTGTAAGCACCAATTATGTGCTTTCATTTTAAGAGTTGTTATGGTCATGGTGTTTCTTTACAGCAGTAGAACACTGACTAAGACAAGAAGTGAGGATGTATCTGAAAAGAGTTAGGGGGAAGGAATGAGGAGTGAATAGGACTAAAATACATTTTATGAAATTCTCAAATAATTAATAAAAATATTTTAAATAGCTCATGAATGGGTCAAGTTTTGTGCGTGGTACAAGGTAAATGTTTTTCTTTCTTGTTTTGCATGTGGATATTCAGTTTCCTCAAGATTGCTGAAGAGTGTATTTCTTTTGTTGTGGTTTATCTTGGCATACTTGTTGAGAGTCATCGGGTCATAATAAGTGTTTATTTTTGGGCTCTTTGCTTTCTTCTAGTGGTCTTTGTCTTTATACAAGTCTGATACTTCTTTGATTACTGTTGCTTTGGAATAGTTTTTATTTTAAAAATATTTATTTTAATTTATTGTTTTTTGTGTATGGATGTTTAGCCAGCATAAATGTCTGTGCAAGATGTACGTGTAGTGCCAGCAGAGACCAGCAGAGTGCATAGGACTCCCTGGGACTGGAGTTATAGATGGCTATGAGCTTCCATGGGGGTGCAAGCGATTCTCTGGAAGAGCAGTTGGTGCACTTAAACATTGAGCCATAACTTCAGCCTTGTAATCTATCTCTTAAATTAGGAAATGTGAAGCCTTCAGGTTTGTTTTTTCCCTTTTGAGATTGTTTTTATCTATTTGAGGTACCTTGAAATTCCATTTGAATTTTGGCCTTTCTCCCCCCCACCCCCCTGCCCAGTTTCTATACAAATACCATTGGATTTTGATGGCATTGCATTAAACTTGTAATTGTACTAGGTAGTATGGACATTTAAACAATTTTTGTGAATATGTGGGGAGATGTGTATAGTTCTATGAAGATACATATGCATATATGTGCACATGTGTGTGGAGAGCAGAGATCAACTTTTCATGTCATTTGTTTTATGGCATCCACCTTGTTTTTTGAGGCAAGGTCCACCACTGACCTGAAGCTTGTTTAGAAGATTAGACTGAGGAGGCTAGCAAGCCCCAGGGCTCTATTTGTCTCTGGCTCTCTGGTGTACAGATTACAAGGTCATCATGTCAGACATTTTTAACATTGGTTCTGGCTATCAAACTCAGATCCTTAGTCTTGCAAGGTAAACCTTATTGACTAAGCCATCTCTGAAGCCCATATTTCAGCAACACTGTTATAACAGATGGACATGGGATGTCTTTCCACTGACCTAGAGCTTCTTTGATTTCGTCTAGTAGTGGTTTTTTTTTCAATTCTAGTATACAGTCTTTTGCTTCCTTAAGTTTGCCTGTAGGCATTCATTCTTTTTGATCCTATTATAAATGTGTCTTCCTCCAACTTCTTCCCCTTTTGATCTGTTCATTGTTAGCATATAGAAGTACAGCTGATTTTTGAGCATTGAGTTTGGGTCTTGCAACTTGGAGCCAGCACATTACCTTTGCTATGACAGAGAAACCATCTCTACTAGGCTGTGAAGCCACAGATTCTACTGCTGACACTGGAACTCTGCCATCTCAGGTAGAATTTGCACTTATAACATGGATTTTTCTTTTTATACCTGGCCTCTCTTTCTACATAACATGGTCCCAAATCTAGGTACTAGATGAGTGTGCCTATTACATAGAACGTGGATCTCATCCATAACCTTAGCAGTGAAAGAGTCTGGAAAACAGTTTGTTGCTATCTCTGTAATACAGGAAGGTACAGAGTAGAGTTGGAACAGAGATGAACAAACCCGTCTCTGAAATGTACTCCATCATGTGCTAGCAATAATACTGGAAATATAGGAAGGGAAAAAAATCTCACTTATGTCTTTCTTGGAATAGAAAACTGCCTTAGTAACAAATTCCAGGTAATTGAGATTCCCTGGATTGTTACTCTGTTTCTTAGGTCAACTTTTCTGAGCCCAGGTTTTGAAAATAAAGAAACAGCATACACACAGAGCACAGTTTCCTTCATTTTTCCCCTGTTCTAATTGTGGTGCTCAGGTTGATCACCCCCCCATCTTTTATTTATTCTTTGATAATTCCATACATGTGTGCAATATATCTTGATCATTTCTCCCAAATCCCTTCAGACATTCCCCAACCATATTCCCATACCCTTCTCCACTTTTACATGTGTTCTCTAGCCAGCTCTTTGTCTCTCTGTCTCTGTCTCTCTGTCTCTCTGTCTCTGTGTCTTTGTGTCTCTGTCTGTCTCTCTGTCTCTCTTACACACACACACATGCACGCACGCACACACACACACACACACACACACCACACTAACCCCCCCCCAAACAAAAGAAGACACCAACAAAAATACTTCTTAGTAGACTCATATTTTGTTGAAGCTGAGCAACCTTTGAAAATTACCATCGATTTCCCAGATTGCTCTTTCATGGTGCCTCAATTGCCAAGAGTTCTAGCTGCTTTGGATGTAATGAAGGGGGCAGGGGGAGTAGCCACAACTTCTATTTGACCGACCTTAGTACTTTTGCCTTTGGTTCCCATGGAGAACCTTAGGAAAAATCTGATAAATTAACTTGATGAAACTGACATTTTAAAAGGCAACTAAATGGTTGTTGGCATTTAGATCTTATTTTCTTTTTTAAAATTATTTTATTTATTTTTCTTGTATGTGGGCATGGTGTGTGTGTGTGTGTGTGTGTGTGTGTGTGTGTGTGTGTGTGTATGTGTGTGTGTGTGTGTGCATGACATGATACCCTGGTGGCAATCAGAAGGCCACATTGTAAAGTCAGAAAGTCAGTTATTTTCTTCCACCTTTACATGGGTTCTGGGGATTGAATTTAGGTCATAAGGCATTCACAGAAAGAACCTTTACTTACTGAACCATCTTAACCAGTCTTAGGTTGTTGTTGTTGTTGTTTTGTATGGTATCTTCAAAGTACACTTTTGGGTTGCAATGAAAACCCAAACAATAACTTTCTGAAGGTGGTTTATCCATCCAAGGCTTGTGAAAATCAATACTTGGTAAAATATAAACTGAGAAGTGGGGCTTTTTGAGATCTCTGTAAGAGCAGGATGCCTGTTTTTGAAGAGCACTATCAAACTCTGTATACTGCAGCAATTTGAAAATGATGCAGGGTTTTGGGAAACCAGGAGCAAAGTATAAAATAAACACATCTGGAACTGTTGGCAGGTGAGAGTTGGAAAGATACCTCTTGCATTAGCAGGTGTGGAGGGCAAATGACAAGGAATCAGGTGGGATGAAATGGGAACAGTGACTGTAAGGTAATGGGACACTGGGGCACAAGGTAAGGAATTGGGGATTTCTGTGTTTGTTTCTAAAACAGATGGCTAGGACACAGGCCGTTGTTTTATGGACTACATTGCTTGCTACATACATCTTTCCAGGGATAGTTTGTATTTTTAGTAAACACAATGCTTGGTATTGTTTTTTAATTTAAAAATTATCAGGTAGCAGGCTTCCTTATGGTGTGTTCATACAATGCAGTGCCAAGAATACCAAGTAAGCAACTAATATTTGATAATTTTTTTATTACATGTTTGTTTGTTTGTTTAGTGTGTGTGTGTGTGTGTGTGTGTGTGTGTGTGTGCATGCTCTCATATGCTCTGTGTGCATGTGGATGTCAAAAGACAGCATGTAAGAGTCGATTCTCTCTGTCTGTCATGTTCCTTTTGGGGATTTAACTCAGGCAGTCAGGCTTGGCAGCAAGTGTACTTACCCACTGATCCATCTTACAGGCTCAAATACTTGATCAGTTCTTAAGCCTGATGGGATTTTTTTTCTTTTCCTTAGGCTTATTTGCCCCCAAATAAGTTAATTAACATTCTGATGTATCAATACTACTTTTTATTCTTAAAACAACTATATAAAAGTTTTCGGGAAGGGGGAGGCAACAGGGGTTTGTTTTTGTTGTTTTTGTTTGTTTCTTTGTTTTTTGGAGGGGAAACTGGGAATGGAGAAATTCGCATGTAAATAAAGAAAATATCTAAAAAAAAAAAAAAAAAGTTTTCTATCACAAGGAGTAGTGGCCATGCCTTGTGATCTTAGCACTTGGAAAGCAGAGACAGGTGGATAGCACTAGTTCCAAGCCTGGCTACATAGTGAGAGACTGTGTAAAAAGGGGTGGAGGTGGGGTTACATTGATCTAAGAATTTATCAGTTTTGGATGGCTCATACTAAAATCAGCCTTGCTTTCAAGTAAGGCATTCTTTTCATTTTCCATTGGGTGGGTGGTTCTTAAAAATGAGATCCTTAGACCAACACCATCAGTATCAGCAGATAATTGGTTAGAACTGCAGATTCCTTTAGGCTGTGGCTCCAAACTGGTCAAAGCTATGTGAATTTCTGACTGTTGAATGCTCACCCCTAAGTGGAACATCTTTTCATCCACTCTGAGGCTCAGGGAACAACACTGAAGAGGAGTGAGAAAAAATATAAAACCTGGAGGGTGAGGAGGAGGTTTGTGAATCACTGTCTTCCAGGTGCCAAGGACCAGCCTTGGCTTGGAGAGGGTTCTAAGAGAAGGGATGTTGTGTGTCCAAGCTGGTGGCCTAGGTTCTGCAGAGATGACTTTCCAGACTGCTCCCTCTCCCTCTCCCCCTCCCCCTCCCCCTCTGTCTCTCTCTCTCTCTCTGTCTCTGTCTGTCTCTCTTTCTCTCTCTGTGTGTGTGTGTGTGTGTGTGTGTGTTTGTGTACTCTGCTCTAGATAGCTTTTTTGCTATTCTAAAAACCCTCTGGTTGAGACAGCTCTCTGTGCTAGTAAAAATTTGAAAAGCTAGATCTGACCAAAATCAGATAAGATGCTAGAAAAAAATTATTGGATCTTCTGACCAAGTCAGAATCCTGTTAGAAAAATTCGTGAAGAGCTGTTTTCAACCTCCAGAGATCTCCAGACAGCTCAGGTCTCTCTAGAGAAAAATCTAAAGAAGAGCAGCTATCATTTTCTGCTAGCTCATCTCATGCAGACCAAAAACCTAGATTTTTATTTACATATCAATCCAACCATTTACTCTGGGTTTTCTTTTTATTATCTTATGGATCAGCATCTAGTGACCCCAGCCCTTTGATTCTTAGGGGACAGCAAGCATACATTTTTCCTTAACATTGCAAAAGAATCTAGAGATCTGTCTGCCTTTGTTAAGCACAAATACGCTAGTTGGGTGGGACTCTGTCCTGAAATTACCATTTCCACCAAGCCTGGTCCTAACCTTGCTCTGTCCTAGGCTGACCCTGAACTCAGGAATCCATCTGCTTTTGTAAGCATAAACACAAAACTTAGGTGGTTGGGATCTCCTGTGATCACCACTCCCTAAATCTCTTTTTCTTCTTCCTTAGTAATTTTTTTTGACAAGTATAGCTTTTATTCCTTTAGCTTTATGAAGCCTTTCATAATACATAGTGTATACTTATTTTTTGCATAGTTGAGAAATTATATATTTTTGAACTCATGTATTTAGAGCTCTTTTCCTCATAGCCTTGAGGGCTGTCTTGAAGGTCCTAGCATTGACCATTTTGCTGAGACATAGCCATACCTTCGACTCCTGGACTCAGGCTGTTTCTAATTATCATTGAGTAATTAATGCTAACAGGGAGGACATTCCTCAGAAGGAAAGAGTACTCCACTGCTAGTACTGGTTCTAGAAATATGTACATTATTACACAAACAAGCCTTATGCCCATAGCAGTCACTGACACTTGTGAAGGCTTGTGGGTCTTATTGCCAGAGGTTTCCAACAGAGATCTCTGGCCCAGCTTGGTGGGGGAGCCCTTGCGCAGAGAATCGAGCAAGCACAGATGGGGCCGTCTCTGCCTTGTCTTCCAAGATGCTCTGTTTCTCCGTGTTGCCCTGTACTGAGTTGGGTCAGGCTGGGCTGACAGGCTGACTAGCCAGTGAGGAGTGCAGCACAGCTTCAGGCCACATTTTTTGGGAGAGTAAATCTCTTCCCGAGTGTTAACAGCTCTAAGAACAGAAGGCTCAGACCACGGAGTAGATCTTTCACATGCTTTACTTCTCTGGATACCATACATACATAGTTTTGGGGGGTCATTCAGATTTCAGCAGCAGTTATCTCTCATTGGTTTGGGCTGAGAATCTTTATTTGCTTGTAAGAGGGCTTGACCAATATTACACCTCTCCTGCTGGGGCCGTTGTGGGAGGGTTGGGCTGAAATCTGAGCCATTGGTCTCAGGGCTACCACCGAACTCCTACTGTCCCTTATGAGCAAATGCTCAGTGGGTCTCCAGGGTTCCGAGGTGGCAGCTCTCCTGGACTCCAGCTGTCAGAACTGACCATTGCCCCACAAATGCTCATACCAGAGCCCTGTCCCAGGGGGCAGGAACCATGACACTCTGTCCCCACCAAGGCAATGATAGGCTTAGCATCTAGACACATCATGAATTTTCTATTCTTGAGCTCTCACTCATAGCAGTTGTGATCATGACCTCTATAAGACTGGGTCTATCAACATCCTGTCATAGTGAGGAAGGGCACATGGGGCACCTCCCCTCCTTGAAGATTTATATGAATAGTTAACAATGGTGGGAGAAACATATTCTGCAGTAGTATAGCCACTGGTAAGATGCCCATATTCCTGTGAATAACCCCTTACAATTTCTCCTTTAAGCAACTCTAATGCAGTTCATTGGGTTACAGAGAAACACACACACGCACACACACACACACACACACACATACAAACACACACAAGACTTGAATGCAGAAGAGAGAAGAGGAAGTAGATCAGTGGGAGGGGAAGAAGAGAGGGTAATGTTGGGGTGAATATAACTGAAATACTGATATACTTTTTACAAAAATGTCATAGTGAGAAACCTATTATAACGTGTACTTACTATATGCTAATAAAATTTTTAAAAAGAAATGGGGGTTCTTGGTCCTGACTGCAGACTGATTAGAAACAGTAAAGGGAGGGTTCAGGGTCCTGTGTTCAAACAAGCCTGATATATGCCCATGTATAAGAATTAAGATAGGCTTGGGACCATGAGAAAGAGAAAGACAATGATATGGTCATCTCTACTCAAGCTTCTGAAAAAGTGTTTCTATGCATATCATAGGATAACCTTTTACATGGTTAATGCTGTTAGAAGACAATGTTGGTAGCACTAAATATTGTCTATCCTAACTCAAGCTGGAAAAACACCTGTTGTCAGATTAATTACAATGGAGGGAAGAAAATCTAATCTCTTGTGTATTAATAACCAATTCAATATTATTCAACAACAATGGTCATCTTTAAGAAAATTATCAGAGGCTGGGTTTCATGGAGCCCAGGTTGACTTTGAACCTGATGTTGAAATACAAATGACCTTAAACTCCTGATTTTCCTGCTTCTACCTCCTGAGTGCTGGCATTATAAGCATGTATCACCATGTACAAACCACTTGGAATCAATAGAAATATTTTCCATGATTTCATTAGTTTCTTTTCTTATAGATTAAAGTGGAGTGCTCTATTATCTCTGATTCTTCTCCATCTATTTCCTATTCCCTTCTTCCTCCCAGAACCAACCTCCACTATTCAGAAGGCACAAAGCCAATCCCAGTGCTCTGCCATTATTCCTCCATTCACCACAGGGCGTTACATCAAAAACACTTTTTTCTTTAGGTCACTGTGTGAGGATCTGTTGTTCACAAAGAATGATACCCCAGACTCAAATAGTATGTAAAAACAATGAGTATTTTATTCTGCAGAAGACCAGCATGTGAGGGTCCCTCATTCTGTAAGAATTGAGCAAACAGGGACACCTCATAAAAATACCAAGGAGCCAGAAATGTCCATTAAGCCTAAAGACTGAGCGCTCCAGAAAGATTTACTAAGCAAACACCCATCCCCAAGAGATGCCTGGTTCCAGGAAATGTCCCTGGGAGGGGATGGATCTCCCCCACTCCTCCTACATGTAACAGGTATCTACTCCTCTCCTGGAGGACAAAGGTCAATGGAAACAAAAGAACAATGGGAAAGATAACCAGTTGTAACCAGCTCAAGTTGTAAGTTGTAAAACTCTGTTCTGATAAGGTATAAAGAGTAAGAGCTTTTGTCCCTTCGGGGTCGCCTTTGCCTGATTGTGAGACGACCCCAGTATACTGGATCAATAAAAATCTCATGCTAATTACATCGATCTCTGTTCCTGTGTCTTTGTGAGTGGGACACCCACACCGAATTTAACAATTCCAAGATGGAGAGACCCCAAAGTGAGTTTGCAGGTCCAATTTAAAGCACATTTGTGGAATTTCTGTGTAGATGACCTCTATCTTAATCTGTTGGGTTCATCTCTATGGAAATTCCCATAACCATGGGGTGGGGCTGAAAACTGTTGCTGGGTAAGTTGGGAAGCTGCTGCTGACCCATTGTCCTCGCCTCAGGCCAGGTGGCAGGACACCTTCTGACTAGCTGGATGAAGACTGTTTTTTTTTTTTTCTTTTCTTTTCAGTAGCTGAGTTGCCTTGACTTGCATGGACTTGCCCATTCGTGAAAACAGAAATTTAGGCCTAGACTCCTTAACTGCCAGTTTGAAGCCTATCATGAATTATCCTATCTCATCCTTCTCATCTGAAGGATAGATGATTGTGGTCCTATTTAAGGTGCTTAGTGATGAGAATGGGGCAGTTATGGATTAAGTTGTGTCTCCTAAAAAGATATAATATAGCCCTATTATTTCCATTGCCTTATTATGTGGCCTTATTTGGAAGCTGGGTCATTGCAGGTAGAGTTAGCTGAGACAAGTCATACTGGAGTAGTGTGTATCCTTAATGTAATATGAATGGTGTCCTTAGAAGAGAAGAAGGCAAAAACCCAGCAACACATAGGAGGGAGACATGCACTACTAGAGGGAGAGATTGGAGTCCATGTATTGTAATCTAAGGAAGACCAGGGGTTTATGGCAATGATGAGAAGCTAGAAAAAGCAAGGAAAATCCTTTCCTAGAGCCATCAGAGGGAGCAATGCTTTGTGAACATCTTGATTTCAGACTCAACCTCTAGGTCTGTGAGTGCCACGCACACTTGCGTGATGGCGGTATTTGAGGCGAAAACTTCAAGGAAAGTCAGCCTCC
>NC_045030.1:156675194-156676608 GCF_008632895.1 Mastomys coucha
AAAGCCTTATCCCGTGTCCACCTGGCCAGAATCCCTAGTCCTGCGGAACAAGGGGCCCCCGCGAGAAACCCCGGTCCGTGGCATGTGAGAGAATGAGCTTCAGTTGTATTGAACTCAGTTTATGAATTAAAAAAAGGCAGATGCAGGGATAACTGAACTCAGCCCAGCCTGTTTGAAAGCTTACCAAGAGACTTGGAATAGCTAAGTAAAGTTATTTCTGAAACATTAGCAAATTTGGTAGTCTAGTTAACTGCATTTTCTTAATTCAGACTTAAATGATTTACTCCCTCAGTATTTAATGCACACCAGCACCATTACACACTGTAAATTTTGGGCTTCTGTGTTTCATATCATTAGCCATGAAATTAGGCAGACACCTTCAGGTATAGACTCTGTTGGTATCACACCTTCAAAGCATTTTTTCCTTTGTTTCCAGCTAAAACTTTATAGTATAAACCAAGCATGCCCAGTGGTATTCCTGTCTATCACTTTAATGTCCATGACATTGGACTGAGGTTCTTAGGAATGGGCAAACAATTTATGAATATGTATCAGTTTCCTGAATAAAAACCCTCATGCTTCCTTTGTTTAAGGAGAGCATTGCTTTGAAAATGACTCCCATGTTCTTGCTTGCTACAAGTAATAAATTGTTCTCTACTTGTTTACATTTTGGCTGTGTTTATTTTTATTGGGATTCAGACCTGGGACAAATGGCTGATTTTTCCACCAAAGTGGACATGGCCTCCAGGCTCTCCCATCATCCCTCAGTTTATACCTTTAACAGGGCATGACTGGAATACCTCATCCTCTGCTTTGAACTTTCCAACCAAGGGGCTGAGCTTCCTCTACCCCCTACCTCCCAAAAAAATCTTTCCTGTATAATCCAGATATTTTGGTCTCCTCTTCTCTTTCCCCTTCCCTCTATATCTCTCTTCTCTCTCTGTGCATGTTCTGTTTTTTCTGTCTCTTCCTCCTCCCCTCTCCACAGTGAATCCCTCTCCACAGTGACTTCACTGGCCCCTCCTTTGTATTTGCCTGAGAGCTGTCCTTGATCAACTTGCCTTTATGTTTTAATTTGACTTGTATTGGCTCATTGCACTGGTGGAAAATACCTTTTAATTTTGACTTCTATTTTACAAGATGCAGAATTTGTTGCATTCTGTTCCAATTCTAGCATATGCCTTGTAAAACCTAAAATAGTTATTGCCTATGAAAAGGTCAGCTCAGGAATTTTGGGAAGGTCATGGAACACTTGCCTCTCCAGAAGGGAGAGGCTAATTAACATTCCTCAGACTACAGGGTGAGAACCAACCTTTGGGTGGGGACACATTCAGCAGGACGGACCTTTGCCCACCTTCAGACAAGGGAAGTCCTTGCCACCTCATTCCCTAGAGACCAATCAGTTTAAAAAGTC
>NC_045030.1:156676865-156682839 GCF_008632895.1 Mastomys coucha
AAGAAGGTGTACTGGCTCCAGGTCTAAGTGATTAAAGTGAACATATCTTACAGTTCCTTGCACAGCATATGCAAATGAAAATAAAAGATACTGAGAAGGGCATGTTGTAGCAGTTCTATAATCCCAGGACTTGGGAGATAGAAGCAAGAGGATCTGAATATTGAGATCATCTTCTGCTACACACCAAGTTCAAGACTAGTTTAGGTTATATGAGACCTTGTCCCAAGAAAACAACTAAATGAACAAATAAGTAAGAATGTAAACCAAGACAATGACAACAACAGAATACCAAAACCACCAAAACCAAAAAGTCAAAAAGAAAACCCAGGCCAGAGTGTTCATGGTGGCACATTTCTATAATCCCAGTATTTGTGAAATTGAGTCAGGTGGATTAAGAGTTCAAACTCTACCATGGTTATATTACAAATTTGGAGTGAGTCTAGGATATACGATACCCTAATTCAAATAGGATAAGATAAGATACAATAAGTACATTTAGAATAGACCTTATGAAGCTGTACAGCTTCACAATGGATTTTAGTTTCATTATTGAACACACATATACACACACATGCAGACACACACATGCAGAAACATATACATACTATGAAAAACAAAAAAATCATGATAGAGTTAAAACTAGAAAAAACAATTAGCTTATATTCTTTTTTATGACATGTGTCTATTACCCTTTGGGTCTGGTTAGTTTTGGTGTATGATGTTTCTTACTTGCAGATTCTTTTTATAATAAACCTAAAAAATAAAATAGAAAAATCTAAACTTCTTCAAACTTAAGCTATTAGATTCACCTTAAAAATTATTTGTTCTTTGAGAATTCTATACCCATTAGTTTCAGTCTTGAGAATGTGTGATATTCTGTATGAGAATGAGGATTCTTTTCCCCTAGGGAGAAAAGACAGAAGGCAAGGTCGCTTTATTATTAATTTATTTGACAAGTACTCAGTGGGTGTGTTTTCTGGGAAAGGTGCTCCTGGGAGTATAGGATGCAAAGATGAATAAAGCCTGATCCTTCCTCTCAGGAACTCCTGTCTGACAAGGGAGTCAGGCATGTTAAATAATTACCATACAAAGTGAAGAATGTGGTAAAAAGGAGAAATGCTGTTTTGTGGGTGGGAATAATTAAAGCAGCAATGTGTGAGGCTACCTAAGGCCTTTCTGGAAAAATCATGCCCTGTCATCAAGCCAGGCTATTGACAGAGAGGAGTCATGCTGAAATAAAAGTCACCAGCAAGATGTGTTCCTCTTTTTGCACACAGGAAGATGGTGGAGGAACATTTGTCCAATTCAAAGTCAAAACAAGACAATATTACTCTAGCTGATTCTTTTCTCCATTACTCTGAATTTATACAGCCAGATTTCTTTCTTTCTTTTTTAAATCTGATTTACTCAAGCTTTTCTCTTAGATCTTTTGGAGACTTCTAGAACATAAGACTTGTTGTGTCTTCCTGTTGTAGGCATTCTTTCTGAGACAAGAATTGATTTCCTTTTAGTTTACATAATGTTTACTGCAGGGCAGAGCTGAAGCACACCAACCTGAAAAGTATGTATAAAATTGGAGAGATCTTTCATTCATACATGTGGAAGGAACTGAAAAACCACCAGCTTCACTCAGAGTATGCTTAAAGCCTTTATCTATCTGTCTGTCTATCTATCTATCTATCTATCTATCTATCTATCTATCTACCTACCTACCTACCTACCTACCTACCTACCTACCTACCTACCTACACAGAAGCTTATTTTTATTCACAGTGCTTATGACCAACTAGTTCATAACTCAATTATCTTGTTTGTACTAATCTAAGTTCTGCCACAGGGCTGGTTACCTTTCCTTAGTCTCATGTCTGACTTCCTCCATGTCTCAGTGGTGAATCACCCTGCCTCACTGTTTCCCAGAGTTCCTCTCTCTTTCTGCTGGATGTCCTACCTTCTATTCATAGGCTTATTATTTTAACCAATAAGAAGATGCTTTAGGCAGGCAAGGAAGGGCAGAGACAAATCTTTACACAGTGCATATAAACATTATTCCTACATTAGACCACTTCAAATTACTTGTTTTAGAGAATGCACTGAAGTTTTAGTTGTTAAAAGAGAATTTATTTTTATCATTTTTAATTATGTGTGCATGTGCATGCATATGTACATGTGTGTGTGTGTGTGTATGTATGAATATGTATATATGATGTACCCTCAGAGGCCAGAGCTAATTATAGATAGATGGCTGTAAGCTACCTGACATGGGTGCTGGGAATTGTTTCATTCCTTATGCCGAGGTTTCTTTAGTCTTGATCACCTGAACAAAATGAAACGGTGTGGTGTATGATGAGAATGGTTAACACACAAAGTAGAAAATGCAGATCCATCTTACAGTTCTATTTCTTCTGTTTCTTTTCATAGGTGACTCTCCAGCCCTTCTACTGTGCTCTGGGACACAAGGGCTGACATGCCAGATTCATTGGTGGTACTTCCTGCCCTTTGGTTCCTAGTTGGGCTCAGCCAAAGGGACACAAGTTCTGCTCCCAGAAGGGAACAGGTGAGGTCCAGGTTATTAAGCCTCTAGCTTCTTTTGATAAGACTGCTCTAAGCTGCACAGTGAATTTCATATTGCCCTGAGCCCTCACAGTCTTCAGGTTCCTGTAACTTCTTCCCTTTGGCCTTTCACTTCCCTGTTGCTACTAGCTACTCCTTGTAAGTTTCCCATGGCCTCCCCTATTTTTTATAAATATTTCCTTTTATTAAATTCATGTCATATTATTCTTGATGATTGTGATTCAGTGTAGTCCTGCCTGCAAGCTTACTTTACAAGTCAAAAATATTAAATGCATAGAGAAAATTACTATTAAACTAACCAAAAGGCAAATCCCATTCTAAAGGGAAGAATTCCTCTGTAAATCAAAACGAGCATCTTTTTGTTAGTATTTTCTAAAATCTAGATGTTTATCCACTAAGATTATGTCAGGTAGTGCTGGTTTCCCATGGTGTTTCAAATTGAAGATTTTCAGACTCATCGGAAATATATCTTGTTCCTCTTCTTCATGCCACAAATATTTTGTCTACTATTTTGTCCCCTGAGGTTTGCTTTCCTTGTGGTGAGCTATTCTCTTTCCACTAAGTCCAACAAATACTCCTGAGACAGAATATTACATTTGTTCATCATTCCAATGTATCTTCTCTGATTATTCTTGGTTAGAGGCATCTTGTTTGCTTGACCTACATGCAATTCACATGAGAATTATAGGCAAGCCCCACCCCAATGGAAAAAAAAAAACTGAAAGAGAAACCTAGCATGAACTGAGATTACTAGAATCTATGGACTACTGAGGTATAATCAAGATCTTAGAAGCTATGTCACATCATATGTCCCTTGGAAGGAACATTCATTTGCACTGTGAAATGAAGGTCACCAGCCATGATCTGAGTAGGGCAGAAAGGCTTCGGTCCCACAATTCCTGTTCTCACTGTGTATGGTACACCTTTAGAACTGTGGCCACTGCCCCTACCCCCACCCAACGATACACTATCGAATAATACTCACATTCTAGTTCAAGTGAAAACTTATGGGTTCTTTGGAAAGTCAGTTTGTGTCAGATGGTGTTTTGTTGGGGCAAACATGTGAAGGAGTTTTTTTTTTTTCCTGAAGCAGACACAGGTGAAAGGACATTTTGCTAAAGTAAGCCCATGAAAGGACCCAAGCTCTTCACTAACAACATGCATGTATTGGTTTGCCTTACATTGCACAGCTGAGCCTTGTGAATCCATGGGGAGAAACACACCAATAAAACTACTGTTGGTGTTCTGACTCTGCCCATTGCCAGAGTGATATCAGCTGATACTGACTTATGTGGAGTTTTGTTAAAACAGACAAGACCCATAGAGGGCATGTGATGTTTGGAGGGCCTATAATTAGGACTCATTGGACAATGACAGGGGCTTGCATAATTAGCTTTGCAATGCTTCTTGGTCTTGCATCTTCATCGATCTTAGTTTTGTTGAGAGAGGCAAAGCAGAGAACTCCTGGTGTCCCTGCGAATTGGTCTTGGTCATCTCCTGTTGATGCATGCTGATTTGGCAGAGGCCTGGCTGTTTCTGATAGGTCTACCATTGCTAATTTGTGTTTGCTATCTTGATGCTACTGAACTAGACTGCTGGTGTATTTGTGAAGTATTTGCCAGTGGATCAAGCTGTCGCTGCTCAATCCTGTTAACTGAACTGTTGATTTCCAGACAACACAGACAGGATTTGTTCCAAAGAGCAAATTCTAAACAGGTCGACTTCTATATACTAATACCTTTTCTTTTCTGCTCTCTCTGGTGGGTGGTGGGCTAGAAGGGAGGTTAAAGCACTTAGGGACCCATTTTAAAATTAGGGTGAGAAAAAACTAAGCCTACACTAGTCAATCAAGATTCTGACTCCTGAATCAATGGAAGGAGAGGTCCTTGGTCCAATGAAGGCTTGCTTGATAGATGCCCCAGTGTAGGGGAATCGAGGGCAGGGAGGTGGGAGTGGGTGGGTGGGTGGAGGAATACCCTCATAGAAGCATGGGGAGGGAGGAATGATAGGGTGTGTAGGGAGCTTACTGCCTACTCATGAGATGGGTGTTATCAGACCCTTCAAGTCATAAAGTAGGACGTGCACAGCAGCAGTCAATTATCAGATGGAAGTGGTATATACGTGATCAGGCCAGAGCAGGTCCTGAGGACACAAGCAAGTTACATGAAGAAGTTGCTCAAATGCCTATGGTTTCCACTCCTGTTACAATGCCATCTGCTGCCAAGCATTCACCTATAGCCTCATGGGGTGTTCCCTATGATCATCTGACTGAAGAAGAAGAGAAGACTAGGACCTGGTTTACTGATGGCTCTGCATGTTATGCAGGCAGGCACCACCCAGAAGTGGACAGCTGCAGCATTATAACCCCTTTCAGGACAACCCTGAAAGATACAGGTGAAGGAAAATCTTCACAGTGGGCAGAACTTTGGGCAGTACACATGGTATTACAGTTTGTTTGGAAGAAGAAATGGACAGATGTACGATTGTTCAGTGACTCATGGGCTGTAGCCAATGGATTGGCTGGATGGTCAGGGACCTGGAAAGATCACGATTGGAAAATTGGTGGGAAAGACATCTGGGGAAGAAATATGTGGATAGATCTCTCCAAATGGGCAGAGGATGTGAAGATATTTGTGTCCCATGTAAGTGCTCACCAAAATGTGATGCCCAAAATGTGAGGAGTTCAGTAATCAAGTAGATAAGATGACTCATTCAGTGGACAGTCAGCCTCTTTCCCCAGCCATCCCTGTCATTGCTCAATAGGCACATGAACAAAGTGGTCATGGTGGTCGAGATGGAGGTTATGCTTGGGCTCAACAACACGGACTTCCACTCACCAAGGCTGACCTGGCTACAGCTGCTGCTGAATGCCAGATCTGCCAACAACAGAAACCAACACTGAGCCCCAGATATGGCACCATTCTTCAAGGTGACCAGCCAGCAACCTGGTGGCAGGTTGACTACATTGGACCACTTCCTCCATGGAAAAGACAATGTTTTGTTCTTACTGGACTAGATACTTATTCTGGTTATGGATTTGCCTTTCCTGCACGAAATGCTTCTGCCAAAACCACCATCATTGGACTCACTGAATGCCTTATCTATCATCATGGTATTCCACACAGTATTGCTTCTGACTAAGGAACTCACTTCACAGCCAGAGAAGTGCGACAGTGGGCCCATGATCATGGAATCCACTGGTCTTACCATGTTCCCTATTATCCTGAAGCTGCTGGTCTGATAGAAAGATGGAATGGCCTTTTGAAGACACAGATAAAGCGCCAATTAGGTGGCAACAGCATGGATGGCTGGGGAAGAGTTCTTCAGAAAGCAGTATATGCTTTTAATCAGCGTCCAATATATGGTACAGTTTCCCCCATAGCCAGGATCCATGGGTCCAGGA
>NC_045030.1:156684317-156692118 GCF_008632895.1 Mastomys coucha
ATTGGAAGAAGGAAGGCTCGCTCTGCTTTGCCTGCTTGCCTTGTGGGACTGAGCAACTGCTGGATCCTCTGACTTCCCTTCACAGCTGCTGCCAACCATTGTTGGGAGTTGATTGTTGGGAGCTGGACTACAGACTGTAAGTCATCAATAAATTCCTTTACTACATAGAGGCTACCATAAGTTCTGTGACTCTAGAGAACCCTGACTAATACAGGGTGTTTCTGGGAAGGAGGGAAACCGGGAAAGGGGATAACATTTGAAATGTAAATAAAGAAAATAGCCAATAAAAAAACTCTTTGACTTTTCCACATGTGAAGTTGTTAAGCTAGTTTGTTCTACTCTGTATATTTGTAGCCATTGAGTTTTTCTTATTACAAGACACTCCATGCCATTTGTCTCTAGCTCACCACTTTTTTTAGCTGGGAAATCTCACATTGAAACTTGTTAATGTGATTTAACAATAGCAATCAAAAGCAACTGGGGAAGGAAAGGATTTATTTGACTTACATTTTTTTTTTATTGAAAATGTTTCTTTTTTACCCTTTTCTTTTGTTAGATAATTTTCTTTATTTACATTTTAAATGTTATCCCCTTTCCCAATTTCCCCTCTGGAAACTCGCTATCCCATTCCACTCCCCCTGCTTCTATGAGGGTATTCCCACATAACCCACCCACTCCCATCTCCCAGCATTCTCCTACACTGGGGCATAGAGCCTTCATAGGACCAAGTGCTTCTCCTCCCATTGAAGCCAGACAAGGTCATCCTCTGCTACATATGAAGCTGGAGTCCTGGGTCCCTCCATGTGTACTCATTGGTTGGTGGTTTAGTCCCTGGGAGCTCTGGAGGTATCTGGTTGGTTGATATTGTTGTTCTTCCTGTGGGGCTGCAAACACCTTCAGCTCCTTCAGTCCTTTCTCTAACTCCTCCGTGCTTAGTCCAATGGTTGGCTGTGAGCATCCACCTCTGTATTTGTCAGGTTCTGGCAGAGCTTCTCAGGAGATAGCCTAATCAGGCTCCTGTCAGCCAGCTTTTGCTGGCATTCACAATAGTGTCTGGGTTTGGTGATTGTATATGGAATGGATCCCCAGGTGGGGCAGTCTCTGGATTGTACTTCCTTCAGTCTCTGCTCCACACTTTGTCTCCGTATTTCCTCCTGGGAGTATTTTGTTCCCCTTTCTAAGGACAGAAACATCCACATTTTGGTCTTCCTTCTTCTTGAGTTTCCTGTGGTTTGTGGATTGTACTTTGTGTATTCTGATATTCTGGGTTAATATCCACTTACCAGAGAGTGCATACTATGTGTGTTCTTTTGTGATTGAGTTACCTCACTCAGGATGATATTCTCCAGATCCATCCATTTCCCCAAGAATTTCATCAATTCATTGTTTTTAATAGCTGAGTAGTACTCCATTGTGCAAATTTACCACATTTTCTGTATCCACTCCTCTGTTGAGGGACATCTGGGTTGTTTCCAGTTTCTGGCTATTATAAATAAGGCTGCTATGAACATAGTGAAGCATGTGTCCTTATTACATGTTGGAGCATTTCTGGATATATGCCCAGGAGTGGTATAGCTGGGTCCTCAGGTAGATCTATATGCAATTTTCTGAGGAACCACCAGACTGATTTCCAGAGGGGTTGTACCAGCTTGCATTCCCACCAGCAATGGAAGAGTGTTCCTCTTTCTCCACAACCTCTCCAGCATCTGCTGTCACCTGAGTTTTTTATCCTAGCCATTCTGATTGGTGTGAGGTGGAATCTCAGGGTTGTTTTGATTTGCATTTCCCTGATGACTAAGGATGTTGAACATTTCTTTAGGTGTTTCTTGGCCATTCAAGTTTCCTCGGTTGAGAATTCTTTGTTTAGCTCTGTAGCCCATTTTTTAATAGCAGTATTTGGTTCTCTGGAGTGTAACTTCTCAAGGTCTTTGCATATATTGGATATTAGCCCTGTATTGGATGTAGGATTGGTAAAGATCTTTTCCCAATCTGTTGGTTGCTGTTTTGTCCCATTGACAGTGTCCTTTGCCTTACAGAAACTTTGAAATTTTATGAGGTCCTGTTTGTCAATTGTTGATATCACTATGCAACTTTGAGGGAAGTCTGGACAGGAATTCAAGTGAGAGTAGGAACCATGATGGAATGCTGCTTCCTGGCTTATTCTTTAGGAATTGCTCAGTATGCTTTCTCAAATAATTCAGAGCCTTCTACTCAAAGGTGGTACCACCTACTGTGGGCTGTGCCTTTCCACGTCAAACATTAAGCAAGAAAATGCCCCAAAGTTACAATTTGATGGAGGCTTTTTTTTCAGTTGAGATTCCCTGTTCCTAGATGTGGTGGTTTGAATAGGTTTGACCCTCACAGGCTTTTGTGTTTCTATATGCTTGGTTCATGAGAAGTGCACTATTAGGAGGTGTCACCTTGTTGGAATAGTTGTGGCCTGTTGGAACAAGAGTATTACTGTGTAGGTGGGATTTAAGGACTCCCAGTGTTCTGTCCACGGCTGAAGAGACTCTACTCCTGGATGCCTGAAGAAGTCTCCTTCTGCCTGCCTTCAGATCAAGATGTAGAACTCTCAGCTCCTTCTCTAGCACCATGTCTGCTTGCAGGGTGCCATACTGCCTGCCATGTTGATATTGGACTTAATCTCTGAAAATGTAAGCCAAACCCAATTAAATGTTTTCTTTTATAAGAGTTGCCTTGGTCATGGCATCTCTTCACAGCAATAAAACCCTAACTAAGACACTATAGGACCCAACCTTCTGCCAAGTTGACAAAGGACTAATCAGCATAAACCTCATGTTAAAATGAAGAATAAGCTGCATAATGAAGAAACCCACTATAAAATAGACCATATTTACTAAAAGAATTTTGATGAGACTATTCCAGGTCATCAGAGAAGCTTGTTGTTTTGGTAAATATTATTTGGGGGTTTCTACCCCATCTTAGATCATTTAGTTCCCAAAGAAGACACAAAACTTTGTATCTATAATAAGCCTTGAAGTACTAGAGTTGGGTAAATATCAACCCTCTATGTTATTTTGTCTACTTCTCTGTCAATAACCCTGAGATATCACTTGTCATGCTCTACCTGTGCTACTCCTATGTCAACTGGCTGGCCCTCATGTCCATGTGCTCACAATCCACTTACCCTATAGTTCCTTCTTCCTTCTCCCTCCTCTCTCCTCTTCTCTGTGGTCTCTGCCTCAAACCCCAAGCCTGGGAACTAAAGCCTTGCCTATCTCTATTCTGCCTAGCTATAGGCTCTAGGCATCTTTATTAACCAATCACAGATAACTTGTTGGGCGGGTGCAAAGTTTATACAACAAAAGCTGCTAAAGGATCTGAGGATCTGCTTGTCTTGTAGTGGCCAGATCTTGAAATACAGAATTTATTATTACAATCCATAGCAACAGACCTAATTACAACAGCTTGGTTTTGGTCATCTAGACCATTTCCAATATATAGCTCAATCTTTCTCCTAGGGAAATATCTGTGATTCGTTGGTGTTGGGCTAGTAGCAAATTTACACCAGTTCCAACTAGTGGGGAAAAAGAAAGAATACATAAGACCCATGGCAATGTCTTGTGATCTCAAAGTAGAATCCATCATGTGTGTCAACATTTAGTGAGTGAGAATTCAGTCATATAGCCATTCCTAACTGCAAAGGAGTCTGGGAAATAGAGTTGAACATATACATGCCTAAACACAGCTCCATTTTTATGCAAGAAGGGAGAGGCATATTTTGGCAGTTAACTGTCAGTTTCTATTATTAACCTTGCCCTCTTTGATTCTGCCTAACCTTAGTTATTTAGTCATTCAATTATTTGTCCACTCATGAGCCATTCACTGAGGACTTAGTACCATGTACTAAGATGTTCTTTTCCAGTAGGAGGAATGCAATCATTCAATGAAATAACTCAAAATCTACTTGAAGCGTGTTTGGGTCTATAATAGATTATGACACCTTTCTGTGTTACATAATTTATCCATTTCATACATATTTGACGAGCTCAATACCAATTATCTCTTCTAAATCTGTGATCAATATATTGAATAGTCATAGACAAGAATAGAGCCTTTAGGAAGCGGCTAGGGCTTTTGCCTAAGTTTTCTTGATTTAGCAATTAGATCCTACAAAGTAAGGGTGTTAAATTACTAAAAATCAACCTAACTCATTCAGTCTGTCCCTAAGGACATCTTTACGAGCTTTGTTAATGACTTGCTAATTTTCATCTTCTTGCTGGCTACCACATTCTTAGATATTCCACTTAGATAGATGTCTCTGCCAGTAATGAAAATCAAATGGCCAGATGTTATTCATCCCAATCTTTGACTCTCATGACACCACTTCAGTCTTTCAGTCTTCATAAATAGTTCTTTCAATAACCTACTCTAGGATCATGTTCTATAAATTGCTCATTAATCTATAGAGATGGAGTTCTCTTTTGCCCTCTTAAGAATTAGGACCCTCTGGCCTGTTTATGCTTTTAGCACTTTTCTCATCATAATTCTTACTTACAATTCTTACTTACTTAGACTTAATAAATCTTACCTCATGTTCAAAATTTTCTAGGGTCCTAAGATATATAAGTGGTTCAAGATTAGGAACTTAAGAAATTTGTTACCTTCCTGTATTCTTTTTACTCTTCTTTATCTCCAGATTATATCTCTATTGTTACTACCACTTTTGTATTGTGTTTAGAGACCAGTCTCATGTAGCCCAGGGTGACCTCAATTTGGTATATAGCCAAAGATGATCTCAAACTCCTGATTCTCCTGCCTCTACTTCCCAAGTACTTGTGTTATGTCATGTTAATGAGCATGGAGGTTCTTGTGTTCACGGATAAGCACTAAGAGAACTGGGATTATTGAAAAACACAGGTTTATCCCTTTAAAGGAAGGGATACATGACCTGTTATCTTTCTAGAAGGCTGGGAACATTAGAGAGAACTGATTTTTCCTTTGTGAGCAGTTGTCAGTTGGAGATAGTTTCTTGGTTAGGGATGGGATCATGAGTCTACTTTTTTCCTTCTCTCAGCACTGGGCTCCTGTCTACTGTGAACCTGTGCAGGCCTTGTGCATGTTGCCACAGTCTCTGTGAGTTCATTCACATGTCAATCTTGTTCTGCTAGATGTCCAAACTGAAAGTTTCTTTTCTGTTCTGCCTTATGAATGCTTTCTAAGTTTGATGCTGGCTCCCCTGGCCCATTGGGATCACCTCATTCTCTTCAGCTTTCCTACCTTCCCACATGAATAATACTCAAGCATAGTTTTTTGTTCTCCTCAGTAAAATTTTCTTTTTAGTCCCTCTTATACCTTGAAGTAGTTCAATCTGCATTTATATTTTGGCCAGTGTCTCCCAGATCTTTTTTCCTGGATAAATCTCAGAATCAAGGGTAAGGTTAAGCTACATATAGATTTGTGGTGTGTGTGCATGCGTGTGTGTGTGTTTGTAAATTCACATGTACAATTCTATTGTGGAATGCTTATTTCCACAAATCCAGTGTTTAGGATCTTGGCTGATAATTATAATATATTTTAAGGTCTAGGGACCATTAGTGTTTAGAGATTTATGTAACAAAGGCTTCATCAGATGGATGAAATCTATTTTTGAGACAGAATTCCATATATCTGAGACTGGCCTCAGATTCACTGTGTAGCTGAGGATGGTCTTGAATTTCTGATCCTTCTGCCTAAATGTTGGTTTTACAAGAATGTAGCACCATGCTGGATTTATGTGGCACTGGGATCTGAACCCAAGGCTTCCCATATGCTAGGCAAGCATGCTACCAAATAAGCTGTTCCCAGCTTCAAATCTTTTCTGTTACTTAGTTAGGGTTTCCATTGTTGTTAAGAGATGCCATGACCATGGCAACATAAAGGACAACTTTTAGTTGGGGCTGACTTACAGTTTCAGAGAGTTCATCCATTATCATCATGGTGGGAAATATGGCAGTGCACAGGCAGACATGGTGCTGGAGAAGGAGCTGAAAGCTCAGTATCTTGATCCAAAGGCATCCAGGAGGAGACTGTGTGCTTCACTGAGTGTATCTTAGACATGTATATAACCTCAAAGCTTGCCTCCACAGTGACACTTTTCCTCCAACAAGGCCATACCTACTCCAACAAGGCCACATCTCCTAATAGTGCCAGTCCTTATAGGCCAAGTCTTCACACACATTAGTGTATGGGTGCTATACCTATGCAAACCACCACAGATACTAAGGGGAAAATTAAGAAAAAATTTAAACAAATATTTCACGAAATTAAAATATAACTACGCCATTTCTCCCTTCCTTTTCCTTTTTCCAGCCCCTTCCATGAACCCCTTGCTCTCTTTCAAATTCATGGGCTCTTTGTCTGTGTTAATATGTTAATTGTTTAATATATGTATTCCTAAATATAAAAAAAATCATTTATATATGTTCAATATATTTCTAAAAATACAAATAACAGTGTGCTCAATCCACATAATGTTACTTGTATGTATATGATTCCTCCTTATGGAGTTTCCAATTTAACCAGGATAAACAAACATAAATGAGAAATGATTAGAAAATATTAGAATACTTTTAAGAACCACAGATTGAGGACATAGACCTATTTGGTGGCAGAGAAAATAATATAATTCAAAGCTTTTTATGTCTAATAATTCTGTTGGCTGGCTTTCAGTATATGCTAGAATTTCAAAAGAAGTAAACTCCAATGCCAGTGAAAGAATAGGCTTGCTAGCAAGGAGAGAGCAAGCAGGCAAAGAGCAAAAGAATCCCTATTCTATGTTCTTATATGGACTTCCATCAGAAGGCATATCCCAGATGTGGGTTTTACAAGCTCTAAAGATCTGGATTAAAGGGGGGTGTGGGGAAAATTGGGATTAAATGTGTATCTTCCTGCCTCAATATCTAAATCAAACGTGTCTTCCTACCTCACAGATCTGGGTTAAATAGATCTTCCTTCTTCTTACAGGTATGCCCTCCAGTTTTGTTTTTTGTTTTGTTTTTTGTTTTTTGTTAATTCCAGATCTAGTTAACAACCAAGAATAGCCATGACATCTATTCCACATAGATAATGTATAAATGAATGAGTATGCCTGTTTTTCAATAAATCCATAAGAGGAGCTGATGGATTAGTTTTGCCCATGGGTAAAAGTTTGTCAATTTTAATTGCATACTATTTTGTTTTTTCTTCATTTCTGAGATCCCTTTTTCTAACTGTATATCTCTTATTAAAGTTGTTAGAAAATGAACAGTTTCTTCATCCATAACTTTTGAGGCTTTTATTGTGTATTAATTTGTTTTTAATTAAGAAAATAATTTTTAGTACTCATACAACATACTAGATTTTATTATAATTCACACGTGTTTACCATTGCCTTTTGCTCATGTAAGTCTCTTGTCATGCTTTCTTGTCTTCATCTTCCCTTCTTGCTGCTCCCATACCTCCAAACAGCATCTCTATGTCCTAGTTTTATGTCTGTCCCTGTGACTATATATACTGACAAAAACAGAAGAAATGGTTTATTTGGCTTGTAATTCCAAGTCAAAATCCAGTGGGGGAAGTTAAGGCAGCAACTCAAGGCAAGATTTTAAGAGCAGGACTGCTTGCTATTTCACACAGCCTTACTTCTTCTTTTTTTTTTTTTTTTTTTTTTTTTCTGTTTTGGTTTGTTTTGTTTTTTCCTAAGGGACTGAGGGCATGGAAAATACAGCGCACCAATGAAACGAAATGTCAAAAAAATACAAAAAAATATAAAATAGAAAAATGTATTTACAGGTAGTACATTACTATGATCAGAAAG
>NC_045030.1:156692653-156692971 GCF_008632895.1 Mastomys coucha
TCCACTCTCCCAGAGCACAGAAGAGAAGGGCTGCGCATGGCTCCAGTTCCCTCTGCGAACGCTGGCCTTGGACACCAACTCCAGTCACACTGCAGTTCCGTGAGCAGGCATGCCTCTGAGTCAGGCCAGCTTGTAGAGGGAACAAAACCACGCGATGAGAGAAAAGGGCAAGCATAGCGCTCTGGTCACCTCTCCTGCGGTCATCATACTTCCAAGAACCGGGAGCTGCTGGACTTGGAGTGGAAGGGCTCAGACCACATCCTCCGTAAGTCACCCTTTAAGTAGGCCATAGTGAGGAGTGGCAATAAGGTAAATGGC
>NC_045030.1:156693734-156696112 GCF_008632895.1 Mastomys coucha
ATAGACTATAAGAAGAATGGATATCAGAAATGTCGACACTTGACTGGAATCCACCAGGGAATAGGCCCACGAATAGGTCTGTTCCGCCATGGTACAGCCTTACTTCTGATCAAGGAACTCACTTTACAACCAAAGAAATGTGACGGGAACTCAGAGGGTAAGCCTTGCTGGCTAATAGGTAAGCTTATTGCAGCTAGATTTCTTATATAGTTTAGGACTAACTATTTAGGGAATGGTGGCACCTACAGTGGGCTGGGCCCTTCTTCATCAGTTAACAGTGAAGACAATCTCCCACACACATACCCATAGGTCAATCTAATTTAAGAAATTTCTCAATTGAGACTCTCTTTTCAGGTATTTCTAGATTATGTCAAGTTGACAGTTAAATTTATCCAGAACAATATAAAAATCTAGATGAACATGTAAGAGAAAATGTGTTTTTTTCTTATCCTTCCATTACCATCTCTCATTTCTATGTCTACAGGATTTGGAACCTGCCTTTCTTCCACCTAGTCCCTTTTCTACACATGTATTTTAATCTAGATTGCAAATATGAGACAAAATATGTAATATTCATTTTTCTGAATTTTGCTTATTTTATACAATATGATGCTTTCCTGTTCCATGACTAAAACCCCATTGCCAGTTGATCTCTAGTGAGTCTACTCTGTCCAACATCTGTTGAATACATGCCAGAAAGCTTCCTATGGACTGTTGTTTCCTATACAGCTTCCTATGTATTTCTTAGCTTGATAGTTCTGGCCCATGGTTGGATGCCTATTATTTCTTCTCCCATCTTCCGCTGAAGAGCAGGAGAGTGAATTTGATCCTGCCCACTCTCCGCTAGGAAGAGTACTTTAGAAATTGTAGACTGAGCAGATGGCATGTTTTTCTAGTGG
The DNA here is from genome assembly GCF_008632895.1 of Mastomys coucha. NCBI lineage: Eukaryota > Metazoa > Chordata > Mammalia > Rodentia > Muridae > Mastomys > Mastomys coucha. The sequence goes on from NC_045030.1 coordinate 156,694,634, forward strand.
AAGAAGCAGGAAGCCACTACGTTTCCTGCCACGTCATCTTTCGTTCTCATCCTTGATGAATTCTGGAAATGAAATAAATATTTTCCCACTTGTAGTCCATATATCTTCAGGAGACAAAAGAGTGAATTAAATATTTCCAAATGAAATCTTGTGTGCTACAACTTGAGAAAAAAAATGAATGATCATCTCTTTCTCTTTCAGGTCCCAGGCCTTGTGGGAGCCGGGGGTTACCATGCATGCATGGCCAAGTCTAAGAACCATGCCACATACAACCACAAATGGCACAGAAATGGCATCAAGAAACCCTGGTCACAAAGATATGAATCTCTTAAGGGGTTTGACCCCAAGTTCCTGAGGAGCATGCACTTTTCCAAGAAGCAGAAGAAAGATCTGAAAAAAAAATGCAGGCCAACAATGCAAAGGCAGTGAGGGCATGCACAGAGGCCATCAAGGCCCTTGTGAAGCCTCAAGCCTTCAAGCCCAAGATGCCAAAGGGCCCCAGCCGCAAACTCAGCTGCCTGGCTTTCATTGTTCACCCCAAGCTTGGGAAGCGAATTCGAAGCTACATGGCCAAGGGGTAGACTCTACCAACCAAAGCCCAAGGTTCAGATGGAGGCAGAGGCCAAAGCTCCAGCTAAGGCTCCCAAAGGTGCCCAGGCCCCTGTGAAAGACTCATAGAAAAGGCTCTTGCCAGTGTGAAGACAGACAGACTGCTGTGACACACCTACCCACACACTTTTTGGAGATGACCAGTGTCCTATGCTGTTTTTACAAATAAATGAGGCAAAACTGAAAAAAAAATCCTTAGGTAATTAAGCAAGGACCTATTCACTAAATATCTCATTGATACTGAAATGCGAGTAATTAACTTAAAAATTTTGACTGCTTATATCTGCTGCTGGAAATATATGCCTGTCTAGGGGAGAGACTGTGTCTGAATCTTGCTTATTTATGACTTCTTTCAACATGGTTTGTATTTTCTAGGGCTTAGTTTGAGCCCTTTCCTTCCTTTAGTGCAGGGGTTGGCACTCTATAGTCTGGATGAAATTTAGCCTATTACTTGTTTTGTTTTGATTAAGTTTTATCAGGACAGTCAATATCATTAATCTAAATGTTATCTATGGATGATTTCTCATTGCAATAATTGAGTAGGGTAGTTTTAGTGGAGACAGTATGGTCCATAAAACCTAAAATATTTGCTGTCTAGATCTTCAGAGATGTTTCCTGACTGCTGCTCTGGGAACTATCCATTGCTATTACCATGAAGTCCGTAGATAAATGATCAGTGAGGCATCTTTCATTTTTTCCTCATACCAGTTTTCTGAAACCTTGACTATATTTAACATGAACAGAATATCTCAATATGGGCCATCTTCATTTCAAGTTCTTTGCAGCCTTAAGTGACATGTTGTTCCTGTTCCTGTATTGGGGACTATGGTCTAGCTGCCATTCTGTTGAGTTTTTTATTTTAGGAAACTT
>NC_045030.1:156696122-156696960 GCF_008632895.1 Mastomys coucha
AACTCCAGGACACTAATTTTCACTGGATGAATATTCATAGCCATGTATTCTTTCTTCTGTTAATGGGTGATGGGGTTAATCCCCAAAAGGTGTGATTACAACTAACAAACAAGAGCATTTAAAAGTCTTTCTCTGGGACTGGAGAGGTGGCTCGCTGGTTGAGAGTACTTGCTCCTCTTCCAGAGGACACGAGTCCTATTTCCTACTATCCATGTTGGGCTGCTCACAACTGCCTGTAATTCAGTGTCTGAAAGGATCTCAAGACTCTGACCCCCCTGGGTACCAGCATACACACACATACACACACACACACACACACACACACACACACAGTGTATATATGTGTATATGTGTGTATATGTGTATATACATATAGATGTATATATGATGCATATATATGTACACATATAATTTAAAACAATAAAATGAATTAAAATAAAATTTGGGGCTTGAGAGATGGCTCAGCAGTTAAAAGCATTGGTCACTCTCCCAGAGGACCTGGGTTTAATTACTTGCACCAACATGGCAGCTCACAACAGTCTGTAACTTCAGTTCCAGGTATCGAATATCTTCTCTGGGACTCTGTAAGTACTGCATATATTTGATGCACAGACATCATGTAGGCTAAACACTCATACACAGAAAGTAAAATTAAGGGAAAACATTAAAAAAATTTAAAAATTATTTTTCCTTGTATACAAGTTCAAAAGCTTTTCTGGACATTACCAGGTATATACCTTAAAATGAAGCTAATCCGAGAGAGTGTCTTTGTTAGGGTTTCTATTGCTGTGAAGAGACTCCATGACATTGGTAACTCTTTTTTTTTTTTTTTTTTTTT
>NC_045030.1:156696970-156698960 GCF_008632895.1 Mastomys coucha
CCTGCCTCTGCCTCCCAAGTGCTGGGATTAAAGGCGTGCGCCACCACCGCCCGGCTTTGGTAACTCTTATAAAGGAAAACATTTAACTGAGGATGGCTTATAATTTCAGAGGTTAGTTTCATTATCATCATGGCAGGAAGCATGGTGGTGTTCAGGCAGACATGGTGCTAGAGATCTAGCTGAGAGTTCTACATCTGGATTGGAAGGTGGCAGGAACAGAATGCTACAGTAGGCCTTACTTGAGTACTTCAGACCTCAAAGCCCACCCCCATTGACACATTTCCTCTAAAAGTGCCACACCTACTCCAACAAGGCCACATATCTCCTTATAGTGCTGCCCTTATGAGCCTATGGGGGCCCTTTTCTTTCAAACCACCGAAGATACTCAGTTCTAGCTTTGTTGATTAAGGTCAAAATACAAATTACTGGTTCCAGTTTACATTTCTATGTTTCAGGTATAAGCATCAGCTTGAGTTTTATAGCAATAAATTTCATTTTCTAAAATGTATATTTATATCTTTGCAGGTATGTGTAGGGTGTGCATATGGTATATGTACACATTCGTGAGCAGATGTGTGCACCTGTACCCACATATGGATGCCAGAGGAAGACATTAGTGCCTTCCTTTATTGCTTTCTACCTTATTTTTTGAGGCAAGGTTTCTTACTGAGCCTGACACATGGCACTTTAGCTAGGCTGGCTAGTCAGGGAGCTCTAGGTATCTGCCAGTCTCTGCCCCTAATAGCAGGGTTAGAGGTGTGACCATGCATTCACTCTTATCTACTGAGCTGTCTCTCCATATCAAAATACTTCAAAAAAGATTTTAGACACAGATTCCCAAACAAAATATACTTATTTTGTTTATCCACTATTATTTTATATATTATTTAGCATTTTGCCTGTGTGTATTTATAACAGTTTTATCTGGAAGAGCTGAGACACCTGAGATGTCTTGGGGAAAGGATGGAGATAAGTATGTGGCAAATGAATATTCATGTGGGATATTCTGGACTAATGAATGGACAGAGCTAATTGTAGGTAATGAATAGGAGTGGGAAGATGCTCAGAGCTGCCAAATCTTTCACTAAAATATAGGACCTAAGTAAAAGTAGACATCCATGACAAAAAAACCTTTTCACACACCAAAAATTCCTTCATATCAGTAAAAATTTTTAAAAGTTAAAAGGAATCAATAGAAGAAAACATGGGTGATATCCTTTATAAGATTTGAGTAATGAATGCCTTTCTAAGTACTCCAAATATAGAAGCTACTTAGAGAGATTAGATCACATATTAATATTAGATTGCAAAATAGATAATATAAATCTCCAAACATGTTTTGCTATTGTTCTTTTAAAAACATTTTTTATATTTGTAATTAATGAATGCATGTGTGTGCCTCCTTTTTTTATTTTTATTTTTTTTTGCTTTTTTGAGTAGGTGTATTTTAAATAGCTTTCCAGATAACACACATTTCCCTTAAAAAATAAAAGTCTGCTGGAGCAGTTTATTGCTGGGTCTGCTGGTCACCCTCATGGTCCCGAGGCTGGCGCTGGCTGGGTGCTGGCCCTGTCTCCCGGGGCATGTGGCAGGCTGGGCCTGTTGACAGTTTCACTGACTCTCCACAGTTCATGCATGGCTTCACGTGGCTCAAACGTCCCTTTATTTCAAAGTAGTAATAATTTAAAATCATAAAAACCCTTCTGCTGTTGAACATTTGGAGGGTGAGGTTAAAGACGGACTGAAGGCGCCTGCTGGGGACATGGGATCCATGTGCACACCTCCAAAAAGGAGCAGCTATGGCCAAGTTCGAGCCTGCCTGCAGCCTGGGGCCTGCCAGGTGCTGCCAGCCGCCATGGGCAGCACCTCTAGTCCATGGCCATGGCGGGGCCTGACTGATGTTGGTTTCTCCTCGTCGTCGTCGTCCTCCTCCTCCAGCTCGCCCAGCAACGAGAACCCAGCCACAGCAACTGCTGAGTCCTACTGGGCC
>NC_045030.1:156698970-156708272 GCF_008632895.1 Mastomys coucha
GAGGCCAGAAGAGGGCATCAGAGTCTATTACTTGAGTTTCTGGTACTTGTGATCTGCCTAGTGTGGTGCTGGGAACTGAACGTAATTCATCTGCAAGAGCCCCAAGTATTCTTAATGGCTGAGCCATCTCTCAAATCCCATCGCTATCTATATTACTTTCCTTCTTTCCTTTATCTTGCTTTTTTCTTTTTTTCTTTCTTTGTGACAGAGTCTTGCTTTGTAGCTTAGACTTGTTTTGAGCACAGTATGTAGCTGAGACTTGGCTTGAACTCATGGCAATTCTCCTGCTTCTGATTCCCAAGTGAGGAGAAATATATATATATATCACCATGCTCTACCTTCCCAAACTTTTGTGTGGCTTATATATGTTGTATGCACAGAGCTAGAAACTAAGATTCAACTGGAATGCTGGCAAATATCTAACTTGGATCTTTTTCATGTATGTCTTGTAGGAGTTTCATAACCTCCAATGAAATCTCAGACACATTCACTCTTTGAATTCCAAGGAATTCCTCTTCTAGAAATCTGAGGAAAAGATACTCCTGCATAGACATGAAGAGATAGAGGGACAAGATTATTGGTGGCAGTAAGGCTTAAAATAGCAAAAGATTGAGATGAGTAAAAATACATATGACACAGAGATCAGTTAAAATAATTCGTGGCCTGTATATAGCATGACATTAAACATGTATTACTATGTGTATAGGGGGAGGATATGTGTTTGCCACTGTGTGCATAGGGATGTCAGAAGGCAGTGCCATGGAACATATTGTCTTACTCTACCTTTATGTGCCTCCCAGGGATCAAATTTGGGTTTTCAGGCTTGCAAGGCAAGTTCCTCACCCACTAAGCCATCTCACTTGCCTATATATAATGGAGTTTTATGTGTAATGAAAATGGGTTGAGAAAGATACTAATTTAGAGTGGACTCAGGCTGTTTGTTGTTATAAGACACAAGATGCAGTACCGATGTCTCATACAGCAAAAGAGCAAGAGATGAGGAGATATGTAGACATTTGGCTTCTAGTTGCAGAAAGACATGTTGGAAAAGTAATTTTAAAAATGTATTAAAATGCTTGCCTCTCAGGGCTGTGAAGTTGAAGGGAAGAGAATGGAAGAAAGATATGAGACTTTTCTGAGATGTCTTTTCACATAGCTTATGCATGTTGTAACATAAAGAGAAACTAAGATTCAATTGGAATGTTGGCAGATATCTAACTTGAGAACAAAGGGCAATGGGTGTTCTCTATATATATTCAATTTAAGCATAGTCACAAATAGTAAACATATATTTCTTTTTAAAAATTTATTCTTTAATCTTTTTTTACAGTCCAGACTTCATCCCTCTCCCAGTCCACCCTCTGACTATTCCACATCCAACACCTCCCCCCCCATCTCCAAGAGGATGTTCCCACCCCCCACCCCCATACCACCAGACCTCCTCACTCCCTGGGGCCTCCAGTCCCTTGAGGGTTAGGTGTATCTTCCCTGACTGAACCCAGACCAGGCAGTCCTCTGCTGTATATGTGTTGGTGGCCTCATATCAGCTGGTGTACGCTGCCTGGTTGGTGATCCAGTATCTGAGAGATCCAGGTTAGTTGAGACTGCTGGTCCTCCTACAGGGTTGCCCTCTTTCTCAGCTTCTTCCAGCTTTTCCCTAATTCAACAACAGGGATCAGTAGCTTCTGTCCATTGGTTGGGTGCAAACATCTGCATCTGACTCTTTCAGCTACTTGTTGGGCCTTACAGAAGGCAGTCATGATATGATCCTGTTGGTAAGTATACTATAGCATCATTAATAGTCTCAGGCCTTGGGGTCTCCCCTTGAGATGGGTCCCAATTTGGGCCTGTCATTGGACCTCCTTTTCCTCAGGCTCTTCTCCATTTTTGTCCCTGCACATCTTTTAGACAGGAACAATTCTGGGTGAGAGATATGGAATGGTAACTGCTTCCTTGAAGTTAAGGACTGTTCCTGGAAGGAAGCAAACTGTTCCTTGGTGATCGCAGTGAAGGAAGGTGGAGACTGCTAACATTTGTAGGGACTGAAGCACAAGTCCAACAATGCCTACATGCCATGTATCTAAATATTTAAAAAATGCAATTAGTGTTGTCAGACTAACAAACTAGTGAAGAAAATAGGTCGTCTCTCCCAACTTTAAACAAATACATCTTTGTCATGATTTTGAAGGCTGGTCTGATCCTTAGATTCTTTTCGTTCTCTATCTAGACTCTAGGCAACATAGAGGCAACAAAACTAACCTGTCCCTTAACCACATATACTTTATACTACACTGTGTTCTGGGCCAATGGGTTGAGTCTGTAGCCCCAGTGATTCACTGAAACACTAACCCCCAGTATGGTTATACTAGGAATAAGGAAGTTGTAGGCATACATTTTTCTCAACTTACTTTAATTAGGGTTCAACCTCACCTCTAGTCTACCACCAACTAGAGGTAGTGGAAAAGAAAGGTTATTAGGACACGGGGTAGTGGAGCTAATTAGAAATAGTTGTTTGAGGTGATTCTAATCTTCATTGTTCTCAGTCCAATCTACTAGCAAACACCAAACACGAATCAGCAGCTGCAGTCCAGTCCACTTGGCAGACACCACACATGAATCAGCAAGGGCATTCAATCCAGCAGAATCTGCAAGGCTAGCCAACCAGCTGGAGTTGGAAGAAGTGGTGAGAAGCTGCAGGAACCTCATGAGAAGTTCTTTTGTGAGTTTCTCTCTATGAAGTCACCACAAGCAAAGCTCAGCAATGCAATGTAAGGGGAACCAATATATGTGTGTCTCAGTGAAGACTAGTGAGGTGGAGCAAAATGCTTGAGTTTCCACTGTCTGTGGGCTCATATTTATATTCCTTCTAAACATCATGTGTCCTTTCATATGTTCCCTATAGCAAAACATTCTTTACCTGTGTCTGTTTCAACAAAACAACCTTTCACATGTCTGCTTTACCAAAATACTTTCAGTGCCTCTGCTTCAGCAAAACATTCTTTTGGGTGTCTGCTTTAGCAAAATATTCTTTAACTTGTATGCCATAGCAAACATCACTTGACATAACTGATTTTCCAAAGAAGCCAGAAGTTTCCATTTCCGGAAGTAATTAAGGTCAAATGATATTGTAAGGGTGGAGCCATGATCCTATGGGATTAGTATCTTTGTTTTCTTTTTGTAAGATTAACTTTTAAAGTGTGTGTGTGTGTGTGTGTGTGTGTGTGTGTGCTTATCAGATTCTCTGGGGCTAGAGTAACAGGTAGTTGTGAGCTACCTGATGTGGCTGCTAGGAGTTGAAGTTATGCTATTTACAAGAGCAGTTCTTCACAGCTAAACTGTATCTCTAGCTCTTCCCACCTTAAAATTATATTTACTTATTTATTGATTTGTTTGTTTGTGTCTGTATGAGTATATGTGTATGTGAGCTGGTGTGCATCATGGAATGTGTGTGGACATCAGGGAAGTTAGTTCTGTTCTTTTCACTGTGTTAATTCTGGGGATTGAACTCAGATCTTTGGGTCTGGCAGTAAGTGCTTTTACCTGCTGAGCCGTCTCACCAGCCCAGGTTAATGTCCCTATAAGAGGAAACACCAGGATTTAGAGTTTTGTCTGTTTCCTTCCCAGTGTGAAAATGCAACAAGAGAGTAGCCATCTACAAGATGATGGACACACACTGGTTTACAAGTTAGTGGGATGTCACTTACAGATGACCCCTGATGTGCTTTTTTTATTCTTGGAAGCCATTTTGTTTGAGGCTGTGTATGTGAGAACAAAAGAATAGTTCAAATCTGGATGATTGAAAACTGAAGTGTCTCTGAAATGGTTTTGATGATGAACTCCAACTTTTGTGGGAGTAAAAGACAAGGAGAAATCAAGGAGATTCATAATGTTTTAATTAGGGGAACTATGCTGTTGAATAAGGATGTCAACGCCAACTAGAAGACATGAACACATTGTAGCCCATCAGGAAGCTTGTTACCCTCAGTCGAACTAGTGCTTACAAAAGCTGAAACAGTGAGCTTTTATGTGGGTTGAATGGAGAGCAAAATTATTATTGAGAAACTGGTGACAATCTTAGGATAAGACATATGCTATTATGTATCACAATGAAAGAAGAAAAGAACCCTTTCTATTTTGATCAAAAGACTCAGGGAACTAAGAAGAGATTTAATCTAACTCTACACTTGGTGCATTTGATACACAAAATTGAATGTAAAAGCTTCTTTTGGAGTCATTTTATAGTGACCCATTCAAACTCCGGAGACTGGAGACATTGATGACCCAGGGAAATAAAAATGTACAGGCCGTTGTCTGTTAGGTTGTCCTTAGAGTTTGCTTCCTGAGTGGGACTAAGATTTGCAGTTGTGTTGATCTACTTCCTCTTCCACTCTAGTCCAACTTGTGACTCATTGCCAGCACTCAGAAGACATAATATAGGACCAGAAGTGGAATCTATAGACAAGAGATTAAGTACTTAGTTCACTGTTGCATAATGTTCCTTCATGTGATGATTATGACTTATGTATCTCATCTATTACTGAGAAGTATTTAAATTGGTTTCCTTATTTTTCTATTTGTTTCTAACATGAACACAATCCTATTTATATGGTTATAAATTTCTCCTAGGAGAAGCACGTAAGAGTTTTCTAGGTTGCATTTCTTTTTTTTATTAGATATTTTCTTTATTTACATTTTGAATGATATCCCCTTTCCCAGTTTCCCCTCTGGAAAAAACCCTGTCCCCCGGCCCCTGCTCACCAACCCACGCTCTCCCGCTTCCTGGCCCTGACATTCCCCTACACTGGATCATAGAGCCTTCACAGGACCAAGGGCCTCTCCTCCCATTGATGACCGACTAGGCCATTCTCTGCTATACACATGCTGCTGAAGCCATGAGTCCCACCATGTGTACTCTTTGGTTGGTGGTTTAGTTCCTGGGAGCTCTGAGGGTACTAGTTAGTTCATATTGTTTTTCGTCCTAAGGGGCAGCAAACCCTTCAGCTCCTTGGGTCCTTTCTCTAGCTCCTTCACTGGGGACCCTGTGCTCAGTCCAATGGATGGCTATGAGCCTCTACTTCTGTATTAATTGGGCACTGGCAGAGCCTCTTAGGAGATAGCTATATCAGGCTCCTGTCAGCCAGCACTTGCTGTCATCCACAATAGTGTCTGAGTTTGGTGATTGAATATGAGAAGGATTCCCAGGTGCGGCAGTCTCTGCTCCATACTTTGTCTCTGCAATTCCTTCCATGGGTATTTTGTTCCCCCTTTTAAGAAGGATCGAAGTATCCACACATTGGTCTTCCTTCTTCTTGAGTTTCTTGTAGTTTGTGGATTGTATCTTGGGAATTCCGAGCTTCTGGGCTAATATCCACTTATCAGTGAGTGCATACCATGTGTGTTCTTTTGTAATTGGGTTACCTCACTCAGGATGATATTCTCCAGGTTCATCCATTTCCCTAAGAATTTTATAAATTCATTGTTTTTAATCACTGAGTAGTACTCCATTGTATAGATGTACCACATTTTCTGTATCCATTCTTCTGTTGAGAGACATCTGGGTTGTTTCCAGTTTCTGGCTATTATAAATAAGGCTGCTATGAACATAGTGGAGCATGTGTCCTTATTACATGTTGGAGCATCTTCTGGGAACATGCCCAGGAGTGGAATAGCTGGGTCCTCTGGTAGAACTATGTCCAGTTTCCTGAGGACCCACCAAACGTATTTCAGAGTGGTTGTACCAGCTTGCAATCCGATCAGCAATGGAGGAGTGTTCCTCCTTCTCCACAACCTTGCCATCTAGGCTGTATTTCTAAAAATGGAATAATCTGATAGTATATTAGACACATATTATTTTTCAGTAGGTAATTCTGAAGATATTCTAACATGGGTACTCAATAGAATGAGCATTAATTCTGTTAATTTGTACATTATTTTCAATTTTCCTATGAATAATAATGTTTTTATCCAATTCTTAGATGCTTTAATTTGTTCATCTTAAAATTCAAGAGTCTTCCTAGTCGGTCTTTTTTTCTAACCTGTCTAGTTAATGTCCTGTGGATTTCTTTAGAAATTTTAGAATCAATTTATTAATATCTAAAAAAAAATCATCGACATGATTTTTTATTATCAGGTTGAACTTTCAGGTTACAAAGTTTAGATAGTCTTAATAATATTGAGTCTGTGATATGTAACACATAGAATCCATTCTACATGCATGTTGGCTAGACTTCTGTGAAAAAGTAACAAGAGAAAGCCATCTTAATATGTTTTCCCTTGGCATGCAGTGAAGAGAGCTATGTGTCACATATCTATCTGGTTCTGAAAATCCTGGGCTCCTACTTGTTCAGGGCCTCTAAAGCCTCATGCTGAACTTTCTTCCCCACTGCCTTCCCTAAACCCTTAGACTGGCAGCTCGGAACTAAGAAAGGGCCAGATGTAAGGATTTATACACGTACTATATGCTGGCTTAGATTTCCTTTTCACAGACTTTGGAGATTCAATTAAAAGAATTTTGAGAGTCGTGAGGAATCCTCTTAATACTAAAGTTACTCTGAACTATTGATTTTGCTCTTTGCAGAAAATAACACTGTGAGAACACTATCAGTGAAGGAGGTGGTAAGAAATGTGAAGCATCTATTTGGATACGCTTTTCTATCTTTTAAGGTGCAAAGCATAGGGATGTGGAACCAAGTGTTGTTTGGATGTGTGATTAAATTCTGTCTGATCTGCCCCTGGGAACATACTGATCTACTCAATGCAACGGTCCATTTCCAAATTTTCAGACATAGCTGAGGAGTAGCTCAGTGGTAGATCTCCATCTTGCTTAGGATATTTGAGACCCTGGGTTCAATACCCAGCACCTTAAAACATTGTCAAAACACCAAAGATTTAGAAACCCATGCTTTGTAATGTTATGGGTTACAATATGGAACTATTAACTTAATTTTGACATTTATTTATTCATGAGTGTGATGGCTACTCAACTTGACATAGCGGGAAGAGGCAACCTCAACTGAAGAGTTGCCTCCTTCTTCATGGATTCTACGTGTAGCACAGCACAGACTCAATATTGTTGAGACTGTCTAAACTTTGTAACCTGAAAGTTCAACATAATAAGGTGGGTGTAGCAGTATTTAAAAAATTGCCAATTGGTGTAGGATGGCCCAGCCCACTGTGGGCAGTACCATGTCTAGAACGTGAGTCTGGGCTGTGTAAGAAAGGTAGCTAGCTGAACATGAGCTTGTGAGCAACCAAGTAAGCATCCTTCCTCCATGGTTTCTGTTCCAAGGTCCTGTGTTGGCTTCTGTCAATGATGGACTATAACTTGCTAGTTAGAACGATGTTTTCCTTCCCTAGTTGCATTTGGTCAAAGTGATTTGTTTCAGCAACACAAAAGCTAAATAAGGTATTTTTTTTCTCTCTCTCTCTCTGCCACATTGTGTTTGTCTCTGTGTGTCTGTGTGCATATTCATAAGTGTGTGGATGTCAGAAGACAACTTACAGGAGTCAATTTTCACCTTCCACAACATGGGTCTTAAGAGAATGAACTCAGATTGTTAGGCTGTATGGCAAGCATAGCTCATATGTGCCCTGGAACTGTTTCTCAGAAATTAGTAAGAACAAGCCTGAAAAAAAAAAAGATTGGAAAGGTTCTATGTAACCAATTGTACTAAAGTTTTTGAAATTATAGAGAAAGCAAAAAGTGAGTAAGGAGCCAAATGTATTTGAGAAAATATGTATCTGCCATCTTGCTAGATGCTGGGGATACACTGAGGAATGAGATGTGCAGCTTTCCTCTCACCCCAGAGCTTACATCTCTCAGAGAAGATGGAAATGGAACAAGTATGAGAACACTGCAGAGGGAAAACATGGGTGCTTTGCTGAGTAGCTCATGGGAAGTCATGAGTTTCCTTGTCTCTTTTAACATAAGGTAGCCCAATTACAACCTAGCCTAGCTTGTTAAAATATGTCTAGATTTCAGTCATTGTGACTACCACGTCGGGCTAAATTAGGTTGACCTTCTTTTGGTATTAGATCTCCCCTTTTTAAGATAATATAGAGGAAAAGGCTTTCTTTTATTATTATTTATTTTAAAATTTTATTGGATATTTTCTTTATTTACATTTCAAATGTTATTCCCTTTCCTGGATCCCCCCAAACTCTTATCCAATCCTCCTCCCCCTGCTTCTATGAGGGTGTTCCATTACAAACCCACCCACTCCTGCCTCCTTGCCCTGGTATTCCCCTACACTGGGGCATCAAGCCTTCACAGGACCAAGACCTCTCCTCCCACTGATGCCCAACAAGTCCATCCTCTGCTACACATGTGGCTGGAGCCATGAGTCCCTCCATGTGTACTTTTTGGTCAGTGGTTTAGTCCCTGGGAGCTCTGGGGGGTCTGGTTTTTTGATATTGTTGTTCTTCTTATGTGGTTGCAAACCCCTTCTGCTCCTTCAGTCCTTTCTCTAACTCCTCCATTGGGAGCCCCATGTTTACCAATGGCTGGCTATGAGCATCCACTTCTGTATTTGTCAGGCTCTGGCAGAGACTCTCAGGAGACAGATCAGGCTCCTGTTAGCAAGCACTTCTTGGTATCCACAGTAGTGTCTGTGTTTGGTGACTGTATATGTATCCCCAGGTGAGGTAGACTCTGGATGGCCTTTCCTTCAGTCTCTGCTCCACACTTTGTCTCTGTATTTCCTCCTGTGCGTATTTTGTTCCTCCTTCTAAGAAGGACTGAAACATCCACACTTTGGCCTTTCTTCTTCTTGAGCTTCATGTGGTCAGTGCATTGTATCTTGGGTATTCTAGCTTTTGGGCTAATATCCACTTATCAGTGAGTGTATACCATGTGTGATTGGGATCCTTATACAGGATCATATTTTTCAGTTCCATCAATTTGCCTAAGAATTTCATGAACTCATTGTTTTTAATAGCTGAGTAGTACTCCATTGTGTAAATGTACCACATTTTCTGTATCTATTCCTCTGTTGAAGGATATCTGGGTTCTTTTCAGCTTCTGACTATTATAAATCAGGCTGCTATGAACATAGTGGAGCATGTGTCCTTATTACATGTTGGAGCATCTTTTGGATATATGCCCAGGAGTGGTATAGCTGGGTCCTCTGGTAATACTATGTCCAATTTTTGAGGAACTGCCAGACAGATTTCCAGAGTGGTTGTACCAGTTTGCAATCCCACAAGCAATGAAGTAATGTTCCCCTTTCTCCACACCCTCTCCAGCATCTGCTGTTACCTGAGTTTTTGATCTTAGCCATTCTGACTGGTGTGAGGTGGAATCT
>NC_045030.1:156708815-156720098 GCF_008632895.1 Mastomys coucha
AGTGACCATAGGTGTGTGGGTTCATTTCTGGGTCTTCAATTCCATTCCATTGATCCACCTGCCTGTCAGTGTACCAATACCATAGAGTTTTTATAAATTTTATTATTTGTATGTGTCCATGATATGTATGTGGTGGCTATGGGGGGGCACAGGTGCTACAGCATCTTTGGAAATGAGAGGACAACTTTGTAGAATTGATTCTCTCTGTCCACCTTTTGTATGGTTCCAGGGATTGAACTTGGGCCATCATGTTTTATGCAGCAGGAGACTTTACACACCTAGCCATTTTCTCAGCTCTGTTTCTTTTTGTGGTGTGATATGATGTACATATATCTGTATGGTGTGTGTGTGTGTGTGTGTGTGTGTGTGTGTGTGTGTGTTTGTGTATAGTGTGGGCACGCATGAGACATGGCATGTGTATGGAAGTCAAAGGAAAACCTCAAGAATTACTCTTTGTTTTCCACCTTATTTAAAGCAGGGTCTCCAATGTGTTTGTCACTGTACTCCAGGCTAGCTGGCATGAGTTTTTGAAGGATTCTCTTGTCCTCACCTTCCATCTTATCATAGGAACACTGGGATTACAGATGCATGCTACCACAGTCAACTTTACCTAGTCCTGGGGATTTGAGCTCAGGTCCTTGTACTTGTATAGCAAGTACTTTACCTACTAAATCATCTCTTTGGCATGGAAAGGACTTTTTTCAAAAATCGTTAAAGTACACATGCCAATGGAGATCACATTATTTTCTGTCAGAATTACAACAGAGAATTGCTTCTGGACTCTCAAGTTAATACCAAAGAATGTAGGCTTCTTCCCATCCAAAGTCGTTTACCTGTGTCCTATGTGTTGTGGGATAGGAAGGAATTCCAAGCCTTTGCATGTATGCATGCACACTGAAATATCTCAGCCCTGGTTTCACAGTCAGCTCACCCAGGGAGCCTTCTTAAAACCAGTCTGATGCACTGACACCATTAACTAATTGAATCAGAACCTAGCAGATTGAGCCCTATGAGATAGCATTGTGAAAAGTCTATATACATGATTTTACTATGTCACCAGAGGTAAGGAATCTGTACTACAAGTAGTAAAGCCTACCTCTGACCTGCCTCTGAAGCTGGGTAGCTGATAGGGCTGCTACATGGGGGAGGCTTATTTCTTTCTCACATATTTTAGATCCCGTAACTACTTTAATGTAGAGCAAAACCAAGGCCCTTGCTAAAACCAAAAGCAACCATTACTTAGGCTAAAATCTGTGTCTTTCACTTTTTCTTCTGCTATTTTCTGCCTCTTAAAGTGAAAAAGCTATCTGAGTGGGTGTTGGTAGGAGTTGGCCTCTGGCAAGCCACACTTGTTTTCATTTTTATCTCACTTTCTCTTGTCGTTTTTCCCCATGAATATGTGGTTTTGTTTGCACATTCATGTGGTTGATGGGCAATAAATATACATTGGATAGAGGAATTCTAATGTATCTTATTTTATCTTCATGGAGGAAGATTCTGCTCTAGTACCACTGTCAGGCTCTTGTGTGCCTTTGTAAGTAGAGGGTTTTTGACGATGTTAAGTAGTGTCTGGGGATTTTTTTTTTTTTTTTGGAATAATGTTAGGTACAACAAATCACTCTGCATGCTGTATTCAAAGTCCTTGCAGCAGTACTACCAAGTAAGAAGTACTAGTGACACTTTCCAGATTAAGCCATGACCTGTCTATGGCTAGGTTGGATAGGGATGGCTAGTCTTATTTGACAACCAAAACATGTAAATTGTCACTTTCTTTAATACTAACAGCTGTGTTTTGTGTAGTATGAGCCTCATATTCTACTATGTCATAGAAATACAATCTTAATTTCTTTGTCATTTCCTTCTTTCCCTTGGGTTACACCATTTTTTTTTTAAATGGAGGAGGGCACAAGGTAATAGTGAAGGAACAGATGGACTGGGAGCTTCTGTGTCACCAGGTGTTCTTTCCCAATATGCAGAGAGTAGGTACTCTTGATCTGCTGTTATGGACCGGTTCTCAATCTGTGGGTCGTGACCCCTTCCAATGAGGACCATTGGAAATCACAGCTATTTACATTACAATTCATAGCAGTAGAAAAATTACAGTTATGCAGTGACAATAAAATAATTTTATAGTTGGGGGCCACCACAACATGCAGAACTGTATTCAAGGGTTGTCGTGTCAGGAAGGTTCACAATCACTGTGTTATTAGTCCACAAACATGGCTCCATTCCTCTTTTGGGGACTTTGCATGGACTTCAGATCACAGTGCTATGTCTCAGATGTTCTTGGTTGCAAAGAGAACATTCCGTTGTTCAGTCAGCACTGCACAGACATTTCACACAGTGTATTTTTCGGAGGGGGTGTGGCTCTTGCCATTTTATTATGTTTTTACTTGTAAATTGAGGTCAAAATCCCTTTTGTTCTCAGACTACCCCCAAATAACCTTGCTTCTGCTCTTTTTTTTCTTTTTAACAGCCCTAGAGATGGTAGGTGGGAGACTGAGAGCTGTTCTCCATTCAGATAGTACAACCATGTCCAACAAATAAGCCAGATTCTCTTTTTTATGGATTCTCAGTTTATATCTCACGGAATCTTTTAACAAATTGCTCACTTAAGTATAACTTACATTAATAAAAATATACACATTAACTATGTAGCTCAATAAACTGTAGCCAGTGTTTATAGGTGCATAACTCATACCAAGTGGAGATATAGGACATTTCCTTCATTGTAGAAAATGCCTTCCTGTCCCTTCCAGTCACCTAACCATTCT
Organism: Mastomys coucha; assembly: GCF_008632895.1. Lineage (NCBI taxonomy): Eukaryota > Metazoa > Chordata > Mammalia > Rodentia > Muridae > Mastomys > Mastomys coucha. Next base: position 156,711,590 of record NC_045030.1, read on the forward strand.
CACACACTCTTCTACTGTTTATCTATCTATCTATCTATCTATCTATCTATCTATCTATCTATCTATCTATCTCTCTATCTATCTATCTATTTATCTATCTATCTAGTGCTTTTTCATTATCATGTGTATGACTAGGTGAGGGGCTCTGTCACTCACTAGCTAGTTGGTTTTAGGCAAGTCATATTATTTTTCCAAGACTCCTTTTCAGTGATGCTCAAGTGAGAGGATTCCATTGATCTGTCCCTCTCTTCTAACTTAAAATCATTAGTTATTGATGTTTGTAGTTTCCAGCAAAGGAGCAAAACAGTGTGTATATAACACAAAGATCCTTGACAAGTATTCTGGATCTACTAGCTGCCTGAATCATGTGGAGGATTATGATTGTCTTTATTTTTGCTTTCATAGGGAGTGCGTGCTCACCCTGAATCTCATAGAAGCAAGAAACAAGAAGAGACAGAAGTGACATCAATGTATTTTCACTAGGCAGTCTTGATTATGGAGTAAAAGAAAGGAAGCTGTGTCTCTTGTGTATAAGCACAGTAACGTGAGTTTTGAAATAAATTCACCTTTGGTGAAAATCTCAACACCAACACCAACCAATAACAAAATGATAGTATGCACTGTCATGGAATAGTCTAATTCTTTCAAAGAATATGAGTACACTCAATTTTAATTCTGAGGTTTTGTAAATGAGACTGTGGTGGTTTGAATATGTTTGGCCCATGAGAAGTAGCACTATTAGGAAGTGTGGCCTTGTTGGAGGAAGTGAGTCACTGTGGGGGTGGGCTTTGAGATCCTATGCTTTGATCTCCACCCAGTGCGGAAAAGACCATCTTCTTTTGGTTGCTTTGGATCAAGATCTAGAACACTCACCTCCCTCTAAATCACCATACCAGCCTGAATGTTGCCATGTTTTCCACCATGATGATAATAGACTGAACCTCTGAACCTGTAAGCCAGCCTCAATTAATTGTTCACCTTTATAAGAGTTGCCTTGGTCATGGTGTCACTTCATAGCAATGAAACCAAGACATTATCCTAGGCCCAATGTTAACAATAAACCAATATGCAACTAGAATATGTATATTGTATTTTAGAACATTTCAAAATTCCACTATTATCATATTACAGTAAGTGTTAAAGTTAAGGCTGGTGATTAACGGTTCCCAAAGAAGATAAGAATTTTACTTAAGGTCAGAAAACTAGCTAGTAGAGTAGTTATGTCTTACAAGCGTTTAATTAGATGTTATTTCATGATTCAATTTTTTTTTTTTACAGCTTACTGGTTCTGAGTGCAGTCTATAATTTTAGGTTGCTTTGTTCATTCAGTGACAAAGATTTTATTTTATGAAAGTTTTGTTTCACTGCTAACTTTTTGAAAACTGTCAAAGTTAATTTTTTTTTTTCCTAAAAAGAATTACGGAGAGGACACAGGGAAGTCTTTGCTTTATGGAGTCCCAGGGGGAAAATGACTGAGTTAGCTTATGCTGAAATCCTATCTTTGACACTCTAAAGCATGACATGAATAACAAATGAAAATCTTTAGAATCTAATGGTTCCTAGAGATTTTATAGGGTTGAGTATATTAGTCTACTTGAGTCTCTGTCAAAATATCCTCAACTGGTTAAATTACAAATAATAGAAATCTATTTTTTCATGGTTCTAGGGTCCAGGGAGTCCATGATAGTTGTCAGCCAATGTGGTGCTGTAAGGATTTTGTATATGCTTCTGCTGTGGCCTGATATAGAAGAAGGACAAACAAAAGCTCCTGGGCTGAATTAAAACTATAGTCAAGAATTAAAAGACTGTCTTTTTCTTGAGTAGTTTGGATTAAAAGTGAACCCAAATTTGAAATTTCTACTTTGCTTTCTCCCTGTGTCTTTCATCTGTTTGTAGTTTGTGGTTTCAGGCCACAAACAAATGCCTTGTGTATGTCTGCTCCATTGTCTGTCCCTAATAAAGATCTTAGCACAGTAAATACTATATGGGAAAAGAATGATGGATATTTTTTATAAAATGAACAGAGTGAGTTCTAGGACAGTCAGGGACTACACAGAGAAACCCTGTCTCAAAAACAAACAAAAAAAATGGAAATTTTAAAAAGGGAAAAGTTTTAAAAGGGAAGAGTACTGACCTCCAACTGACCCAGAAAAGCATTCAAAACCAAAACAGATATTGTCAACCTCTATCCACATGTTGCTTTCAACTTTTGTGGCAGGTATTTATTTTACTTAAGGTCATGTTTTAGATATTGGCTGCTTTTAGCAAATGATTACAACACACACACACACACACACACACACACACACACACACGCATAGACATACATGATTCTAGGTCAGTTTAAGATTAAAGTTACTATTTAGCTTAGGCTGTAACAGCTGATTACATAGGAAATCTAATGTTGGTTACAAACATGCTGTAGGACTGCAGATTGACTACATAGTTTCAAATAGTCTCTAGGCACATTGTGAACTTGGTAGCAAGGTCTGGCAAAAGTTTGGGTTCTAAAGGCAAGAGACCTTTTCAGGAAAAATTATTTTCACATTGAGACACATATTTAAGACACTGATCTCATTCATGAGGGTTCTGCCTCACAACTTAGGAATTTCCTGAATATCTCACCTCTTAATAGAGCACAACAGGGATTGGGTTTCTCTCTATGGATTTCTGGAGGACACAGATATTGAGACCCTAGCAAATGATGGAAGAAAATGTGCTAATTGTACTATTTTCATTCAGGGTGTTACTTTGTTGTCTTTTTTGTCTATTGTCTATTATTATTATTATTATTATTATTATTATTATTATTATTATTGTGTGTGTGTATACATGCATATGTCACAGAATGAAGGTACAGGTTGGAGTACAAATTTGTGGAGTTTGTTGTCTCCTTCCACTTTTGCAAGGAACCAAGGATTGAACTTAGGCTGTTAGGCTTGCTCAGAGGGCTCCTTTGGGTAAAGCCACTTCGCCCACCCTATACTTCTTATTTTTAAAAGGAGTCTAATGGGTTAAATGATTACTTAAGTCTTTTCTGGCCCCATAAAATTGTCTGAGGCTTACTTCTGCTCCCTTGCCCTTCTGCAAATGTCTGCAATGTTTCTTTTTTAATGGAGACACCTAGTAGTAGGGTAGAAATTAAATCACCAAGGGAGAAGCTGTCTTAGGGGAAAATTGCTATAAACATATCACCCATTATTAATAAGTGAAATAGAAAAATGTCTCTGGAAGGCTTGAGTTGAAGTCTTAAGTTTACCACTTAGGAGCCACATGACTTTAATGTTTCTTGGTTTCTTCACATGTAAATTGAGACAGTCTATTTCACATCCTTCTTATATGGGTGGTCTCAAAAATATGCCTGCAGGTTACAAGGAGCAACAAGAGTCTAAGTGCAAAGAATGAACTGAAAGCAAGGCTTACGAATCAGGAAGCCAGGCATGGAGGTAAGGGCTAGTTTCAAGGGGAATCGTAAGAGGTCATGTGGCTTTCTACAAGCACCACGGGTCTTTTTTTTTTTAAAGCTCTGCACCACTGTGTGTCCACAGGAATGTCTATTCCATGCTTCATTATGCCTGGCCCAGAAAAGAGAAATTAGAAGCCCATAATTGTATGAGTCATAAAACCAGAACCACTGCATATTTTGGAAGGAGAAATTTTTACAAGAATTGGGTATTATCGATGGAAGAGGAGCTGGGAAATCAAAGGAAGTGTGAGCTGAGGGGTCAGGAGAAGGTCACACATCAGCCCTGGCTGTGGCTGATGAGTCAGAGCTTCCAAGGAACTCTGGAGCAGGTCTGGTAACTGGAGTCAGACCAAGGATTGGGGGTTGGGGTGAGCTGGTGAAGTTGTCCTCAGAAGCTGTAGCTCTCTGTGGTTGCTGCCCTGGTAGGCTTGCAGAGAAGCATTTAATGGTGAGCTTGGAGATGCTGGTGGTGGGCAGGAGTTAGAATGCAAGATGGGGAGGTGAGAACCGTGAGGAGTAGGCCCTGACTGAGGCCACCTTTGTGTCTGTGTTTCACCTTCTCCAACAGCCGTGCCTTTGGAGAGTAATGGGCTGCCCTCCTTCTGGTCCCAGCCTTTGTATAATCTCATCCCAGCTTATGTGAACTCAGAACTGCAGAGGAAATGGGACTCTGGTAAAGTTCACTCCTCATATGAAGAGTAGGTGACAAACAATCCACCCCAGTACCTGGCAGCACTTCTGGAGCACATATGGACTGACTAAGGAGGTCTTTCATCATCCTAGATGTGAGGAGCCAAAACCCTCACTTCATAAAAAAAGCAGTGGAGACTCAGAGGCAGTTTGTTTCACAACCTGGCAAAGCTGAACTCAGCCTCTAAAGGCAGACACTTGATTAAGTGACCATACTAGTCTTTATAGCCCCAACACAAGCCCCCTCTGCCCACCCCTCTTCTAGGTGTTATTTTTCCCGGTGCCGCTCAGGTTTGTCTCCTTTCTCAGCAACACTGCACCACACGAAACACACCCAACAGTGTTTTCTTACTTCTACAACCATTTTATTTTTAAATTTAAGTTTATGTTACACATATGGATGCTTTGCTACACGTATGTCTGTGTACCACTTGAATACTTGGTGACTAAAGGAGGCTAGAAGTGGGCTTTGGATCTCCTGGAAGTGGAGTTGCAGATGGCTGTGAGCCACAATGTGGGTGCTGAGAATTGAACCCTGGTCCTCTGGAAGAACAGCCAGTGCTTTAACTGCTGACTTATCCTCTTTAGTCCCCACATCCTTTTTATTTTAAGGATTGACAGGCAAATAGCTTTGTTCTGTCTGTAGGTAAGCAAGCTTAGCTATTAGTAATTTTCTTCGCTAAGCTTCTAGTTTAGGTAGGTGGTTCACTTAACATAATTTGGGTGTGTGTATGGCAGGTGGATAGCTGTAGTAGCTGGCCTGAGCAGGGGTCCAGGGCTTTCTGTTTGTCTACACTTGAGCCTAAGCTGGTTCAAGGTACTCTTGATTTTTTTTTCTCACCCAGTGGGGAAATCATTCTTTTCTAAAAGACATAGAAGCCTGAACCTGTCCCAGAACGTGTCCTCTCTGAATAAGCAAAATCTTAAGTAAGACTCTTCCAGAGAAATGTGGTCACTCAAAATCAAAAACAACAAAAGACTGTTTCAGCTTGTTAGCACCTTCTGCAGCTAGTTTATCCAACCATTAATTTTGATGATGACTGTCATCTTATGGGGATGAACAGTGTGGTGACCCATGTCCATGGAGGTACTGATGGCAAGGCTACATTTGCTCTGTTGAGACACCCAGAGACAGGGTTTTGGCCTAAGACTCAGGCCACAAGAGGGTATTGTCTTCATCTTCAACAAGAAGTCACAGTGTATTTCTCACTGGAAAAGGATCCTTTTGCTCATGACTTGTTCAGAACAGACACGCAGAAAGAACCTCAGGAAGGAATTTCCTGCAGGTAGATTTTGACAACTGGAAAAAAAAGCTTCCTCATTCTGTGTGGATGACAAGTGACAACTTGTTCTTTCATAGAAAAGATGACTGGAGAGCTTGGGTCTGTGGACCTTTCCATAAACACCTTCATGTTCCAAATTTACTATTAGTCGGCTTCTGGATGCAAATGGTGGCTCATGCCTGTAATCTGAACACTCAAGAGCAGAAGCAGGTTGGTCTTTGTGGGTTCAAGGCCTGCCTGGTCTACAAAGAAAGTTGTAGGCTAGCCAGGGCTGCATAGTGAGACCCCAAAGAAACAGAGATTACCTAGTACTCTGACAGGCAGACAGATAGGGAAAGAGGCCATAAAGAAACAGCAGAATGGAATTCTTCTGGCTTCTTCAGCCAGGACAAAGACTTGGTAGGAGTCTTTAACTCACCCCTGTGGACCCCTTTCTAGATGACCTTCCCAGATATGTAAATAGGTCCTGGACATGGGCTATAATTTAATAAACCTACTTTGTCTAAGCTGACCAATTCAAAACAAGGGGAAGGGGGAGCTCCCAGGCCACACAAAACAAACAAACAGACAAACAAACAAACAACCCCAGCCTTCCAGGCAGAGATGGATTTTGATTTCTGAATCCCCTCTCTACTTATGGGTACTCTCTTTGTGTGTGCTGTGTGTGTGCTTACGTGTGTGTGTTTGTGTGTTTGATGCATATTTTGTTACTATACTTTTATTAAAAACTTGTTTGCTTTCCATGACTGCGATTTACTTCCTGTCTTTTAATTCTTAATTGTCAGAAAATGAGCCCAACCCAAGACTTGCAGTCATGTCTAAAAAAATAAAGAAAAAAAAACAGAGTCAGTGACATTACATATTTTAAGAACAACTGCAACTTTGTCTGTGCACTTAAAACCTGATGTGTATTATTTCTCTGATGCCACATTTTACTGTTATTTATAGTATTCACTTCCAATGATAAATAACAAAACTCATGAAAATGTATTTTCCCTTCCTTACACAGAGAACATGAAAGTGAGCAAGCAAGGGAACTACACATATTTTTTATTTCTTTCCTTTCTTAGAATTGTATCATTGGAAAGTTGTTGGCTACACAGATATGCAGCCATTAAATATTACATTACTACACACTGTGTAAGACCAACTTATGGAGAGTTTGGATGTGTTTTATGACAATATGGACAAATATGTCATCTGATCTAAACTGCTTGTAACCATTGCTTGATTAGAAATCCATAAAAATGGATGTTCAAACACAAACTCAGCCATTCAGTCACACAATAACTATGCACTCTGTCCCTTGCCATCTCTATGTTACATATGAAAGCTGAGTGATGGTAGGGTGGGCGTTCAAATCTAAGGGTGGTTTTGTTTTCTGAACTTCTTTTCAATTGAGAAAACATTTCATAGTGTAGCCAAAGCCAGCATGGAATTTATTATACCCAGGCTGCCTGGAACTTGCAGCTATCCTCTTGCTGTAACTGCTTGCATGGTGGTGATACAGAATGAGCTACCATGCTCTGCTGAACTTGTTTTGACTCTACAATACTGCTTTCCAAAAAAGAGGTAAAATCTAAATGATGGTAATGATGATGATAGCAAAGGAGACAATCAATATGATAGGATCAATTTCTCAAGCCAAGATGGGCTGGAATTTAGGAGGCTTGCAAGCTGACTCGTGTGACCTTTGTTGATACAAGGATAAATCTGAAACCTCATGTACTCCAATTCTCCCATGGCTAGGCACTCCAATAACTGTTTATTGATGAACAGACCTGGTGTGTGAGAACGAGGGCCTAGACTCTTAGTGACATGCTCAGACTCATAATTAAATTAAATTGTTTAGGGTCAATGCGATGGCTCAGTGGGTAAGAATGCCTGCTGCCAAGACTGATGACCTGAGTTCGATCCCTGGAACCCATGTGGTATAAAGAGAGAAACAACCCCTGCTGGTTGTCTTTTAACTTCCAACATGCGTGCTGTGGCACACACATGCCCACACATAAAATCAAGAACTTAAAATGTAATAAAAGGACATCAATATCTGTTTTTAAAATGTCAGTGGGCTTGTAAACACCTGAGAAATGTGCTAGAAAATCTCCCAAGCTGGAACATAGATTCTCCCTGAAATTTTTTCAGAGAAGAAAAACTTTATTGATTCCTCAAAACATACATGCCTAGAGTGCTTGAGGGGGGATCAGAAAGAATAAGGGAAACACATATGGCTGTGGCCTTCTACCACATTAACTCACTAGTATTTTGCAGGAATTGTGATTCTCATTCAATCACTGAGAAAGCTCAGGTTCCAGGACTACCCACGGGGTTGTTAGTTGTCACTCAGGAGGCAAATCACTGCCTCTTCTCCCATACAACCATCCCTTCTATGCAAAATCATTCTTTTTCTAATGATACTAAAACTAATAATGATCATAGAGGAGCTGCTACCATCCTACCATCCTATCTGGAGCCTCTGTCCAGAGCACCCATCACTTACCTACTGTTAGTGTTGGTTAATGCCTACAGCTCTCTCCTGCTTTTGGAGAAATGTCATCCATAACAGACACTCAAAATTGGATGATTATGCCTTTCTCTCTCTCCCAACAATGGCCAATGCTGCATGATTTAAAGTAGAATGTGTCAGTCTCTTGCTTCTAAGTAGGGTAGCTCTGGAGGACCATTCTCATTCTAGTGCCTCCCTGGACTAGGCTGAGGCTAGGCTACATCTGAAAACGGGACATCTCATTCTTCTTAGATTTTGTTCCCAGCCCAAGTCCCTTCAACAAATCACCCTCATTTAGAGACTTGCAGATTAGTGAGGACTAAATGAAGTTTATCAGAATATTTATGACCTGCTTGATTTATTTCTATTTTATGTATTCATGTGTCTGTCTCTCTCTGTGTATATGCCACAGCATGTGCAAGTACTGTGAAGAGACTAGAAGAGAGCATTGCATCCCCTGGAGCTGAAGTTGCAGGCAGCTGTGAATCACCAGGTGTGGGTGCTAAGAACCACACTTAGATCCTCTGGAAGAGAAACAAGCATTCTTTTTTTTTTTTTTTTTTT
>NC_045030.1:156720385-156722585 GCF_008632895.1 Mastomys coucha
AGAGCCTGGGAGCTCTGAGGGTACTAGTTAGTTCATAGTTGAAACAAGCATTCTTGTCCACTGAGGTATCTCTACATCCCTTGCTTACCTTTTTAAATCACATACTCAAAATAGCCTTGATGTTTCTTGAAACAATATTGAGACGTCTTAAAAAAACCAAGGAGTAAGCAGAAGTTTGTTTTATGCTAACTTGTAGCTGCTACTTCTTAGGGCTTTGAAATTTAGCAGCCCATCCAGAACCTAGTCTACACCTTTTTTGAAAAAGAATCCATAATGTACCATCTTTCAGATTGGGATTCCACACATAGTTGGTGGTTGGCCTAGAGAGGACTAAATTGAAGACTTTCAAGAGAGTGCCTGCTGTGTTTGTGTCTTCTAGTCACTCAGGGCACTGTTAACCAGACGTTTCATCAAATTACATTGTCATGTTTTCAGTTTTTAAACCACAATGCTAATAGAAATTCAGTCTGCAAACTTGCCTACTTGAATACCAGTTCAGATTCTTAGGGGACATTTTTTTCTTTTGCTTCCTCTAATTGGAGGCAAGATTGAGACATGCAGGAATTTCTCTCCTATGTCTTAGCTTTATTTCTTGCTTTTATTTTTAACACTGAATGGAAGGCATAACTATTTTCTACCCCCACTTTATCACAGTGACCTTTTAAATTCCCACATCACATACAAAATAATATATATCTAGGGACTGGAGAGATGGCTCAGAGGAAGAACACGTGCTGCACAAGCATGAGGATCTAAGAAAAATTAAAACATTTTCCCACCCTTAAAGCATTAAAGATAAGCTTAAAATTTATTCAGATAATTGACACTTATGAAGAACTTCTTTTTAATAAGAAAAAGATGACCCAGTTGACAAATTGGTACAGAATAAAAATGGGTTTAGAAGGTGAACCATATGTGATCATCAAACATACAAAGAAATATACAATCTCACTAAGAATGCCAGCAAAGTCTAGAATCCCAAATAAAGTCTAGTATTCCTTAGGTTTGAACTTTGTGTATCACAAGTTTGTGTGATAAGACTACATAGCTACAGAGCTACATGACACAGCAGTTAAGAATGTGTACAGAGTCCTTGCAGAGGGCCCAAGTTCAGTTCCCAGAAGCCATGTCTGGCAGTTCAGAACTGTCAATAAGTCCTTCTGGATTCCACAGGCACTGTATACATGTGTACCTTCATATATCATACTATATATTATAACATATATATGTGTATACACACACATATAGATACACACATACACACACACATATATATGTATACATGTATATGTATATATGTATATATATGACCTTACCATCGAGTGGGAAAGATTATGTTGTGATAGCAAGGTCCAAATCCCCAAATCTCAGCGATCCACTATAGCAAGGGACTATTCTAGACCCAGGTACCACTGTCTTGTTGCACTATTTACATCCCTGACAGGTTGATGGTGATCATAGTTCAGGGAGAAAGCACCAGAGAGTCTCAAACCTGAAATTAAATACCTTAGTTCAAAAGTGGTCCATGTGATTTACACTCATGGCCCATGACTACAAGTAGTCTTATGACCTTGAGTAACTGTTCAGAGAAGCATCTAGTGTCCCCAGAATAGGAGAAGAATGAAATTTATGTAAGCGCTGGAAATTTTTGCAACAGAGCTGTTTCCAGAAGAGACACAGTGGTAATAATTTCATGTCTAGGACATGAGGACAAAGCATGGCAGCCTGAGGCAGGAAGTATATGTAGACTTCACTCCTGTGTAGAGAGCCCGGGAGAACATCGTTTGCCTTTGTACTCTGAAGAGGTGTCAAATTTGGATGCCCAAACAATGAACCTGCATGGATTACCCAGATACTTGGGCAGGCACTGAATTGGAGAAGAGTAAGTTCTTGCCCTGGCTTCTAGAGGCAAGACTCAGGCAGGGTTGAGGGTGGCATTCCAAATAGAACACATTTGCATCACAGGCAAGTCAGATTCAAACATCTCTTGCATTCAGAGCATTTCAAGTTCTCTGGGAGATCCTTTTTGTTTGTGTTTCTCTCATTTTAGCCAGGAACAAATATTAAATCAAAGGTAATTCCAAGTGACCAAATTTTGTGCAGGTTTCATTCTCTGTCTCTCTGTCTCTCTGTCTGTCTCTCTGTCTCTCTGTCTCTCTGTCTCTCTCTGTCTCTCTGTCTCTGTCTCTGTCTCTCTCTC
>NC_045030.1:156723091-156729820 GCF_008632895.1 Mastomys coucha
GAAACTGCCTTTCCCCTGTCCCTCCAGTATCTGAGATTTCTTTTTATTTCTGCCATAGCTGATTCTATATGGAGAGAAGGTCTGGGATTCACTCTTCCATCTCACTTCCAGAAGAACATAATTAGAAAGCTGTCACAGCTTATCATATCAGAAAAACAGAATGCTAACAGAAAAAGTAACAAATATTTCGAAGTTATGAGAATTGTTATTGGGGGTCAGAGATGCAGTCCAATAGATCGAGTACTTGTCGCACACATACAAATCTCTGGGTTCAAGCTCCAGTACCACACAAACTGGGCAAGATGGCATATTATTGTAATCATAGCACTTGGGAGGTAGAGGTAGGGTGATCAGAAGTTCAGGGTCACCCTTAAATACATAGACTGCCTGAGGCCAGCATGGACTACATGTGTTCCTTGTCTTAGAACAAGGAAGCAAACAGACAAGCAAGCAAGCAAGCAAACAAACAAACACAAAACAATTGTTATTGGAAGTCAGTTTCCATTCAGATAAATTGAATCGATATGAGATTACCTATTACACAGAAATGTATATGCAGTATGCATATGTATAAATTATATATGTACATTTATAGACTATACACATCTGCATATATGCACATACACATGCTTATATTTACGGGATTTCTTATAGAGCTAACATTTTAGGGAAGGAAAGAGAAGCAGCAGCTTTTTGGTAAAGTGAGAAAGACTTTGAGTTAAAAGCAGAGTACTGGCAGCTACTAGAGTCAATTGAGTAAAAAGGAAATGTGATGACCCAGGAAGGGGGAAGAGTGTTCAAAAGTATGAGGTAAAGAATGAGCCTGGCAAAGGTGTTCATTAGCAAACAGCTTTTGTGTGACATGTGAGCTAGCAGGTTGAATCAACTCCAGAGTGTTCCTGAGGTTTGAACAACACAGTGCAGTTTTAATTAGCCAACAATATTGTTAACAGTGCATATACATGTTGTATGGGCTGTGCTGGGACTGAATATTAGATTTGGTTATGAACTTGGTCATTTGAATTACCCCTTTGCTGGTAGCCTGAGAATTGATTTTGTAATGGAAGGCTGTTCTGAAACTGTGGGAAGGGAGATAATGATCAATAGTGACACCAAGTTATTTGTTAGTCAGAAAGATTTTTTTGCTAAGATCTCTCTCTCTCTCTCTCTCTCTGTGTGTGTGTGTATGTGTGTGTAAGAGAATATAAAATATGTATACTCTCTTACAAATGAAAGTTAGAACTTCATAGAAAGACAATCTTTTTTCACTTTAAAAATATTGGCTGCATTTCAGCACGGCAGAATCAATGCACAGTTGTAAAATAGTTCATCTCCAGGTTCTCAGACCTCTTTTAAAAAGTCAGGTGAAATCACACAAGTCAATAGTCACTAGGGTATCTTCAGCCAAATGCTAAGCAGCTCTTTATAAGTTCGGTTCAGTTTTGCTTGGAAATAGTTTTGTTTTGATTCTTTCCTTGTTTGTTTGAATGCTCTTGTGTTTGAATTGGTAACATATGCATATGACAGAAAATTCAAGATTTGCAAAAGACTCCTCACTACAGTATTTTGCCTAACCACTCAAACACAACTCCCCTCCCCAATAATAACCCTTATGACACAGGGTACATATGCTTTTCAACTTTGACCTTCCACTGAGTAATTTATTTGGGAGCTATTCCCATGCCAGAACACATAGAATTGTGTCTTTCTTTGAAGGGTTGTGTTTTAGTTAGGATTACTATTGCTGTGATGAAGTACCATGATCAAAAGCAACTAGGGGAAGAAAGAGTTCATTTAGCTTCCGTGTTCTGAATCACAGCCTAATGAGAATTTGAGGCAGGAGTCGATACAGAGACCATGGAGGGGTGCTGCTTGCTACTCCTCATGACTCCTCATGGCTTGCTCAGCCTGCTTTCATATAGAACCCAGGACCACAAGTCCAGGGATGGTACCATGCACAGTGGGTTGGAACCTCCTCCATAAATTGATAATTATTAAAATGCCCTACAGGCTTGCATACAGTCAAGATCTTATGGAGGCATTTTCTTAATTGAGGTTCCTTCCTCTCTGATAACTCCAGCTTCTGTCAAGTTGACATAAATCTAGCCAGCACAGGTTGCATATGGGATTATACATTAAAAATATTTATTTTTTTTAAAAAATATTTATTTTTATCTTATGAGTGTTTTTCCTGCATGTATGTGCATGTGCCACATCCCTGCAGTATTTTCAGAGGGCAGAAGAGGACAGCAGATCCCTGGAATTGGAGTTACAGAAAGTCCTGTGCTGGAAACCAAACTTAGGTCCTCTGCAAGAACAGAAGTGCTTTAACAACTGAACCATCTCTCAAGCCCCATAGGATTATGATGTTTACCAGAGTTTTTCTTTCTTCATTTTAGGAAGAAATACTTTAATTAATACGTTAATACTTTAAGGATGATGGAAACGTTAATTAAAAGGGCAACACATTAAGATTTTGTGGGTATTCATTCCTTAGCTATTGGGGACAGTGAAGCCATAAACATGCCTGTACAATAGGGTTTAGGCTAGAGAGTTATCAGCAGATGAATTGTAAAGAAGTGTATGTGCTACGTATAGATGATAGAAATTTAGTCAACCATAAAGAGAAATGAATTCATGAAATTTGTGGGAAAGTAGTTGCAACTGAAAATCATTATGCTTAGAAAGACAAGTGTCACATATTTGCTCTCAGTGGATCCTAGGTTTTAATTTTTATATACATGTATCTATTTGTGTGAGTGTAGGTTACAAAACTAGAAAGAGGCAAAGACATGAAAGCAGAAGATGGACTAGTAAGTGGGCGGTGGGGATCAGTGAGGGTAGGTGGGACAAAGGAATGAGGCAGGGAGGGAGGTAGGACAAAGAACAAGGTTCTTATGGAAACACCAGAAAGGAACTCATTACTTTGTATAGTAATTTGGAAAAAACTAATAAGAAAGGACCTCACATGGAGAAATGTTCAGAACATCTGACTTTCTTAGGATTCCTTCAAACTCCTTTCAGCAATAAGACGGCTAGGAGAAAAAAAAAACACAACAGGCAGGAGAAGCTGCAGAGCAGCTGGGGCAGGATCCTTCCTGCATCCCTCTGTACCCAGGAGGTGAGACTGTTCCACAAACCTCTGTGCACCATTCCTGCCAAGAGAGAGCTTGTCTCCAGGGAGTGCTCTGACCCTGGGTCTCAGGTGAGCCCATTACTTTCTCAATGGTGGCTGTATAAGACTGGGCCAGCAGGGGGCACAGGCAGCAGAAGCAGCAGAGCAGTTGGGACAGGGTCCTTCATGCATCCTTCTGCACCAAGGAGGTAGGGCTGATCCACAACCCTCTGTGCACGGGTCTTTCCAAGACAGAGCTGATCTCCCAGGAGTGCTGACATGGGTTTATACACCCACAGGAGGAACAACCACAAGCCAGAAACAGCAAGAACATCTAACACCAGAGATTAACAGATGGTGAAAGTCAAACACAAAGATCTTACCAACAGAAACCAAGACTACTTGGCTTCATCAGAACATAGTACGCCCACCACAGCAAGTCCTGGATACCCAAACACACCAGAAGAGCAAAACTTATATCTAAAATAATATCTCATGAAGCTGATAGAGGATTTTAAGAAGGACATAAATAACTTCCTTAAAGAAATACAGGAGAACAGAGGTAAACAGGTAGAAACCCTTAAAGAGGAAACATAAAAATTCCTTAAAGAATTACAGGAGAACACAGGTAAACAGATAGAAGTCCTTGAAGAGGAAACACAAAAATCACTTAAAGAATTACAGAAAAACATAACCAAACAGGTGAAGAAATTGAACAAAGCCATCAAGGATCTAAAAATGGAAGTAGAAACAATAAAGAAATCACTAAGAGAGACAACTCTGGAGGTAGAAGACCTAGGAAAGAAGTCAGGAGCCATAGATGCAAGCATCACCAACAGAATACAAGAGATAAAAGAGAGAATCTGAGGTGCAGAATATACCATAGAAAACATTGACACAACAGTCAAAGAAAATGCAAAATGCAAAAAGATCCTAACCTAAAACATCCTGGAAATCCAGGACACAATGAGAAGACTACACCTAGGGATAATAGGTATAGAAGAGAGTGAAGACCTCCAACTTAAAGGGCCAGTAAATATCTTCAACAAAATTATAGAAGAAAATTTCCCTAACCTAAAGAAAGAGATGCCCATGAACATACAAGAAGCCTACAGAACTACAAATAATATGGACCAGAAAAAATTCCTCTCATCATATAATAATCAAAACACCAAATTCACTAAACAAAGAAAGAATTTTAAAAGCAGTAAGGGTAAAAAGGTCAAGTAATATATAAAGACAGGCCTACATTACACCAGACTTCACACCAAGACTATGAAAGCCAGAAGATCCTGGGCAGATGTCACACAGACCCTAAGAGAAAAAAAATGCAAGCCCAGGCTACTAAACCCAGTAAAACTCTCAATTACCATAGATGGAGAAACCAAGGTATTCCATGACAAAACCAAATTTACACAATATCTTTCCACAAACCCAGCCCTTCAAAGGATAGTAAATGGAAAACTCCAACACAAGGAGGGAAACTACATTCTAGAAAAAGCAAGAAAATAATCTTCCAACAAAACTAAAAGAAGATAGCCACATGAACAGAATTCCAGCTCTAACAACAAAAATAACAGGAAGCAACAACTACTTTTCCTTAATATCTATTAATATCAATGGACCCAATTTCCCAATAAAAAGACAGACTATCAGATTGGGTACGTAAACAAGACCCAACATTTTGCTGCATATAGGGAACCCACCTCAGTGAGAAAGACGGACATTACCTCAGAGTAAAAGGGTAGAAAACAATTTTCCAAGCAAATGGTTCCAAGAAACAAGCTGGAGTAGCCATTCTAATATCAAATAAAATCGACTTTAAACCTAAAGTGATCAAAAACAATAAGGAAGGACACTTCATATTCATTAAAGATAAAATCTACCAAGATGACCTCTCAATTCTGAAAATCTATGCTCCAAATGCAAGGGCACCTACATTCATAAAAGACACTTTTCTAAACCTCAAAGCACACATTGCACCATACACAATAATAGTGGAAGACTTCAACACCCTACTCTCAATGGACAGATTATGAAAACAAGAACTAAACAGAGACACAGTGAAACTAACAGAAGTTATGAAACAAATGGATTTAACACATATTTATAGAACATTTCGACCTAAAACAAAAGAATATACCTTCTTCTCAGCACCTCATGGTACCTTCTCCAAAACTGATCATATAATCAGTCACAAAACAGGCCTCAACAGACACAAGAAGATTGAAATAATTCCATGTAACCTATTGGAACACCACAGAACAAGGCTGGCCCTCAATAAACAACATAAACAATAGAAAGCCCATATACACGTGGAAGCTGAACAACACTCAACTCCATGATAACTTGGTCAAGGAAGAAATAAAGAAATTAAAGACTTTTTAGAGTTTAATGAAAATGAAGCCACAACATACTCACTCTTATGGGACACAATGAAAGCAGTCCTAAGAGGAAAACTCATAGCTCGGAGTGTCTCCAAAAGGAAACTGGATGGAATACACTAGCAGTTTCATAGCACATCTGAAATCTCTAGAACAAAAAGAAGGAAATTCACCCAAGAGGAGTAGATGGTAAGAAAATATCAAACTCAAGGCTGAATTCAACCAAATAGAAACAAAAAGAACCATACAAAGAATCAACCAAACCAGGAGCTGGTTCTTAGAGAAAATCAAGAAAATAGATAAACCCTTAGCCAGACTAACTAGAGGACACAGAGACAGTATCCTAATTAACAAGATCAGAAATGAAAAGGAAGAAATAACATCAGAAACTGAGGAAAGCCAAAAAATCATGAGATCCTGCAACAAAATCCTATACTTAACAAATCTGGAAAACCTGGATGAAATGGACAATTTTCTAGACAGATACCAGGTACCAAAGTTAAATTAGGATTAGATAAACTATCGAAACAGTCCTACATCCGCTAATGAAATAGAAACAGTCATTAATAGTCGCCCAACCAAAAAAAGCCCAGGACTAGATGGGTTTAGTGCAGAGTTTTATCAGACCTTCAAAGAAGACCTAATATCAACACTCCTCAAACTATTTCACAAAATAGAAAAAGAAGGCACTCTACCCAATTTGTTCTATGAAGTCACAATTACCCTGATACCTAAACCACAAGGGCTAACAAAGAAAGAGAACTTCAGACCAATTTCCCTTATGAATATCGATGCAAAAATACTCAATAAAATTCTTGCAAACCGAATCCAAGGACACATCAAAATAATCATCCATCATGATCAAGTAGGCTTCATCCCAGTGATGCAGATGGTTCAATATTCAGAAATCCATCAACGTAATTCACAAACTCAAAGAAAGAAAACCAACATGATCTTTTCATTAGATGCTGAGAAAGCATTTGAAAAAATACAACATCCCTTCATTATAAAAGTCTTGGGAAGATCAGGAATTCAAGGCCTATACCTAAACATAGTAAAAGCAATATACAGTAAACCAGTAGGCAACATCAAACTAAATGGAGAGAAACCTGAAGCTATCCCACTAAAATCAGGGACTAGCCAAGGCTGCCCACTCTCTCCCTACCTATTCAATATTTTACTTGAAGTCCTAGGCAGAGCAATTACACAACAAAAGGAAGTCAGAGGGAT
>NC_045030.1:156730360-156744421 GCF_008632895.1 Mastomys coucha
TTCCTGAACAGAACACCAATAGCTTATGCTCTGAGATCAAGAATTGACAAATGGGACCTCATAAAATTGCAAAGCTTTTGTAAGGCAAAGATACTGTCAATAGGAAAAAAGGGAAATGAACAGATTGGGAAAAGATCTTTACCAATTTTACATCTGACAGCGGGCTAATATCCAATATATACAAAGAACTCAAAAAGTTACACTCCAGAGAACCAAATAACCCTATTAAAAATGGGGTACAGAGCTAAACAAAGAATTGTCAGTTGATGAACACTGAATGGCTGAGAAGCACCTAAAGAAATGTTCAACATCCTTAGTCATCAGGGAAATGCAAATCAAAACAACCCTGAGATTCCACCTCACACCAGTCAGAATGGCTAAGATAAAAAACTCAGGTGACAGCAGATGCTGGAGAGGTTGTGGAGAATGAGGAACACTCCTTCATTGCTGGTGGGATTGCAAGCTGGTACAACCACTCCGCAAATCAGTTTGGTGGTTCCTCAGGAAATTGGACATAGTACTACCAAGAGAACCCAGCTATACCACTTCTGGGCATATACCCAGAAGATGTTCCAACATGTAAGAAGGACATATGCTCCACTATGTTCATAGCAGACTTATTTATAATAGCCAGAAACTGGAAAGAAACCAGATGTCCCTCAACAGAGGAATGGATACAGAAAATGTGGTACATCTACACAATGGAGTATTACTCAGCTATTAAAAACAATGAATTTATGAAATTCCTTGGGAAATGGATGGATCTGGAGGATATCATCCTGAGGGAAGTTAACCAATCACAAAAGAACACACATGGTATGCACTCTCTGATAAGTCGATATTAGCCCAGAAGCGCATAATTCCCAAGATCCAATTCACAAACCATAGGAAACTCCAGAAGAAGGATGACCAAAGTGTGGATACAAAGTTTGGAGCAGAGACTGAAAGAAGGACAATCCAGAGACTATTCCACCTGGGAATCCTTCCCATATTCAATCACCAAACCCAGACACTACTGTGGATGCCAGGAAGTGCTGGCTGACAGGAGCCTGATATAGCTGTCTCCTGAGAGGCTCTGACAGTACCTGACTAATACAGAAGTAGAGGCTCACAGCCATCCATTGGACTGAGTACAGGGTCCGCAATGAAGGAGTTAGAGAAAGGACCCAAGGAGCTGAAGGGTTACAGACCCTTAGGACAAACAACAATATGAACAAACTAGTACCCTCAGAGTTTCCAGGGACTAAACCACCAACCAAAGAGTACACATGGTGGGAATAATGGCTCCAGCAGCATATGTATAGCAGAGGATGGCCTAGTAGGTCACCAGTGGGAGGAGAGGCCCTTGGTCCTGTGAAGGTTCTATGTCCCAGTGTAGGGGAATGCCAGGGCTAGGAAGTGGGAGAGTGTGGGTTGGTGAACAGGGGGAGGGGAGAGGTAATAGGGTTTTATTTTTCCAGAGGGGAAACCAGGAAAGGGGAGAACACTTGAAATGTAGGTAAATAAAATATCTAATTAAAACAAAACAAAACAAAACATGGATACAATTTCATTTGAAATTCACACATACACACACATACAGAGACAGAGACAGAGAGAGACAGAGGCAGAGAGACAGAGAGGAGAGGTATGCTTTTGGTGTAAGTATGTGCTGAGCAATGCTTTGGAAATATTTGTACAAAAACCATTTTGTCATGAGTCTGAAATTCAGATTCACCTGGCTGCTCTATCTCGAAACCATTTTTCTATTCACTTGAGATAGAATCAATCCTAACCTCAAACTTCACGATGATGGGTTAGTGTCTGTTGAAGCAGAAAACAAATATTGCTCCTTTAATATTGTAGCTACAAAAAATGACCTCAAACTTCAGGCTTCAATATTTCTCTTAATTGCTTTTCATAATCCAAAAGAAAAGCTGCAGTTTCCTCAGGTGTTTTGGGTAATGCTTTGGACTAAGACTGTGTCACATACAGTCCTCAACAATAAACAACTGGAATATGTTTAAGATGCCTTTTTAGAGGACTGAAGAGATGGCTCAATAGTTAATAGTGTTTGATTTCAGACTTGGGGACAGAGACTGAAGTGCATAAATTATATCCCAAAGCAGGCCTGGCCTGCAGGCTCTCCCAGCATCCTTCAGTCCCTACCTGGCATGTCTCCAACTTTGAACCTTCCCCCAGAGGCTCTTCCCTATATAATCCAGACATTTTGGTCTCTTTCTTCCTTCTACTTCTCTTCTCTCTCAGGAGACCTATTCCTCCCCAACCTCCACCCCACCATGGCGACTCCCCTGGCCTCAATCCTTGGGGACAGTGAACTTGCCCAAGAGCAGTTTCCTAATAAGCTTGCCTTCAATCTAATCTAATCTGGCTTGAATTGGCTCATTGGGGCAAAGAAATAACCTAACAAAGAGCACTTTGTTGCTCTTGCAGGGACTTGAGTTCAATTCTCAACACCCACATGACAACTCCCAATCATCTGTAACTCCAATTCCAGCGGATTAAACATATTATTGGGGCTTCCATGGGCACTGTATATGCATAGTGGATAGACATGTATGCAGACAAAACATCCATACACATAAAATAAAAATTTAAAAACACTAAATATTATAATCGTACTTTTGAACCTGAGATGGATTAAATAAATGCCAGGAGACAATTTACATGTAATTCTGATGTGACTTTTTTCCAAGTGAAGCATTGCTTTTTTTTTTTCTTAAATCAGATTATAATTAAACCAAGCTAAATGCCTTATTGGAACTTTAAATATCAACCATGTAAAATTAATATTTTGTTTTCTTATGAAGCCTGTTGGGGAGCTAAAAATCAATGCAATGTGATTTACAATGGGCTGCCTTCAGCTTGTTTTTCCCAGACTCAAACATGGGTACAGTCTTCTCTAATGTTACTGGCTTCCCACTGCCTCTCTACTCAGGGCACTCTTCTGAGATAGCTCTCACACTAGCCTGCTGTTCTCATCTAATCTAGAACACTCCAGGGATTCTGCCTGCCATGAAGGGAGTGGCTGCTTTGTGGTCGAGCACTGCCTTGTGGAATGAACTTGGATTTTACAGGTGAATGCTTACCCTGTATCTTTCTATGGATTGGTGAAACATTATTTCACTTCTTTTTAACAGAAATAAGATATCAAGGATCTTTTTTTTTTCTTTTGGAGACAGGGTCTCACTATGTGTAGGAAGCATAGTTTAGACTATGAGCATTGGAGAAACCAGGAGAAATCATGAGGGCTTATTTTCTTCAAAGGAAGGAAATGATACCAAGTTACCTGAAGGCCACAGAAAGTAGTCAAATAACCTGTTAGAACTCAGCCTCCACCTGAAACCACTCCCCCACCAAATATCCTGAGCATTGTTTAGGCCCTAATCCTGGGCCTTGTCGATCAGTGAATAGAACTCATCTCTATGAGAGAGGCAACATGTATTTTGCATCTTCCACTAGTAGAATTGATCCTTATGCTTATTGCAAATCCTTTCTTTATATGCCTTAGCCATGAGCTGTTATCAGCCAATAGAATCCATTCTTATTTTACAGGTCACGGGTGCTTTGCTATTTTGCAAGAGAGTTTCTATGTGGCTATGCCTATAATGTTATTGTGGTAATTGTCATGTGGTAACCTTTCCCCAAAGTTTTACTATGCTTAAATGTGGAAGAAGAATAAACTACCATGTCAGTCTCTGGAAGTCTTAACCCAGTGCTTGCACAAATGTTATGGATTCCAGTTTCATTTGTCACTGTGCACAGATAATTTCCCAGACTTTGGACTCTGCTCCAAGTATGGAGCTCTGGCTATCTTGGAACTCACTCTGCAGAGCAAGCTGTCCTGGAAGTCACAGAGATCCACTGATCTCTGCCTCCTGGTGCTGAGATTAAAAGCAAGTGCCACTACTCCCAGTTGGTCTCAAGGATCTTGAAAGAAGGGAACATAGTGTGAGGAAGAGCAGCATTTTCTTTTGATGTCTTTGTTTTAAGCAAAAGGAGAGCACATCAGTACTCAACCCCTTTCTTCAGAGAAAGGATTGTGGTGGATTTTTTTCTGAAAAGCTTTTGTAGCCAGAGTAGTGCTTTGGCAACTGGGGCCAAGGAATGCTGCAAAAGTCACACTTCCCAACAGATATCAAACAAGAGATTTATTGGGGGAGGAGAAATGCAAGAGGCTGCCTTTGAGCTGGGATAAAAGAGAAGAAGGGAGGGAGGGGGAGAAAGGGAAAGAGAGAGGGAAAACACACGACAGTGATGAAGGTGGAAACACGTCGCATTGACCTTTACTGATGAAGTGTCCAGATGCCTTAAAGCATTTTAAAAGTTATAAGATTATTCTTCTTTGTCCTATGCACCAAGCTTCCTTTTTCCGTTTCTACTTCTTACAACTACTAGGTGCAAACATAGGTCTTCCCTTGTCATCCTGGGAAGACAGTCTCTTTTGCTCAGTGCTACATACCCCACTGACACTCAAGTGTGCAAGTGTGTGTGTGCGTGTGTGTGTGTGTGTGTGTGTGTGTGTGTGTGTGTGTGTGTGTGTGTGTGTGTGTGTGTGTGTGTGTGTGTGTGTGTGTGTGTGTGCATGAGTTGGGTTCTGGTCCTTTCCTTCCATCTTGTTTGAAACAGGGCCTCTCATTGTTTGTTGCTAGGCTTGCATATTTCTGTGAATGTCCCTGTCTCTCCCTCACATTCTTGCCATAGTAGTGCTAGGATTACAAATACATGCGCTTCTGTATTTTTATCCAGATTTATGTATGTTCTTGGGATCCCAGTAAAGTTTGAGGATCTAAGAGTAAATCCCCATGCTTGTGTGGCAGGGACTGTACCCACGGAGCCATTTCACTAAACCTGCTCAAAAACATCAACAACAAAACAAACAACAAAAACAACCCCCTTGACTGTGTTGCCTTGAGATAAGTGCTGACAAAAGACTTGCAGAAGCACCAGAATGCATTACCTGTGGGCAAAAGAGTTCCAGGCTGGTGGTGTCAGAAAATGACAGTGCTAGTGGTGTCACTTCAATCGTTGGTGGCCCATGTCAGTCTCTAGTCATCATTTCAACTTGTGGAAACATCCTCTAAAATTCCAATATTGTAAGACATTCCCAAAGAATGTGTCCAGGTGTTGTGGTTTGATTTTAAAATAACTCCAGTGGGCTCATGTGTTTGAATACCTGGTCCCTATCTGGTGGTGCTATTTGGGAAAGTTATTAAACCTTTAGAGTGTGGAGCCTTGTTGGAGGAAGTGGGCTATTAGAGACAGGCCTTGAGACTTTATAGCCTAGCCTCACTTTCGGTTGACTCTGATTCCCGAGTAGAGATGCAATGTTACTAGGCAGCCTTTTGCTGCTACTACCATGCATTCCCGCTTGTTGCCTATTTTCCCCATTGTCATAGGCTGTATCCCCCTAAAACTGTAAGCCAAAATAAACCTTGTCTTTAATTTATTTTTGTCAGTGGATTATATCACAGTGACTAGGATGTAACCGTGACACCCAGCTAATAAAGTGGTCCAAGTTGTCTTTAGAATCTTTTGTGGCTCAGCTCAGCTGGCCAGATGAAATTAACATTATTTCTCCCTTCCATTTCTTCATTCCAATCTTTCTCATCTACCCCTCCTTACCCTCTTTAAAATTTGTGGCCTCTTAGTTCATTAATTGTTGTTACAGATATTCATGCATATACATATATATTTCTAAATATAAGCTGTTCTATAGAATTTTGTTAAAAATGCCTTGTATTAGAGCAAGAATCTTTTCTAGCAATTGAATCCTTTAAACTGGATATAACGTGTGATAAAATAGAAGCTTCATAGTGGGATTTACTATGCTTTAAGGCATCTGGATAGAATGACCAATTGGAACTTGACTCACTACTCACTAGGTTCTTCTAGAGAAATCTCATTTTCTTACTTCTTCCCAGTTCTATTGGGAGATTAGATGCAGAAAGTGCCAAAGTGAGTTAAGTTAAAGGAAATCAGTTTTAAGGTTATACTTCTAAGCCCTAGTACTGAAAATGAAACCTCTTCCATGAGGTCTGGGGGTGGGTTGGGACCTTGTATGTAGAGAGTCAGTAAGCGTGTGCCTGGTCATCTCATTCTGTTCCACATTAGTGATGGTTGACTAGTACAACTAGAGTGGCATAATAGAGCAGTAGTACTTCTAGAGTAGTACAGCCAGACTGAAGATAATCTTTTGAAAGAGGTCATTGGTCCAGCTGGTACTTCAAACTTCTTTCTACACATTTGTTTTGGGAGTGTGAGGTGAGAGAACATTGTTTCTATCCCTTCTGTGTGGGGAGTATGTTAATTTGTTGACTCAGGTTCTTTCTACATAGCCATGAGTTAGGGCTAATTGCATTTAGCCTGCAGTCTGTGTCCAGAGGCTTGCAACAACTCTTTGGATCTGGGGTTAGGCTTCAACACTAGATTAGAAACAGTTTAGATAAAGACTTAGTGTAAGAAGATAAACTGAGGTTATGAGTGTGGAAGATAATGAGAGAAGATGGAAATTTATCAAAATTGTGGTTCATCGATGTATATGAAGAAATCTGTGGGGCTATGTAATGCAGTGTATTTTCATATATTGAAAATAAAGAGAGATAATTCAGGCACTTGTCAATTATCAAAAGTAAAACCTGGGACTGTAGAGATGACTCAGTGGTTAAGAGCACTTCCAGAGGTCCTGAGTTCAATTCACAGCAACCACGTGGTGGCTTGCAACCATCTGTAATGGGATCTGATGTCCTCTTCTGGTGTGTCTGAAGGTGGATATAGTGTATTCATATACATAAAATAAATAAATCTTTTAAAAAAAGTCACACCTAAACACTTTTCAGTTACCAGTATAGCTATGTTGGAAAGAGAATTAAGTAGTTCTTGTTTGCACAAAGGTGTAACTTCTCCAGTGTTTGTACTCCATGTAACACCAGCCATACATGGGTCTAACTTCAAAAGGGAATGTGCTAACATATTGTTAGAATCCGGTCAGTCAAAAAATAATAAGAACAAATGGAGAGCAATGGAATAGAAAGACAGGTGAGCACTTTTCCTAAAATTGCAACCTTAGTGCCACAGACATTCTAAAAATGTATTAATGCTTATCTTAGGCTGCTCATGTGAGTATGGCTAATATGTTGAGAGAAACTTAATTAGTTCTGAAGGTGTTGAAGTAGCAGAGCACAACTAATGAGCTGGTTGTGCCACACTCAGAATTGATGGAGAAAGTCCTTTCTCCTGAACATTTCTTGGGAAATCATAATGTATCCTTAACAATAAATGAAATGCCAAGGAAAGGACTTGGGTCACGGTTGATTAAGTAACATAATGTGAAGACCCTGGGAGAAAATTTTATCTCAGTCTAATAAGAATCCTAGCTTGTCATTTATGAAGAACTCTGCAAATGTAGTTCCTGCCCTCAGACCACTCTATGCTTAATGAAAGAAGAGATGAGATGGGACAGGATCAACCCAAACAAGGCAGCAACAATTACATTGAATTTGAAACCATTTACACTGATGATAAGTTTAAGTAAAACTACAGGGGAAATTTTCTGGAAAACAACAGATACAGCCTGCTTTTGAATTTTATATCTTCTTACATAGCCTGCTAAATAAGACCAAGACATTTCACTTTCTTAATAGCCAGAGGGATAAAATAAGACTATGTACTAACTAAAGATCATGTTATGAGTCACTGGCTCTTAATACTCTATGCTGTTGAAACATTTCTCCCAGTTTGAAGTCCTATAGTGTTCATGCTATTGCAGTCAGGATGAAAAGTGAATATTTGGTATAACATGCAATGCCATGGATGATTAACTCCCTGTGTATCACTCACCATTTCTTCCTAATCCTGGAGCTTTTGGCCATAGGCATATGTGCTCTCATCACTTGTAGTATGGGTTTTTCCTGTGGGCAAAACACAATCAATGACATCTTGGAATAGAGATAACCTTTTCCTGCTAACCATGGCAACAAAATAAGCAGAAAAAAACCCCAACAACCCAGTAATAGTGTGATCTATGGTAACGGTTAATAGAGCTACTGACATTTTCTAGTAGAAGAGAGGGAGTCCACAGAAACCCTACCAAGGATTTAAGCTATTGCTCTCCCTTCCTCCCCCCATTGCAAATGATCTTGGTAGATGCTAGATTGTATAGCAAGCAAATGGCTAACTGAAAGGGAGATGCTGTAATACAGATTCCATGAGGTCATCATTCATGGGGTGGGGTGGGCTGGCAGTACAACTGTTTTCTTTACTAATTGTGTTTTTCTCTTGATCCATCTGATAAAAATGTTTTTTTTTTTTTTTTTGGAGGGGAGGATAATATAATTACACCATTACCTCCCCTCTCCTCCTGTAAACCTTCTATTTCTATCTTTGCTCCCTTAAATTCATGACCTCTTTTTAAAAATTGTTCCTAGTTACATAAATACACCCTGATCAGCCTGTATAAGGTTACTTATGTGTATGTATTTACTCAGGGATGATCATTGGTATTGGATAGCCCATTGATGTGCTTTTCCCCAGGAAGACTATTTCTTCCCCTCTCAGCATTCCTTAGTTGCCTGCAGTTCATTGTGTAGGGTTGAGGCAACCTGAGCCTTCTGCTGTTTAAGAAATTATTTTTCAGTTTCCAGGAAGTTAGATAATTGCATTTTATTTGACCCTACACTAGCAAGCTGACATTCCTATAAAATTTTTATTTTGATTAGTCTATTGTTTCTAATTTTGAAACTGCTTATGCAATGAGAATCACTTCAAAAATACTATGTGAGTCACAGACTTATTAGAATTATGACATAACTCTCAAGTCAAACATCCTTAGACTCATTTTCAAGTCTTGTTATTCTTAAATCCTGCCTATATCTGATACTCCTGGAATCCCGCTTTTTAAAAACATTTATTTATTTTTAATCCTATGTGTATGAGTGTTTTGTCTGGCTGTTAGCACGTGTTAGCCTTGATGAGGCTAAAAGCAGACTCCAGATAACCTAGAACTTGAGTTAAGAATGTTTGTAAATCACCATGTAGGTGCTAGAAACCACACTTGGGTCCTCTGTAAGACAAGCAAGTGCTCTTAATTACTGAACCATCTTCAGCTCTTGAAATCCTGTCATTTTGTATCTCTATTTCCCTCTCCCTCTCCCCCTCTCTCTCATCTATCATATCATATCATATCAATCCATCCATGTCTGTCAGCTCCATTTGAGTCCAAGTGTACATCAAACCGGATCTTTGTAACAGCCTCCTAATGGGTTAGTGTGCTTTTGTGTTTGTCTCCTATAAAGAACCAAGTCCTTCTTTAGGAAATCTTTATGAAACAATTAGATGATAAGCCATGCTTGGATTCCAAACCTTGAGTAGTTTCCTGTACTATCCACTATCAAAACACATTTCCTTAAAACCCCACTAGGAAGACTGTAACCTAGTCTTTTTAGATTTTGAGATAATATAATTGCAAGCCCTACCTTCCTTGGTTTCAGGTTCCTTGCAGTGCAGTATTTTCTTGCAGTCTCTGGAATATGAGCAGCCCACTCTTGTCCAATTATCTTAATCTAGAGAGAATATATCAATATCCACAAGGGTTATTGCTTTCTCCTTCAGATCTTTGCTGAAATGCTCCTTGTTCACTGAAGGCTTTTATGAGCACTTTCTCCCAATTGCAACCCCCTCAGTCCTACAAGCATATACACATAACTGCTATCACCCCCTTTCCTTTCTAATTTTTATGTAATTTGTATATCCTCTTACACACAGAATATCATTCTTATTCTCCATGACTGCGAGGCACAGAGACTTCTTTATCAGGTTATGACTGACATAGAATACACAGAAGAGTATTTCAGGACCAGCTAGTATGAACCAGAAGTAGAGTTTATTACAGAGATTTGAACATAGATTTAAGCATGGAATTTCTAGAAAGAGCCTGTATTAGCCAGCATTCTCTAGAGGAACAGAACTAACAGAATGAACACACACACACACACACACACACACACACACACACACACACACACACACACACACACACACACACACACACCCACACACCCACACACACACACACACAAGATTTATCAGAATGACTTATGGACTATGGTCCAAGTAGTTCAACAATGATTGTCTCCTGATAGAAAGGCCAAGGGTCCTGTAGTTGTTCAGTCCATGAGACTACATGTTTCAGCAGTCTCAATTTGATGTTAGAGTCTCAGGAAGTCCCAAAGAGCTGCTGGTCTTCAGTCCACAATGGAATCCTAAAGAAGTAGGTTCTAACACCAACAAAGGAATGCCTCAGCAGCAGAATAGGTGGACTTTAATAAGATCATAGAGTTATTCAAAGGAAACATTAGATAAGACTACAGTTGATAAGACAAAATTCTCAGTCACAGGAGTTGCAGGAAGAAACTAAGACGTTAT
This sequence comes from Mastomys coucha, assembly GCF_008632895.1. Taxonomy (NCBI): domain Eukaryota; kingdom Metazoa; phylum Chordata; class Mammalia; order Rodentia; family Muridae; genus Mastomys; species Mastomys coucha. The sequence continues at coordinate 156,740,783 of NC_045030.1, forward strand.
TGTTGTTGTTGCTGTTGTTGAAATAGAGTTTCACCTGTAGTCCTGGCTTACCTGGAACTGGCTATGTAGCCCAGATTAGCCTTTAACTCTCAAAGATCCACCTGCCTCTGGCTCGGATTAAACGAGTGCACTAGCACTCTTGAATCTAGGATGCTTTTTTTTTTTTTTTGAAACTGCAAACAAAGTTTATAGTCTTATTTGTAACATTCTCAGAAACTTCAGGTTTGTACCTAGGAAAAGAATATGTCCATATTCAAAACTCATATAGACTTAGGTCTTAAGAATACAGTTGAGGTCATGGAGAGATGGCTCACTGGTTAAGAGCACTTGCTGTTCTTTCAGAAGATTGGAGTTTGTTTCCCAGCCCCCAGGATGAATGGCTCATAACAGCATCCAGCTTCAGGGGATCTGATGCCTTCTCCTGTCGCATATATGTGCAAACAGAATCACATTCTTACATGTAAATAAATGATAAAACACATAAAGCCATGCATGGTTCATTGCTATTTTAACATTTGTATATGAAATGTCTTTGTATAAAAAGAATATTGTTGCTACATAGGTAACCATCAGAGTAAATTTTGATTGTTGTACTGGAATTCTTAATCCAATTGTCAAGAGAGACTTCAATCAAACTCTACAGTGAGAAGTTCCTTTGCTTTCCCATCACACCTTCATTTTTTGGTCCTTTTTATCCTGTCTTATCATCAATTTCCTTATGACCAGTTGATCCTCTTTGGAACATATGCTCTGTAAGAGTAAGCTTTTTATTTCCTTTCAGGTCAGTGCTATTTCCCCTAGGTTGAGAATATGCCTGGTATGTAATGGCTACTAAAAATTATGAATGTGAGTGGTACCATCCCATGAGCTGGGGTACTAAATTGAGTACAAAGGAGAAAGGGGGCAACATTCATCTCTCTATGCTTTCTGCCTGAGGATGAGCTATGACCAGCTACTTCAAGCTCCTGCCTCCATGACCTCCTCACCACAATAAACTCTACCTACCCTCAAACTCTGAGTCAACATACAACCTTTTTTTTCTTCAATTGTGTCAGAGTCTTTAATAATAGCAACAGAAAAAGTAATGAATTCAGCCATGTTTGTGTAAAACTGCATTAGTTGGGTACTTGGCTCATTCTTGAAAACTGGAGCAGAAATTTAGAACTATTTTCTCAGAATGACATGATTTCAAAAAATATTTGATTTAGCATGTGTGGGATTCCCCTAATGTAAACTAAAATGCAGCCATGTAAGATATAAGGGGATCCTGGCACTAAGAATAGTATATAATCTTTTCCTCTTTCTACCAAGTTATATTTCTACACTTGAAGATGGAATTGGCATTTGACCTTTATATTTAAAAACAGAAATCATTTTGATTGGCAGAGTTTAAAATTTATATTGCTTTATGTTGTTTTGTTGCTGTATGTCAATTGTGGACACAAGTACATATTTAGCTTATTGATTCTGAACTGCTGGTTATTTTGCCTCCGAGGGACACTTGGCAATGTCAAGAGACATTTTGATTAGTGTCTGTGTGTGTCTGTGTGCATGTGTGTGTGTAGAGAGAGAGAGAGAGAGGGAAAGATAGGGGGTAGGCAATGAAGATAGGGATAGGATAGAAGCAAATATGGGAAGTAGTAGGCCCTCAAAGAAGATCTATGACAGAGGTCCTGTTCTGTAACCTTTGAGCCAATGATTTCATCCTTGCACTGATTTCATCCTTGCAAATCTCAATCTTGTAGATTCTTCTTTGTTTAATGATACAAGAAAGTTTGAAATTACATCCCAGCTAGGTGCTGTAACTGAGTATGTACTGTCATCAGAGGGCTTGATTTAGCTGGCCGATGTACTCATGATTGTACTACCATACCCTGTCACATGTGGTTGAAGGCTGGGGAATGCTGTTTCTGGCCTGAGCAAATAATACCTACAGAAATAAATCAAGATCAATCAGTGCAGTTATTTAAGCTTAAGGTAGGTTTTTTCCAGGTATGGATTTTTTTTCCTGAGAAAACTTATGGGCGTTGGAGGCATTTTAGGGTAGAACAGTAGACAGGGGAAGCCCAGGCTTATAAACACAGATATATGAGGCAGAAACTGGACCTCTTTCTGCTCATTTTTTTCTCACTAATTCAGGTTCTTCATATCTCTTCCCTGATTCCACTCCTTTAGCCTCTACCAGTACCATATATCACACTGTTTAAAAATTCAGAAACAAGGATAGATGAGGATAGAATTAATTACTAAATGATGTTGAATGTCCTTTGCTTTTTCTCTTTCATTCATTTTTAAAATTTATGCGCCAGTTGTCATGGTTTTGGGATAGATGAAAGGGCTTAACATTTACAGACTTATTTTCAAATCAAAGTTTCCCTTTGGACATCTAAATGTCATAGACAGCTTCAGCCTGTGCAGGAGTGTGAAGTCCCATTTACAATAATATCCAAATCGTCTATGCTCCAGGACCTTAGTTCTAATCCAAAGTTCTCATGCTACCATGAAGGAAGTTCTCAGAGCAGGGCTGCACATGTGTTAATGAGCAGAGCTGGCCAATCTTGGCCATCTGTAACCATGAAAGCCACTTTAGTGTCCATGTATTCTGTGGCTTCTCACCCAGGCACAGCTGCCACTGCATGGTGTTCTTTATCTGCTGTGTTGGCTGTAGAGTTTAAGCAAAATGAGTGTCCTCTCTTCCTCTGTTCATTTACCTGGGCTCACATATAACCTAATCTTATAAACTGACAAAAACATCTGGTTTTTGTGTCTAATGTCCTCATCTAGGGAGGCTCAAAATTAACCTATCTGATAAAGTCTTCTGTTTAGGTAGAAGAGAATGGAAAGAAAGGGATGAGAATTTTTCTGGTTAGCTTTAATATCAACTTGACACAGCCTGGAGTCTTCTGAAAGGAGCACCTCAGTTGAGGAAGTGTGTAGATTAGATTGCCGTGTGAACATATCCGTGGGGAATTGTCTTGATAAGTGATATAGGAGGGTCAAGTCCACTGTGGGTGGCACCATTTTTAGGCAGGTAGTCCTGTACTGTATAAGGAAGTTGAGTATAAACCAGCCCAAGAGTCAACAACAAGCAACTTTCTCCGTGTTTCCTCCTGAACTACTTTGACTGTGAAGTTATTTCCTTGGTCAGAGGTAATGCTATTTATGAGATATCAAACAAGCTTGACTTCAAGTTCCTGCTTTGACTTCCCTCAGTGATGCACTGTAACCTGGAGTTGTATGCCAGATATATCCTTTTCCCCTCAAGTTGCTTTAGTTAGAATGTTTTATGATGGTAACAGAATGAAACTAGAATAGTGGCAGACATTCCTTCACCTCTCTACTGAAATTTTCTCTTTCTGCAGGGGTCACCTTATCATAAGCAATGCCACCTTAGCAAAACAATGAAGGAAAGAAGAAAGAAGTGTCACTCTCTATGGTGGTTTAAATGAGAATGGGCCCCATAGGCTCATATATTTAAATGTTTGGTCTCCAGTTGTTAGAACTGTTTGAGAAGGACTAGGAAGTGTGGTCTTGTGGGAGGAGGTGTGTCACTGGGAGTGGGGATTGAGGTTTCAAAAGCCCATGTCATTCCCAGTTAGCTCACTCTCTCTGCTTTGTAGTTGCTATCTCAATATGTAA
>NC_045030.1:156744431-156746227 GCF_008632895.1 Mastomys coucha
TGGAATTATCTTCTAAAACTGTAAACTTAATAAACTCTTCTATAAGCTTTTTGGTTATGGTGTTTTATTATAGCAATTGAAAAGTATGAACTCAGGATAAGAGATACTTTGAGGGTGAGCATCAACCCTCTAAAATGATTTCACTTGTATTCCCAGGGTGTTTGGTGTGATTGTCCTATTAGCAGAAACAGCCACATGATGAAACTCCTATGGTTAACATCATAGTTTGTGCAAATGACACCCCTGGATTAGGCAGTGAGCAACCCAAAGAGTCTTATGTCTTATTTACTAAATCATCTAAATGCTGCATAGATCCCATTGATAGGTCAATAAAATGCTAATCAAAGAGACTTCAAATAGTTAAGGACCCTTCAATATCTAAAGCAAGTACTATCTATCTATCTATAGCATGAATGTGTGTGTATATCTATGTATCATCTACCTATGTATCTATCTATCTACCTATGTATGTATGTATGTATGTATATATGTATGTTTGTATGTATGTATGTATGTATGTATGTATGTATGTATGTATTTATCTATCTATCTATCTATCACTATTTATGTCAGACTTCATTACAAGACCTCACTTCAGTTTCAGTTTCTACTGAATATTATCCCAACATTACCTTCTAGGAATACATACCCTAATTGGAGTCTATAATGCCTCTGCCAGAAATTAAATAGATTCTTAACAGATATGTTGAGTGGCTTCAGCTATCTCTCATTTTCATGCTTTGTATTCTGAAGAATTCTTTTCCATGTTTAGACTTGGAGGCCTAGAGTATGTGATTGTCACATGTTCATCTTTTGGACAACTGCATAAGCAACCTTTGCTTGTCTCTCACTCCTTAAGACCCCTGTGCCACACTGAATCTGGAACTTGGCAGTGTAATAAGTGTTTTGTGTACTTGTGAGTTGGGATTGACAAATAGAAATTGAAATAACATATCAGGAGACTGTTACTACGTGTCATATTTCTGGCTCAATCTTCAGTTTAAAGTCTTGTTGGTAATAGAAGTGGAGACTGAGAAGTGGGAAAAGAGATTTGGACTCCCTATCACAATGTCAATTGGTGAGAAATCTTGACAAGATGACATATTATCTTCAGTGAAAGCATCCTTGACGGATGCTCTGACATTGGATTAGACTCCCTAACCACAGTCTAATCTCATTTTAGGGTCTGAATCTCTACTTGAAATTTGTTGTGTCAAAAATGATTTGAACTTTGAATCATATTTTACTACTGATTTAAGCATATACACCCACACAAAAGAATATATCCCACCCCTTAAAATGTTAGAAGACAGTCCACAGAAACATGTCAGTATTTCAAAAAAGAATATTTTTTTTTAGTTAGTAGATGGATATGTCAGTCACTCTAGTTGTTAGCCCAATTTATTAGCACCTCACACAGATGTGTCCTTTAAAGTGCTGAGTTATATGTTTTTCTGGTTTTCTACACCATACACTTCTGTATTCTCGCCAGTTATTGCTTACTTTAACATCTATAGAGGAGCTAGGGAAATATCCCAGTGGGTAACATGCTTGATGTGTGAGCATAAAGACCTGCTTTCAGATCCTTAGCACCTCATAGCATGCATAAATGTATGAACACACACATACATAAAAGTATAGAAAATATTACACGATTATACCACATTTTTATGATGTAAAGGTGATGACAAAAGTCAACTAAGCCTTCTGAGTATTTAATTTCTTTCTTTCTTTCTTTTTTTCTCTTTCTCTTTCTCTCTCTCTCTCTCCCTCTCTCTTTCTTTCTTTTTTTTTTT
>NC_045030.1:156746325-156755941 GCF_008632895.1 Mastomys coucha
GCTGGGATTAAAGGCGTGTGCCACCACCATCAGGCCAAGTATTTAATTTCTTATTTCACTTAATGTGATTGACCTAAACCTTTAGTTTCAGTTCCAGATTCCACTATACTATGTATCACAGTGAATTGCACACATGCTCTTCCCTCCGTGTGGAACCTTCCCCTATCCCACCCTACCTCATCCCTTCATCTGTTGCTGGGCTAACTTTCCCTGAGAAGAATTTCATGATCCTTCCTCATTGATGAGGCTCCATTCCCATGAATAATTCTAAGAGCTCTGAATAAACCTCTTTTGCTTATGTCCTTGACAATAATTTCTTTTGAAATTTATTTATTTATTTATTTAGATTTGTGTGTGTTCATGTGTATCTCTGCGTGGGTGTATGTGATATGCATATAAGAGTGCTTATGTGTGACTTTGTGTGTGCATGTAGAGGCCAAAGCAGGACATAGGATATATTTCTCTGACATGTTCCATCATATTACCATAGGAAAAAGTCTCTCAATGAAACCTGAAGCTGACTAGTAAGATTTTAGGATCAGCCTGTTTTTGCTCCATTATGCTGAGGTGACAAGCTCATGTACTCATGCATGCCTTTTTACATAGGTGCTGAGTCTTTGAACTCAGGTCTTATGTTTGTGAAATAAGCTCTCTTACATACTGGGTCATATTCCTAGCCCCTTGCTTTTATTATTTGAGACAGGATCTCATGTATTCCAGGTTAGCTAAAAATCTTTCTATATAGAGAGGCTATGCTTGAAGTTTTGATCCTCCTGACTCTAAGTGTTAAAAATTTCAGGCATTCACCACTACACCTGATTTATATGATACTATGAATTGAATCCAAGGCCTCATGCATCTCAGGCAAACACTCTACAAACTGAGATATATCCCAAATCCCTTCGACACTTATTTCTAATGGTTTACTTGCTTTCTGTATTTACAGCAAATTTTATGGTTTTTGATGATATCAAGTCTCTCTCATTCACCTATGCCTGGTCATTTCTAGCCTATGCAGAGAGCATATATGTCATTCAATAAATATTTATTGAATTAAGACTTAAACATTAGCTTGATCAGCTATCCACTCCTATTTCATGTTTTAAAATCCATGTCTGTCTCTTATACCTAATATTAAATTTCCAATTGGAAACTACTCCTTATTTCTATGTTCCTTATCAAGGAGATATTTGAGAAATTAAAGCCAATAAAGAGGCAGAAAGATGCCATATAATTTGCTTTCTACCAGTATAACCAGACTCCTCCAATGTCTGTTATATTCAGAGCTACACCTATGATTGGATCACTCTATTGCCCTTGGGCCTCCAAATGGGAGCTGTACTCAGACCAAGATGAGCTTGTACTTGACATTTTGGGTAACTTATCTTATCAGATGTACTTGAAGCTTCTTGGAAACAGAAAACTTCTTGAGAAGAGCAGACTTACTAAAATCTTCTCCTTTCATCTTATTGACTGTGTGGCTGAGTTGCGACTAATTTAATCTTTGATGGTAAAGCACATGAATCACTTTCAATGTAGCAAATCACTAATAGTCTTACCATCTCTGCTAATTTGGGTGTTCTGAGTTCTTAATTGTATAATAAAATTGAAAAAAATTAAACCAATACTTTCAGGGTAATTCTATTAAAATGAAATATGGCTTGCTTTTAGTTAAAAGAAAAAAATGCATGGCTTTAAGGAATCAAGAGCGAAAAAAGTAAACCCTTTCATGATCCTATTCATTATTCTCAGAAACAAAATGGATTTCCTTTCAGCATGGTGGAATAAAAATGGAGTTCTTTCTAGAATCATGACAAGTTTTATCTAGGGGTATAAAATTTTAAATAGGAAGAGTAATAGCAAGGGATGTGTCTTCACCCAGTAACACAGAGATAAATGCTTTTCCTAAGGGTATGTGGATGTAGAAAATGAATCATCCTTGGACCTGTTTAGGCTTGTGACTCTGGAAGCTTATGGTTGGTAGCTTGTATTTTTATGGTCAAAGTTCTATACACTCTCCTCTACATGGATACTAGTGGATAGTTGTGGTATTTTCCACTTCTTTTGATTAAATAGACCACAATAAAATGTTAAGGTGATGTTAAATTCTTAAATACAGTGTACACCTTTAAAAAAATTGAAGACATAATCAGAAATATTTGAGATGCTACTTGATTGTTTTGCATGAAATATTTTATGAACATATGAGTTCATGAACCTGTGTATGAGTTCTGTGGTCTGTTCATAACCACAGTCAGGGCTTATTTCACTTCATATAGTACTTCTAATATGTTTGATGGGATTTAAAACAAATAATTCTTATAGTTGTATAAGTCTTCCTTTCTGCCGCCAAATCTACAAGACTATGCATGACCATAACCTCCCCCTAGTGAGCAGAAGTTCTAGGTATTCATTTTTATTGGACTTTTTTTCAAGGTCTGATAATTTGTTACTCTTAAAAATTTATTTCTGACTGGACTCAGACTTCAAAGTAGAGGTTCTCAGCAAGAACAGACTACATTTCTTGGCAATCAGTTCCTGGCATTTTTCTTTGGCTTCCTTCATTCTCTTGGCACAAAGATTAGCATATTCTGTAGGCTCCTCATTTTTCTATTGTGTCGGTTTTCTTTTTCAGAGAAAGAAATGTGTCTGCTTTTATGTTGCAGGACATACTGAGTGGCAAGACAGTGAATCTTGGGTGCATTGGTCCTGGGTTTCTTACCTTCTTTGGTTAAGAGCTTTCTGACATATTGGTGGACTTCATCTCCTTTAGAGAGACTGAAAACTTTCAAATTCTGCTGTTTCTTTTGGTCCTCAATCAGTGAGGCACAGCAGTATCTGTCAGTCCAGAAATATCCTTTTCTCCCTTTACACTAACTAAGTTGAGAACACTCAGCTTGGCATTCACAATGCATCCATGAACAGACTTGAGCTTCCCTGCTCCAGTTCTTGATCTATAAACAAGAATGCTTTAACATCTATAGAGGAGCTAGGGAAATATCCCAGAATGCACTCATACTCTGCCATGATTCAAGATGTCTTGTCTCATGGGAAAACCCTGTTTGTCATTCCCACCACTGGTTTGCACCACATAACCCTTCTGCTCTTCTTCCAGAGCATCAGCAGCTACTTCTTTGGCCATGTGCTTCTCATAGAAAGTGCAAAGCTTGCCTTCAATGAGTTTCTGACAGGGGCTGGGAAGGAGACGTTCAACTACATCTTGCCTAGAAGGCACAATAAAAAAGAGCTTTATTGGATTTTAAGTAAGGAAGTTCTCAATTGAATGATCCACAGATGTCACATCGTGACTAGTGTGGTGGTTTGGATGAAAATGGCCCCCATAGACTCATAGGGAGTGGCATTATTTGAAAGGATTAGGAGGTGTGTCCTTATTGGAGGAGGATGTGTCACTGAGAATGGGTTTGAGGTTTCAGAAGTTCAAGCCAGTGGCTCACTTTCTTTTCCTACTGCCTGTGGATCCAGATGTAGACCTCTCAGTTACTTCTCCAGAACTCTATATGCTTGCATACCACCATGCTTCTTGCCATGATGATAATAGACCTCTTAACTGTAAGCCAGCCCTAAATCAATGTTTTCCTTAATAAGAATTGTCATGATTGTAGTGTCTCTTTACAGCAATAAAACCCTAGCTAAGACAACTAGATAACAGAGTCCTAGGCATTGTTGAAAATCTCATAAGGAGAAGCCATTTATGACTTTTTTTAAAAAATCATTATATTGAATTTAAGGTGTCTTTAGTCATAAGGAAATATTTTACATAGGATTTATGAATTTAAAGTGTTGCTAGTTAAATTGGCAAGATATTTTTGATATTGTTTAATTTAAAAAGTTTGAGATAGGATTTTATCCCAGTTGGGCTAAAAGTTACTCTATAGCTGAGGCTGATCTTGACCTCCTGTCCCTGCCTCTGAAATGTTGGGATTGCTGTCTACTGTTATCACGTCCTTTTTATGTGATAGTGGGGATGGAACTTAGTGCTTCATATGTGCTAGTCAAGTACTCTACCAAGTGAACTAGACTTACTACCTCCTATTTTAATATAATTAATATAATTGTTTTCATTTACTTAGAAAATTTTTTGTTATATATTCATAAAATAAAAAATATACATGGCCTATGTGTTTGAGGTCTTCTCATTACTTCTTTCATCCATTTGTGGCCTAGTTTGTCTATATCATTTGCTCTTTGAGCAATCATTGCCCATCTTTCTCCACATAGTTTTGGCTTATTACCAGAATCAGAGCTGAAACACTGCTCTTAAGTGTTTTCCAATAATGTGTCTGGATTTTCTTCCAGGACCCTGAAATCTAAATTCTGCTATTCAGAGATGCCAACAAAACATATTCAGATGCTTAGCATTCACTTTCTTTTCTCAAGTTGATCTGGAATGGTTTGTTGACTAAGAAATTGAAGGGGTGCTGTGACCCAGTTATACCCCTAGGAATAAATTAAGTTCCATAGTCTCAGCCGAGCTTAGTGAACCCTTTCCAAAGGTCTTTAGCTCTTGATATCCCTGTGTGACTCCTCTTCTAGTGCCTGGGCTGAACCTAATGACTTGCTGTTAATGGACAGAATTGGGCAAATACAGTGAGAAGATATTTCTGAGATTAGTTTACAACAAACTCTGACTTCTTTTTGGCTCTCACTCTTTATGTCTTGTGCACATATGTGTACATGTTTTCTTCCAGTAATAAAACAACTAGGTTTTTATGTTTTAGAAGCTTTCACTACATAGCTTTGGGTGATTTAGAACTCACTATGTAGACCGGGCTTGCCTTAAACTCACAGAAATCCTTCTGACTCTGGATACCTAGTCCTAGGATTAAAGGCATGGACCACTACCTCTGGCTAAAGAGAGTACTAGGGAAGGAAGGAAGGGGAGTCTCTGGCCAACAGATCATGAAGAACCAAGACCTTAGTCCAATATGCCATGAGAATTGAATCCATCCAACAACAGCTTGAGCAAGCGTGGAAGCAAGTCTAGCTACTATTGAATGTCAAAGATAATCATATTCCTAGCAAACACCTCAATTGTAGCCTGTGAGAATTTTGTAGCCAAAAGACCCAGCTAAGACATTTTCAAACTACTGATCTGCAAATTCTTTTAGATAATAAGCACTGTTGTTTTCAAGTACCAGTTATGAGGTAATTTGTTCGGTGGTGATAAATAACTCAAGCATTAGCAACTACATCATGAACATCATCTGGCTCATAGCAGTTATAAATCGCCATTGATTTAAAGATGCATCTCAGCTCTAAAGATGATAAATCTGAATATATACTCTACATTTTGAAATAAACTGAGTGGTAAAGTAGTTAGCCCATGAGCTACAATATTTGACTAAAACAACTGTCTTTCTTTTAAAGTTATGAGTCTTCAAAGTGATCAACCAATAAGAATATTTGAATGATGTTTGCTGAATTGAATTTTGCAGATAATTTTATTATCTGGATAGAGACAAATCTTGGGAGAAAAAGTTTGCCCATGGCCATAGCTTGTGGAAGTCCTATGTGCTTCCCGAATGCTTCTTTTAAAGTCTGCTTCTTTTTCGTTCAGCAAGGCCAATTGCTTCCCATGATTTTCTGCTTTAGAGGTCTAATAGGACCCTTATGAATATGAAGGACCTAAATTGAAGCTACAAATTTAAATAATATAAATATAAATTTTATTTTATATATTTATTTTCCAGGAGGAGGGCACACATGTGTATATGGAGGTCAGAGAAAATTTTCAGGAGTCAATTCTCTCCTGCCATGTGGATTTCAGAGGCAGAACTCAGTTCATCAGAGACAAGCACCTTTACTATGCGTTTTGCCAGCCTAAATGTCCCTCTCCCTACCCTCCATCTTCCTCTCCCTCCCTTCCCCTTCTCTCTTTCTCTATTATGCACACACACATAGTCAATGTATCCAGTCAGGCTTTGAACTCACTTTGTGACTAAGGACAACCTTGAACTTCTAATTCTTCCCCTACCTGGAATTACAGCTGGTACCACTGCAGCCAGTTTATACAGTACTAGGGATTGAACCCAATACTCCATGCAAGCTACAGAAGCCCTATACCAACTGAGTCATATCCCAAACCCTAACAATAATACTTTAGATGTATGAATCATATACTATCTTTTCATAATTTTTCTGAAATTTTTATATGTGCTTGTATTTTTATATATGCTATGTGTGCTCATGTGTGAGTACATCTGTGGAGGTCAGAGGTTGGTGTCAGGCATCTTCCTCAAATGCCTCCATCATTTTCCACCTTAGTTTTTAAAGACAGGGTCTCTCACTATGCGTAGAGCCCCCTATTTGGCTAGACTGACTGGCCAGCAAGCCCTAGGGATCCCCCTGTCTACTTTTCCAGTGCTTCAATTACAAGTGTACACCCAGGTTTATTTATGTGTGTTCTGGTGCTAGAATGTGGGTACTCATGCTTATGCAGCAAGTACCTTACCAACTGAGCCATTTTCCCATCTCTTTAGAGTTTTTCAAGAACAGATAGTAGATTGCCAGTAAAAGTACATGTGTATGCAAATACATGAACATATTTTAGGGTTTTTTTTTTGAGGAAATGGAAGAATAATATCCTTTTAAGTCATAAGCTGAGCAGATTAAATTCTATACTCAGAGTTAATAATATGGTTAAAATTAATCTAAGATGACAAATGGATTTCAATGCATAGGCAAACCCAACATATTAGACAATTATAAAACTCATCTAATATATAAAAATAGTTTACAAAATTGGAGCTTTGGCAGAGTCATCTGGACAAATATCAGTCTTTGCCTAATTATTTAATAATTGCATGCATGTTTATGTACTGCATCAGATTCTAGATTCTTGAAGAAAAAGATTATATAGTACTAATTATAACAACTGCAACAAGAAGGATTTGAGAGGCATTTCTTATTTGCCAGGTAATATGTTAGTTCTGGAATGTGGTAATCTCACTTATTTGCTAAAACCACCCCACAAAGCAAGTAATACTTTTTAGTTTTGTAGGTGAGGTTACATGAAGCTTAAAGAAAGAAACTAACATGACAAGAGCATTCAGTTACTAAGTGATAGAAGCAAGATTTGAACTTGGGGCTTTATTTTTAAACTATTATTTTACTTACCGAACATGATTGCCCCTTCTTCTAGTTATTGTTATATTTCTAGCAATTTGCATATTGCCTCCATATAGTATATGCTCAATAGATATGTGTTAACTCAAAATCATTAGTATATACCTATTGATTTCCCATCATGTACAAACTAGGCATTGAGTTAGCCAATTACCTAACTACAAGAACTTTGTACATTTTAACATAGAAGAATTTGTGTTGAAATCACGTCTCTTATATAGCAAATTCTTATAGTGAAGTAATTAAGTCCATACTAGGAAATATTGATAAGATTATGTAAGAAATAAATTTGGCTATTTTGCAGAAGGTCCTTGAAATGATCAACTAGTTGTGCACTTATTAACTATTCTTTCCCTGATACTTAAAAAAATCAACCAATCTACATTTTGTCACTATTTTAAATCTCTGCTTTGAGATGCAGATACAGTTTTTGAATTATTCAAAGGGAATCACAATGAAATTAATCTGTGAATACTATCAACAAACTGACAGCCTCTTTCTCTGGAAGATGGATAGAGCAATATAGTATCTTCAAGATCTTGAATAGAAGACCTTGTGATAAATAATCTTTTAGGAGCCTCGTGATTCGCATTTAATTAGAGATGAGCCGGATAAGCTTTCTATGTTTAGGATTTTTAATAAAAGTAAAAAAATAATAATTTCATGACATATTTTCTTTGTAAAATCAATGGCTTTTTTTTGAATTACTTGGAAATGATTTTATAAAGGAAGTAGAGATTAAAAGGATGTGGTAATTTTGCAATCTTCTCAAAAAGATGTACTAATTATAGAGGGCTTTCAGATTTCATATAAAGACAGTTCTATATTTCTTCTGACAGAGATCTCATAGAGGTCTTTAAGATGCAGAGGAATGGGCATCTAGTTCTGTGGTCATATAAACTGGGCTTTTCCTTAAAGGAGGATAATAGCTTCAGTTTCTCTCCTTTCTTCTTTCCTCCCATTGTTCTGTTATCCTAATATTGGAAGGATGGGAGAAGGGCCAAGGGAAAAGGACACTTAGTTCAATGATAGGAGACTAGACTTTTCTTGAATAAGCACATGATAACTAAAGCTGGCTTTTCTTTTCAGTTTGTATTTTCCCAACCACTTTATCATTTGTTTATTAAAATAATCTTCACTGAATGCCAAAGTTTGTGACAGAACTCATGATAGGAATACTGGATACAATGAGATATACCAACAAGTTCACTATGAATGATTTTTGAAATGCATCCATGTGATAAATTGGCTCATGAGGTGGTCCTCACTTTAGGCAATTTCAATTTAGGTTTTTCAGGATCTCACATTCTACAAAGGATCTAGGAAGCAAATAACTACTCTGCTTTTGATAGCTTCATGGAAAATAGAGTGGTGTATCAAGAATAATCATAATGTTTGGCAGTAGCCTCTGTAATAAGGTGAAAGACAGAGAACTGGTGGTAATGTTAGTACTAAGGAGTTTAGAAAACACATTCTAGGAAGAGAGAACAGGCAATGAGAAGTCTTGAAAGAGAAACTGATGAGCAATATGAGGCCAATGTGGTTGGTATTTGTTTATAGGAAGAATTATATAGGCAGACATAAAAGTAAGACCATGGAGGCTGTGTTAAGAAAATAATTCAGACTTTCCCTAAATGCACAGCAGAGTTATTAGGAAGTAATCTAAGGACGTGGTTGACTTCATGTACACTTGAGTAGAACTCTCTTGCTAATTGTGAACATGGAGTTGGAAGGCAGACAGAGAAAGAAAGAAATTACTGCAAACGTCCATGTGACTAATGGTGGCATGGTTTAAGGTCCAATCAAGGAGATGAACTTGAAACACATTTATGGATAAAACCACTGGTAAAAATTGAACAAGGGTTGGATGTTTGTATTTGAGCACCTGGGTAGATAGTGGGACTATTAACTTAGATATTGAGGATGACTAGAAGAGAGGGAGAGTTAAGGAGCAAAGGCAGTGGCTTCACTTTGTTCAGGGTAAGTGTGAATACTTTTCTGATACACATGGAAAAATGTCAGGATTCATAGAAGACCAGAAGAAGGCATCAGATTCCCTGGAGCTTTGGTTACAGGAACTATGTGATGTGTGATGTGGGTGTTAGTGATCCAACCTTCATCCTTTGGAAGAGCTCCTAGTACTCTTAACTACTGAGCTATCTTTCAACAACAGTGAATTGGGGCCAAAACACCAGTGGTTATGTTAATATCTCTTGATTTGGGGCTAAAGAGCACAAATACTTGCGGCTCTTGCAAATGATAGAAGCTTGATTCCTGGTATCCACATTAAGTGGCTCTTACAATTGCCTCTAACTGTAGCTCCAGAGGCTCTGACACACTCTTTTGGCCTTCAAGGACCCACTCCATATAGACACATGCTTAAGTAAAATTTAAGAAGAAAGATCTCTCCTTTTTGGTTAGCTCTTAATTCCTTTTAATTAACTCTTTAGGTTAGCATAAAAGTAATACA
>NC_045030.1:156755951-156759787 GCF_008632895.1 Mastomys coucha
TGCTACACCTGGAGGTCAGGTATCTTCCTCAGTTGTTCCTCATCTTCCTTTCTGATCAGGTCTCATTGACTCTGGAGCTTCCCATTTTGGTAAGCTAGATTGTCTGTTTATTGAGTTCCCAGTATCTATTTATTCCTTGTCCCCAACACTGGGATTACAGGTACAGTGAGGCCATGGCCAGATTTTCTGTGGATGCTGGCAAATTGAACTTAAGTCCTCATACTTGAGCAGAAGCACTTTACCTACTGGTCCATCCCCTCAGCCCTTATTCTTTAGTTTTCCACACCATCTGATGGAATATAACAGAAACAACTAAAATTTCCATGAAAGGAGAGGCTATGATATTGAAAAACAGATCAATGGCTGATAGAGGGGAAATGATGCAAAACCCACCATTCACAAAACACCCTGTATCTCTCTGGATCTGGAAAAAAGATAAAGATTATAGATCAAGAACTAGAAAGCAAGTAAAGAGCCAAAGCAAAGTATTTTCTCATTGTATTGCCTTCACTGGATGGCTGCTGACTTGAGCTGTTGGAGCAAAATTGACCCATTTAGTGTTCAAACTGCAGTAAAATCTTATTTAATAAGAACCAATGAGCCAGAACTCTTAGCTTATATAGTTTCTTTCTACATCTGTGAAAGATGGTCAAAGGTTACAAGAAAAGGTACCACAAATTCACATGGATGGGTTCAGGCTCTACTTTAAAAGTATCAAATGCCACATCTTTTCAAACAAATAACAAAAGGATAACTGGAAGGTAACTGAAAACTCAAAGGCCTTTACTTATTGTTCACACAGCATTAATTTTACTATATTTTCAGAATGACCTGCCAGGACTGGTAGAGCAAGCATTATTTTGTAGTACATCCCCAAACTCTTATTCTCACCTCTATTTTTTATCTTCATTTTTTTGCATAAATTATAAACTAACTTTTAGCATTAGCTTTGTTTTAGAAGACAGAATAGTCCTGGAATATTTCTGCTTGCAGATTAGGTCCTGTTTCCCCTCAGCCAACTCAATTTAACTGTTTAATGACAATTTTTAGAATTTTATTTTTAAGATGTATTCATTTTATTTTATGCAAATGAGTGTTTTCCCTGCATGTGTGTCTGTGTTTGACTTGTATCTGTAGAAATCAGAAGAGACTGTTGGCTCTCCTGGAACTGGAGTTACAGACAAGTTGCCATGTGGTTGCTGAGAAGAGAACCTGAAGAGAAGCTCCTCTCTATGAGAGAAGCAAGCGTTCTTAACTGATGAGCCATCTCTCCTGCCCCCAACATTTCTTTTTCTTTAATCCAATTACCTTTAGGGAAAAGTTATATTCTTACTAGGTATCTTACTAAACATGATTTAATTGTTTTTGTTTTAAAAAGTAATTTATTGGGGTAAAGTTTGTACAATGCTAATGTTAATTTTGTTAATGTTAATTTTGGAAGCAGACTCATACTTTTAACATATATAATATGAAGATTATTTTTGTATGAACTGAGAGGTGTTTTATCTTGAAATGAAAGTATGACCCAAACCTAAAAAGTTATATTTCTGACCTCCTGCCCCCAGAAAATGCATGGGATATTTCAAAATTTATGAAAAGGTAGAGTACTGGGAAAGACAACTGGAATGGAGAGGGTAATTCGGGGACAAGGTAGAAACCTAGTGCAATAGAAACTCCCCAGAATCTATTAAGGTGATCCTAGCTAAGACTCCTAGTAATGGGGAATGCAGAGCCTAAACTGATCATCTCCTACAACCTGGCAAGACTTCCAGTGGAGGGATTGGGACATCAATCCAGGCACAAAACCTTAGACCCACAATTAGTCCTCCCTACAAAATGTGCTGCAGTAAAGGTGGCACAGAAATTGCAGGAGTGGCTAAACAATGACTGGTCCAGCTTGAGACCCATGCCACAAGAGGAAGCCCCCTCTTGACTCTACCTGGATGACCAGAAACCAGAGACCTGATCTCAAGAGACCAAGTATAGAACCAAGCATGGTTGGCAAAAAAGTCAGTGAAATGATATTGATTAGTTGATAATTAATGATATAGCTATAAATTGGTGCTTACCTCAGTTATCATCAGAGAGGTTTCATCTAGCAACTGATAGAAACAGATGCAGAGACCCACTGACAAACATTAGGTAGAGTTCAGGGTATCCTGCTGAAGAGGGGCAGTAAAGATTGTAGGAACCAGCGGGACCAAGGACACCACAACAAAACCTACAGCAACAAATCTGGGTTCATAGGGGTTCCGAGACTGAACTGATAATCAGGGAGCCTGCATGGGACTAACCTAGGCCCTCTGTATATATTTTATAGTTGTGTAGCTTTGTGTTTTTGTGGGACTCCTAATAGTGAGATTTGTTATGCTTTTACCAGCTCTTGAAACTCTTCTACTCGTACTGGGTTGACTTGTCTAGCCTTAATATGAGGAGAGGTCCCTAATCTTATTGCAACTTGATATGCCATGTTCGGATGATATCCCTGGGACTTCTGCCCTTTTCTGAAGGGAAACAGAGGAAAGAGTGAGTGGATGGGAAGGGAGGAAGTAAGGGAGATGGGAGGAGAGGGAGTAAAGGGAGGGAGGGAAAACTGTGGTTGGGATGTGACATATGAGAGAATAATAAAAATTATGAAAATGCAATAGTTTATAAAACATTTAGTTTTGTTCACTTTAAAACTTTCTATTGGTTGTTTGTCATGTACATCCAAAACAAACACAACTGCATCAGGCACCTTTAGAGGATGGAACACAGAAGCGAACAAGAAATAATTCCTCCTCGTATAAAAAATTTAGCCGATTGAATTCAGCTCAGTGCTGCCAACTGTCATTCACAGGGAATAAAATATGTATTTTTCACATGAGTCCTAGAGATATCTTATTATTCATGACTGCCTAGGTGTTCTTCATTATTTTAGACTGATTTTTAAGCTAGTGCTACAGTTTGCATGTGTTAGAAACTTAATCCTCTGTGCAATACTATTGGCATCTAGAGTCTTTGGAAAGTGTTTCAGTTATGTAGGCCTCATGAATGGATTAATGCTGGTCCAAACAAAGCAAGACAAACAAATGAGCAACAACAAGAAGCTCGGCCTGGGGAAGGGGTTCACTTCTTTCTTGCCTTTCTATCTCTCACCAACTATTCTGTTAAAGAAGCAGATAACTGACTACTCGGTGATTTTTTTCCCCTAACACTTTAGAATTGATATCCATAAGGATCACTTTTGAAGATTCTCAGGTTGTTATCCTCCCAAACTTTTCTCCAGGAGCTGAGGTAATACAGAAGCTTTCAAGCTATTGGACCCAGTTGCTTATAAATGACATTTTAAGAAAATTGTTGATTTTCTCTCAGGTGACTTTCTAAGGCAGGACCAGCTGGGAAGCATAGGCCTCACAAGTGACAGGGCAGCAGGGACAGGATCCTTTCTACACCTAGGACAACAGCAGATGCACAGCCCTCTCTGCCCCTGCCCTACAAGCAGAGAGCTTGCCTCTAGGGAGTGCTCCAACACAGGGACTTGGGTGAGATCGCCATTTTCTTTCCAGTGACTACTAAGGCAGGCCCAGCCCAGATGCACAGGCCTCAAAAGTGGCAGGGCAGCTGGGACAGGATCCTTTCTACCTCAGTCTACACCTAGGAGGGACAATAGATCTACAGCCCTCTCTGCACCTTTCCCTCAAGTGGAGAGCCTGTCTACAGGGTGTGCTCTGACCCCAGGACTCAGGAAGGATGATTGATCCACAGCCCTCTGTGCACGGGTTTTACCAGAAGAGAGATGATCTTTCAGAAGGGCTGACACAGGCATACAAACCCACAGGAGGAACAAGCTCCAG
>NC_045030.1:156760616-156762681 GCF_008632895.1 Mastomys coucha
AAAGAGATGCCCATGAACATACAAGAAGCCTATAGAACTCCAAATCAACTGGACCAGAAAAGAAATTTCTCACACCACATGATAGTCAAAACACCAAATGCACAAAACAAAGAAAGAATATTAAAAGCATTGAGGGAAAAAGGTCAAGTAATATATAAAGGCAGACCTATCAGAATTACTACAGACTGGGGCTGAAGAGATAGCTCAGTGATTAAGAGAAGTGACTGCTCTTCCAGAGGTCCTGAGTTCAATTCCCAGCAACCATAAGATGGCTCCCAACCATCTGTATTGGAATCGGATGACATCTTCTGGTGTGTCTGAAGACAGCTACAGGGTATTCATATAAACAATAAATAGAATTACAACAGACTTCTCACCAGAGACTATGAAAGCCAGAAGATCCTGAGTTGATGTCATACAGACCCTAAGAGAACACAAATGCCAGCCCAGGCTACTATACCCAGCAAAACCCTCAATTACCACAGATGGAGAAACCAAAGTATTCCAAGAAAAAAACAAATTTACACAATATCTTTCCACAAATCCAGCCCTTCAAAGGGTAATAAATGGAACACTCCAGCACCCTAGAGAAAGCAAAAATGTAATCTTCCAAGAAAACTGAAAGAAGATAGCCACATGAACAGAATTCCAACTCTAACAACACAAATAACAGGAAGGAACAATTACTTTTCCTTAATATCTATTAATATCAATGGACTCAATTTCCCAATAAAAAGACATAGACTATCAGACTGGGTATGTAAACAGGACCCAACATTTTGTTGCATACAAGAAACCCACCTCAATGACAAAGACAGATACTACCTCAGAATAAAAGGTTGGAAAACAATTTTCCAAGACAACGGGCCCAAGAAAAAAGGTAGAATAGCCATTCTAATATCGAATAAAATCGCCTTTCACCCTAAAGTGATCAAAAAAGATAAGGAGGGACACTTCATACTCATCAAAGGTATGATCTACCAATATAAACTCTCCAATTCTGAACCTCTATGCTCCAAACGCAAGGGCATCTACATTCATAAAAGAAACTTTACTAAACCTCAAAGCACACATTGCACCACACACAATAATAATGGGAGATTTCAGTACTCCATTCTCTGCAATGGACAGATTATGGAAACAGAAACTAAAAAAGACACAGTGAGACTAACAGAAGTTATGAAACAGATGGATTTAACAGATATCTATAGAACTTTTTACCCTAAAACAAAAGGATATACCTTCTTCTCAGCACCTCATGGTACCTTCTCCAAAATTGAACATACAATTGGTCACAAATCAGGCCTCAACAGGTGCAAGAAGATTGAAATAATGCCTTGCATCCTATCAGATCACCATGGACTAAGGCTGCTCCTCAATAACAACATAAACAATAGAATGCCCACATACATGTGGAAGCTTAACAACACTCTACTCAATTATAACTTGGTCAAGGAAGAAATGAAGAAAGAAATTAAAGGCTTTCTAGAGTTTAATGAAAATGAAGCCACAACATACCCAAATTTATGGGACACAATGAAAGCAGTCCTAAGAGGAAAACTAATAGCTTAAAGTGCATCCAAAAAGAAACTGGAAAGAGCATACACCAGCAATTTGACAGCACACCTGAAAGCTCTAGAACAAATAGAAGCAAATTCACCCTAGAGGAGTCGAATGCAGGAAATAATCAAACTCAGGGTTGAAATCAACCAAATAGAAACAAAAATAACCATACAAAGAATCAACCAAACTAGGAGCTGGTTCTTTGAGAAAATCAACAAAATAGATAAACCCTTAGCCAGACTAACTAGAGGGCACAGAGACAGTTTCTTAATTAACAAGATCAGAAATGAAAAGGGAGACATAACAACAGACACTGTGGAAATTCAAAAAATCATGAGATCCTACTACAAAAGCCTATACTCAACAAAACTGGAAGACCTGGATGAAATGGACAATTCTCTAGACAGATACGAGGTACCAAAGTTAAATCGAGATCAGATAAACAATCTAAAGTGTCCCATATCTGCTAATGAAATAGAAATAGTCATTAATAGTTTCCCAA
>NC_045030.1:156763200-156765453 GCF_008632895.1 Mastomys coucha
ACAAATTGGAAAGGAAGAAGTCAAATTATCACGATTTGCTGATGATATGATAGTATACTTAAGTGACCACAAACATTCTACCAGAGAACTCCTAAATCTGATAAATAACTTCAGCAAAGTAGCTGGATATAAAATTAACTCAAGTAAATCAGTGGCCTTCCTCTACACAAAGGATAAACAGGCAGAGAAAGAAATTAGGGAAACAACACCCTTCACAATTGTCCCAAATAATATAAAATACCTTGGTGTGACTCTAACTAAGCAAGTAAAAGATCTGTTTGATAAGAACTTCAAGTCTCTGAAGAAGGAAATTGAAGATCTCAGAAGATGGAAAGATCTCCCATGCTTGTGGATTGGCAGGATTAATATAGTAAAAATGGCCATCTTGCTGAAAGCAATCTACAGATACAATGCAATCCCCATCAAAACTCCAACTCAATTATTCAGAGTTGGAAAGAGCAATTTTAAATTTATCTGGAATAACAAAAGACCCAGGATAGCCAAAAGTATACTCAACAATAAAGGAACCTCTGGTGGAATCACTATCATGGACCTTAAGCTGTACTACAGAGTAATTGTTATAAAAACTGCATGGTATTTGTACAGTGACAGGCAGGTAGATCAATGGAATAGAATTGAAGACCGAGAAATGAAACCCACACACCTATGGTCACTTCATCTTTGACAAAGGAGCTAAAACTATCCAGTGGAAAAAAGACAGCATTTTCAACAAATGGTGCTGGCTCAACTGGTGGTTAGCATGTAGAAGAATGCAAATCGATCCATTCCTGTCTCCTTGTACAAAGCTCAAGTCCAAGTGGATCAAGGACCTCCACATAAAACCAGATACACAGAATCTAATAGAAAAGAAAGTGGGGAAGAGCCTCGAGCACATGGGCATAGGGGAAATTTTCCTGAACAGAACACCAATAGCTTCTGCTTTAAGATCAAGAATTGACAAATGGGACCTCATAAAACTGCAAAGCTTTTGTAAGACAAAGATACTGTCAATAGGACAAAACAGCAACCATCAAATTGGGAAAAGGTTTTTACCAATCCTATATCTGATAAAGGGCTAATATCCAATATTTACAAAGAATTCAAGAAGTTACACTCCAGAGAACCAAATAACCCTATTACAAATGGGGTACAGAGCTAAACAAAGAATTCTCAACTGATGAACACCGAATGACTGAGAGGTACCTAAAGAAATGTTCAACATCCTTAGTCATCATGGAAATGCAAATCAAAACAACTCTGAGATTCCACCTTACAGCAGTCAGAATGGCTAGGATAAAAAACTCAGGTAACCGTAGATGCTGGAGAGGATGTGGAGAAAGAGGAACATTCCTTCATTGTTGGTGGGATTGTAAGCTGGTACAATCACTCTGGAAATCAGTTTGGCAGTTTCTCTGGAATACCAGAGGACCCAGCTATACCACTCCTGGGCATATACCCAGAAGATGCTCCAACATGTAATAAGAACACATGCTCCAACCATATTCATAGCAGCCTTATTTATAATAGGCAGAAACTAGAATCAACCCAGATGTCCCTCAACAGAGGAATGGATACAGAAAATGTGGTACCTTTACACAATGGGGTGTACTCAGCTATTAAAAACAGTGAATTTATGAAATTCTTAGGGAAATGGATGGATCTGGAGAATAGCATCCTAAGTGAGGTAACCCAAACACAAAAGAACACACATAGTACGCACTCTCTGATAAGTGGATATTCACCCAGAAGATTGGATTATACAAATTACAATTCACAAACCACAAGAAACTCTAGAAGAAGGAATACCAAAGTGTGGATTCTTTGTTCCTTCTTAAAATGGGGAACAAAATACCCATGGAAGGAGTTGCAGAGATTAACTATGGCGCAGAGACTGAAGGAAGGACAATCCAGAGACTGTTCCACCTAGGAATCCTTCCCATATTCAATCATCAAATCCAGATACTATTGTGGATGCCAGCAAGTGCTGGCTGACAGGAACCTGATATAGCTGTCTCCTGAGAGGCTCTGACAGTGCCTGACTAATACAGAAGTAAAGGCTCACAGCCATCCATTGGACTGAGTACAGGGTCCCCATGAAGGAGCTGGAGAAAGGACCCAAGGAGCTGAAGGGTTTGCAACCCCTTAGGACGAACAACAATATGAACTAACCAGTTACCCTCAGAGCTCCCAGGGACTAAACCATCAACCAAAGAGTACACATGGTGGGACTAATGACTCCAGGAGCATATGTAT
>NC_045030.1:156765516-156770502 GCF_008632895.1 Mastomys coucha
TTTTTTTTGTTGTTGTTTCTGTATTTTTTTAATTTTAATTTAATTTTATTTTTTTCAATTTTTTGGAGGGGAAACTGGGAAAGGAGATATCATATGACATCTAAACATCTAAATAAAGAAAATATCTAATAAGTAATAAGTTAAAAAAAGAAAAAAAGAAAATTGTTAACAAGTATAAATAGGCACATTGATCTGTAGAATTGTTAAAGCCTTTGTAAGTGGAACTCCTGAAATTAAAAATACATTCCACTCTTTCTCACCCCAGTCAGAATAGTTATCATCATGAAAACAACCAACAACAAATGCTAGGAAGGATGTGTGGAAGAGGGACCATATGTGTGTATGTATATGCACACATATATGCATATATATATGTATATATACACACATATACATGTATATATATACAGAAATACACACACATTTATATATATTTATGTATGTATGTATATATATGTATATGAGTATATACATATATAATGGATATGGAAACTGATATAGCCATTGGGAACACCAGTGTAGAGATTCTTCAAAACTAAATTTAGAACTATCATATGATTCAGTTATACCACTATACTAAATGGAGTTTAGCTCACCATATTACAGAGATACTTGTATATTCATTGTTATTTCAGCAATGTTCATAAGGACCAAGTTATAGATTTAGCAGACATGTCCATCTATCAACAGAAGAATAGATAATGAAAATGTAGCATATGTACAGAGTGGAATTTTATTCTGCCACAAAGAAGAATAAAACCACATTGTCTGTTGGAAAAATGACTACGTGTTAACAAAATACCCATAAAGACAAATACTACATTTTTTTCTCAGTTGAAGATCCTAGACTATATATAGATATATAAAACATAAAAGATGTATGTGTATGTGACATATATATTTATATTTTTTTCAAGAGAGCTAAACTGAGACTATGGGAGAAGACTAGTTGCAGACTAGAGTGGGAGAAAGAAAGAGTTATAGGGATGGATATAGTAAGAGTACATGATATAACTTGAATGAAATGTCTTTATGTAGCCCAACATTATGTACAATGAATGCATGTCAATTAAAAAGAAAGAAGCCTGTATTATTGGATTGAGAATCAATATGTAAATAGAAATCAGGATTTCAAAAGCACACTGGATTGGGCAACATGGCTTCACAGTTGTCAGACACTATGGAAAGCAGAGTTGCTGTAATATCAGAAGAGACATAAGGCTGACTGATAGAGATTTGAGAAGTTGATCATCAGATCAACTATAGTCATTGTTTTAGTCATTGTTACTACTGTTATTATATAATGTCTTGTTAACAGATCAGAATGGATAAAGTAAGTCTTGAAATATTTAGGCAAGTGTTTATATAAGTTTTATTGTTATTTTTCATTTGTATGTATGTACAGGTGAGTACAGTTGCCCTGAGAGACTAGAAGAGCATGTTAGAGCCTTTGGAACAGAAGTTACAAGCAGTTATGAGCCATCAAACACGAACACTGGAAATTGAACCTGGGTCCTTTGCAAGAGCAGCAAATGTTCTTAACCACTGAGCCATGTCTCCAGCCCCTAGACAAGTCCCTTTTTTGTGAAAACAGGCCAAAACAGGATCAGTGAAAGAAAATATACTTCAATTGAATCACTTATTGAAGGATTTTTTTTCCCTCAGAGAGGTTTCATTACATTGCTATACCAGTTGGTGTGAAGGCAACAAACTATGACTCAAAAGGAAACTTGAAACTTCTCAACTTGTTAATGTGTTGCATACTATGTTTGTCAATGTAAGTAATAGCAAATGATAAATCCATTAGCAACAGATGCAGAAATGCAACATCAGCTGCAAAGTTGTATTTGTGCTTGATAAGGTCTTTTGTACTGGAAAGAATTTACTTTGTCATGACACATATTAACTGAAGGTCTCAGTTTATGACACTTTGAAAAAGGATAACATTGCCATATGTTAGGTATTGTTTCTGTTCTAGAATCTTATATAATTTAAAAAAGCATTTGTAGTGAATGTGTTAGAGGATGAGCGTTTAAGCAATGAAATAACCAGCTTGAGGCAAATTATCTAAACCTAAAGGTCTAAGAAATAGTTTTTGAGTAGATGACAGTTATAAGCCTGGAAAAAGGATAAAAGAGTGCCTTTTATTTGTCTTAGATCCAGGATATGTAGATGCTAAAGTATTTATAACAATTGAGGGAAAGGATGTTTAAGGAAAAAAATGTGTGCTCAGGAAGAGTTTATAAACTATGCACATCATGACCTTGAGGTTCACTTACCCATGCTGTAGATGCTGGGCCTTCCTTCTATGAACACATCACCAGAATTCAAGTTATCTTACTCATGTAAAGGGGTGGTGTTAGGTGTTACAATACAGCAATTCCTTCTGTGTTGCTTATTTTCCTGTCTCAAATATCAAGTCTCATAGCGGTGAACAAGAGACTTAATAAAATATACCTTCAGTTTATAAAAGTAGCCATTACTGGAGCCATCCAACTTCTATGACTGTGGAGAAGATCCATTGTTCTAGTTATAGTTACTATTACTTTGATGAAACACCATGAACAAAATCAAATTGGGGAGGAACGTGTTTATTTGACTTACACTTCCACATTGTAGCCCATCACTAAAGGGAGTCAGGACAAGAACTCAAACAGGATAGGAACCTGAAGGCAGGAAACGATGCAGAGGCCATGGAGGGGTGTTACTTAGTGAATGTGCATCATGACTTGTTCAGCCTGCTTTCTTACAAAATTCAGGACCACCACCCCAGAGACCCACCCACCCACAATGGGACCCTCCCACATCAATCACTAAATGCGCTATAGGCTTGTATACAGCCCAGTCTTACAGACATTTGCTTAATTGAGGTTCCCTCTTCTCAGATGACTTTAGCTTGTGTCAAATCAACACAGAAGTAGCCAGCACAGCTAGGAAGAACCAGGGTTTATTGCCTTCTTTGTCCTACCTTGTTCAAGAGGATAACTAAACCCTTTGGGAAGAGTAGTATTCACAAAGAAACGTGCTATGGCTTGAATATGATTTGTTTCCTCAAAACTTAGGTTGAAATTTGTTTAATATCATGACTGTATCAAGAAGTGGAGCCTTTAAAAAATGCTTAGATCATTAAAAGTGCATAATTCCTTTCTTGCAGAAGTGGACTTGTTCTCAAAGTGGATTGTGCTACAGAGTGAAACATCTCACTTTTTCTTTCTCCTATGTGTGATCACTTTTTTCTCCACTTTCCACTATCTTGTGATATATCACAAAGCACTTACCCAATGTAGCCAGCTGATCTTGTAATTCCAACTATTTTAATTATAATCTGAATAATTACCCAGTATTAGGTATTCTGTATGGTAACAAGAACTAGACCAAGGCAAAAAACTGGTACCAAGTAGTGTTATGCTGTTTAGCAATGGCTAAAAATGTGAAATTGAGCAGCAGTGGTTGATTTGCAGAAGAAGGTGACAGATATATTCCATTCGATGAGGTTTATTAGGATGAAAGAACCTCAAAGGCCAAGATTGACCCTTGAGTGGGAGAGGAACTGTCTTAGTTAGGGTTTGTATTCCTACATAAACATCATGACCAAGAAGCAAGCTGGGGAGGAAAGGGTTTATTCAGCTTACACTTCCACATTGCTGTTCATCACCAAAGGAAGTGAGGACTGGAACTCAAGCAGGTAAGGAAGCAAGAGCTGATGCAGAGGCCATGGAGGGATGTTCCTTTACTGGCTTGCTTTCCTTGCTCACCCTGCTTTCCCAGACATGCTAAGCTTGCTTTCTTATAGAACCCAAGACTACTAGCCCAGGGATGGCATCACCCACAATGGGCCCTCCCACCCTTGATCACTAATTGAGAAAATGCCTTACAGCTGGATCTCATGGAGGCATTTCCTCAAGGGAGGCTCCTTTCTCTGCGATAACTCCAGCTTGTGTCAAGTTGACGCACAAATCAGCCAGTACAAGGACTTTCTGACACAGACAATACAATATATGGAGATCTAAACATGGTGTGTGGCCTTAAATGGAAAAAGAACCTTCCCTTAAAAGCCTTTTATTTGCGTGTGGGGGGCAATGTTGGGGAAAGAAAGAGAAAGGAATTGATGTGAGGGAAGAGGGCGTAACAGATGAGCCTCTTCACAATGCAGCCTTAAGGGCATCTTTCCCAGCAAATCCCAAGAACAAATGAAAGGTCTGACATTTTTCTGACATTTTTATCAGCTTTTGAGGTGTGGCAGGGTGTTTCTCATCCCGTGATTTAGTTCAACACAGCCTACATGACAAAGAGCATGGATGAGCTTTTTAACATAGATTGAGAGCTGTTAAGTTACAATTCCAGACTGCTTCTGAACTCCATCGAGAGAGAGAGAGAGAGAGAGAGAGAGAGAGAGAGAGAGAGAGAGAGACAGACAGACAGACACACAGAGAGAGAGAGAGAGAGAGAGACAGACAGACAGAGACAGACAGAGACAGAGAAGGAGAGAGAGCCTGATTCAGACTATGGGTTCCAAAGGGTGTAGGCCCCTGTCCTAACAGAAGTTTTTGGGAAACTAGGAAACATAAAATGATGGGGAAAGATTTGAAGAAAATTTTGGACAAAGCCTGGAATTTTGTAGTCAGTGTTAGTGATGAGTCTGATAAAGTCTCAGAAGACTAGAAGATCCAGTAGTTGTATTAAGTAGAGAATTGATAAAAATATGGACAACAGGGCAGGGCTATGGCTCAGTTGGTAGAATGATTGCCTAGCATGTCCAAAGCCCTAAGTTTGAGATCCAGCACTATATAAAGCAGTCATGATGGCACAGATGTGTAATCCTAGAACTTTGGAAGTTGAGGCAAGATGATCAGAATTTCCTGATCCTCTTTGGTTGTGAAAGACCCCCAGAACTGGGGAGATCCTTACTCAAGCCTCGGGATGACGTGACCACCCAATGACTCATGAGAGACCGAACTTGCTGCAATCACATGAGGTTTATTGGGG
>NC_045030.1:156777517-156777896 GCF_008632895.1 Mastomys coucha
GATGTCCTGGAGAACAGACCCACACTCCCCTCGAGTGTTTCTCCCCTCGCTTCCTGTGGGGTTCCTCCGGGGCATCCCCGAGGATCCCCAATCCACTGGGACAACTCCCAGGGTACTAGTCAGTGAT
Source organism: Mastomys coucha (assembly GCF_008632895.1). Classification (NCBI taxonomy): domain Eukaryota; kingdom Metazoa; phylum Chordata; class Mammalia; order Rodentia; family Muridae; genus Mastomys; species Mastomys coucha. The sequence goes on from NC_045030.1 coordinate 156,777,645, forward strand.
CCTAGCACGTCTGCCGATCAGCCCCCTTTCCCCCTCACGGAGGGCAGGGAGTCGCTGACTGAAAATAAACTCTCTGGGGACTCGAACCCCAGACCCTGCCATCTATAAACCCTGCCATCTGGGGAAGCGGCTAACTACAAATCTATACGTTGTAAAACAAGCAAGCAGTTCCTAGACAAATGGGAAACACACAGACAGACAGACGGATCACATGTAGGAACTCACCTCCAAGGGGTCTTCAGAGAGTCAAGG
>NC_045030.1:156778204-156788335 GCF_008632895.1 Mastomys coucha
TATACACCATACATTTGTATTAAATGCCCTCATTTTAAATTCTAAGATTCTCCAGCCTTTCAGTTGCACACTGCATTCAAGGCTGATCTGGAGCTACATGTAACCTTGACTTAAATAAAATAAAGAAAAAGAAAAAAATGGTTGGGATTAGAATTGTTTAAAGTGTTTACCTAGAAATAAGGAGAATAAATCTATGCTGATAAAGTTTCAAACAGAAATGAAGAGTATCTTATTGGAAGCTTGTTACACAGTTTCATGGAACTTGGCTGCATGTCTATGCCTTAGGGCTTTGCGGAAGGCTGAACTTAAGAGTAATGAAGTAGGCTATGTGGTGGAAGTAATATCTAAGTAGCAGAGCATTCAGAAAGTCGTGTGGCTGCTTTTTACTGCATATACTAAAATAAGATAGGAAAGGGATGACCTAAAGGCAGAGTTTAATTAAAAGGGAAGCAGAGTGTAAAAAATTGGAAAATGACCAGCCTGGTCATTCATGTAAAGAATGAAAATGTGTCCAAGAGTTCTGCCCAGCAACTCTTTCCTAAAAAGATTAGCTCAAGAGGAAAGGAGCCATCCATCAGGGTACTATTCATCTGGATAATGGGGGAGAAACCCTTAAGGCATTTCAGGAATCTTTTAGGCTATCCCTTTTTATCATGGGCTCAGGATTTTAGGGTCTTGCTGATGGAAAAGGTTTGCTTCTCAGGGCACAGTGCTTCTTGGATGTTCTGTCACTTGTCCCAGCAGTCCCAGTTGCATTCTGTGCTCTAGAGGGTGCAAGCCATAAAAGTTTTGTGGTGTGCACATGCTGCCAACTCTGCTGGCACACAGAAGTCAGGACCCATGGAGGTATAGTTTCTTCTACCTAGATTTCAAAGAATCTATGAGAGATGCTTGGCATTTCAGGCAAAAACTTGTTGCATGTAGGCACAGGCCAGCTTCCATGACTGTAGTGCTATCGGCAAGTACAGCAGGGTAGAACTCCTATCAGAGAGCTGAAGCCTGAAGAGAGTCAGCAAAGCCAGAAAGGAACTATTGCAGTGTGCTGAGGAAGAGCCTGTGGGTCAAAAGATTACATTTTCCTTTTGTTTTTGAGTCCAGAATCTCCAGTTGAACAGATCCTAAGATGATAGTGTTGTGAGCAAAGAAAGAACCCCCATTCTTCCTTACTACTGCCATATGGCATAGGTCACACATTAGTTAACCAAGCCCATTTGAAGTGGAAACTTGAGGGTTCTTTGGAAAGTCAGTTGGGTTAGATGTTGTCTTGCTGGGGCAAACTTGTGAAGGAGTGTTTTCCTGAAGAAAAGATGTTCTGCTAAGGCAAGCATGTGAAAGGACACACGACGAAGGATTCTTTGCTAATGATGCATGCATTGGTCCATCTTACATCATGTAGATAAGCAACATTTGTCAGGACTCCATAGAAAGAAAAGCACCAAAAAGACTGGTGGTGTGCTGTAGTTCCTTGCCCCGTCTGTGGACTCGGGCTGATTGGCAGAGTGCTATCAGCTGAGACAGACACAGGTGCTGGGTCAAGACCTGTGAAGGAGTCTTGATGTTTGAAGGGAGTGTAAAAGGACTCCATCACAATGAAGGAGGCTGAGCTTGGCTTGTTTATAAAGCCAGATGATTCTTGGTCTTTCCTCTTCACTGAGAGGCACAGTTGAGAACTTTTCCTGTTGGCCCTGGTCCCTCCTGCTGACTCATTTGGAGACTGAGGCCTGGCTGTCTCTGCTAGTTAGTGCCACCACTGCTGATTCGTGTTGGCTATCCTTACTCTACCAAACTGGACGGCTGATATATTCATCCATGAAGTGTTGGTGAGTGGATCAAGCTGCTTCTGTAAACCTGTGAACTGAACTACTGATTTCCAGACAATAGAGACAGGAGTTGCTCCAAAGAACCATTTCTAAATAGGTCCAGTTCCCCTATATCTTTTCTTTTCCCACTATTTCTGGTGGTTAAAAGGAAGGTTAAAGTATTTAACCTCATCATTAAAAGTAGGATTCGATGAAATTAAAGTTACACCCATTCTCCTATATAGGCAAAGAGTAACTACTATCACATAATTTAAGTAACATATACTCAGTTCCCTTAAAGAGCCACAGAACACAGGTCACATATTAATTAAGCCTGTTTCCTCCTTCTCAGAAACCTTTGAAGGTACACACCTTAGTTTGTCAGGTCAGGCTGAACCTTCTTATTTCAGCCGACCACACCCTACTGCCTACTGCTGCATTAATAAACTTCTTGTCTGAATGAAACACCATTAGATTCACTCTCTGTCTCTCTCTTTCTCCATCCCCCACCCTGACCATTCCTCCTCCTCTTCCATTCCCCTCTTCTCCCCTCCCCCTCCTCTTCTTCTGGGTTTCAGGCCTATTGCTCCATTTTTGAATGCGACTATCTAGTCTGTATCTATCCCATACTGTTTTTGATATAGGTAACCTTTATAAATTGATACTGGATTGACTTAAGACTGTTGAAATACTGGGGCAGAGTGCTTGGATTTTGCAGTGAAAGAAAGATATGAGTTTGGAGAGCCAGGTGCTCTAGTTTGAACCTGGCTGGTCCTCTTTGAAATGCATGTAGAAATTTGATGGCTGTTGTGCTGTTGGAGGTTGGGCCTCTAAGGGGTTGTTAGGTTGTTTAGCTCTTCTAGAGGACTCAAACTTGATTCCCAGTGCCCACATAGTAGCTCACAAACAGCTACCACAGTAACACAGTCCTTGGGAGATCCAACACACTCCTCTGACCTCCAAGGGTCATATGTGTGGTGAACAGACATATATGCAGGGTTATTATTGGAGGGGCACGTTTACCCTCTTCTGCATGTGTCCACATGTACTTTCATCCTTCTACCATATTATGACACAGGAAAAGGCCCTAGCTAGATGTGGCAGCCTGATTTTGGATTTCCAGCCCTGTGAAAAGTAAACTTACATCATTTTAGTTTCTTTATAATCACCCACTGTTGGTATTATTCTACTACAGCCATAGAAAACAGAATGAGGGAAAAGGTAATATCTTATTTCCTTGTTGGAGAAGGCTATATTCTGAACAACTGGGAGAGATTTTTCAGAAAAGAGGACAGAAACATTTTTGGGTTAGATGTTCAGCTAACCTCTCCCCCCAAAACCAAGCTGAAAACCAAATGAGGAAAAGGAGCATCAGGAGAAAATGTTAAAGGGGGTTCACAGCCCTGAACATCTTCCATACAGGATGGAAGATGGAATTTTGGCTATTCCCAAAGGAATTGTTTAGGACTGAGATTCTCTTCTACAAGGTCTATTGAGACCTTCACCTATATACTCAGGTTCATAGATATATTTTTTTCACAACCAACCAATGTGAGAGCCACATGTTTCCAGGGAAAGAAAACCATGGTGCATTTTCTTGTATCTTTCATTTATCCTCACATTAGAAATATCTATACAGATACAAAACCAAGAGAATATTTGACCCATGAGTTAATAAGGAGGAGAATTTTGAATAAGCAAAAGGTTGCTATATCAGGACTATGTTTAAAACATGGCATGTGATGGATCTCAGGATTAAAAGTGTTTGCAAAGTTTTGCCATCAAAATAAAATTCCCGAGGGGGTTGCCAAAACACATGTGATGGCAGTGCTCCAAAAGGAAGAATATTTCATATTTATAATAGATGAGTAAAATTTTCTCCTAAAAACCACAGTTGAATAATCCAGCCCCATGATGCAGAGCCTGTGATTTCCAGTGTGTATGCATGGGTGTGGGTGTGTTGTGTGTCTGATTTTCTTAAATGAAAACTTAGACTCCAGGAGGCAATCTTTCAAGTACCTACTGAGATTGTTTGGGTCCTCCCACTCTATCCTTTAGTTTTCTTCCACCTATGTCTAATTCAGCAGTAATCGTAAAAGAAAAAAAAAAAAGAAGAAGCAGTTGGCATCTACAGCATCTTTCTAAAGGGATCCAAGTTTTCATAACACAATGTTCTGTTTGTGCCAAGTCTACAACTTTATGTGGTATTTATTGGATTAAAAAACTCACAAAAGAGTAAAAATAGTATACATGAGTTCGGGAGCTAATGTGAGTAATGTCTGAGGGGCATACAATATGAATGTCCTGTGCAGAAGAGAGGAACATATCAGAGATGCCTCTTACCTGACTTCTTTCATATGTGCCTGCTTGCTTGGACCCTCTACAGCAAGTATATAGAGTGTTCACAGTAAATGGGCTTCTTATGCATATTTTAAGGTGGGAGGAAAAAGCCCATGCGATGATTTATATTGATTGCTGACTTGACAAGATGTAAAATCACCTAGGAGATAAACCTCTGGGCATGCTTGTGAGGGATTACTTAAATTAGATCAATTAAGGTGGCTTCATTCCCTAGGCTGGGATTCTGGACTGAATAGAAAGGAGGGAGAAGGCTCAGCACCTATACTCATCATCTCTTTGCTTTCTGACTGTGGACACAATGTGATTAGATACTGCACACTCTTGCTACCATGACTTCTCCTCTATGACAGACTGCGCCCTTGGACTGTGAGTCAATCCTTTCCTTCCTTAAGCATCTTTTATTACAAAAACAGTAAAATAACTAATACATTTTAAACTACATTTGTTCATCTGAGTTTTTTTGTCAGGTAGGTGTAGAGGGTTTTCCTTAGATCATTTAAGTATTGGTAAAGACCTGCTTGAGAAGAACATATACCTAACAGAAAATCTCCACCACGGATGGTAGTTAATATAAAATGACTCAAATCTGTGTGAATACAAACATCTTTAAATGGCACAAAAGAAAACCATCCTCTCCAGAGAGACGTAAGTATCATCTACTGTTTTCTACTGCATTTTTGACAGCTCTCAAGCCTTAGCTGAATCAGCCCCATGCAGTGTGCATTAATACACTCGCTTTTCATTTTTCAGCCTTGATTCCTTTAGGATAGATTATTGAGAGCTATAAGAGAGCATCGTGAGATGGATGTCTATATTTCTAACCTTCATCGTCATTTTTCCTTGTCAAAGTTGTTACCCTAATTTTGCCTAGAATAGCTGTTCATAGTCTTGTGGAATTTGTTTTTGTTGTTTCCCCTGCCCCCCTTCCGGTTAATTTTTTGCTGGAGTAGTAACCTAAACTCAAATCAATTAAGTTTCCCTTCAAGAGACTGATTTAAGATGGTGGCTGCTGCCTGAAAAGACCCACAGAGGCTTTGAGCAGAGATGTGGTGGTGGAGGAGGAGTCTATAGAGCCCGAATTATCTCCAGAACAATTAAAAAATGGCAGATCGTATGGGATGACGCCTTTAAAAAGTGGTCTCATGAAATTGGAAGGGAAGATAGCAGAGCAGAACGTCTAGTGTGACAGAAAATGGCGAAACTAAAGCCAGCACAGATGTGGGAGCAGCATGGGAGCTCAACCTAGGCCTATAGAGGAGCCCATAGTTGCTGAGTAAGCTGGTCTGTTGGGAGGTGCAAGTAAGCAGGCTCGGGCTGCAAGCATGGAGCCGCCTCTGTTGCAGCTTACTCTGCCTGAGAGCTGCAAGCGCTGTGGTCCCACTTGGTGAGCTAACACCCCGGGTGGAGAGGAATGCAGTTTCCTGGAGCTCTCCTGAATCCTTCCCCCAAGGATGCCCTCCCCAGCCACAAGATCACCCTGACTCTGGGCAACAACAGGATGTCTGAGTAAAGTCTTTGGGAAAGCCTTTTATGGTGCTTCAGAAATTAGAATCCTTGAACCAGACCAATGACTCCTTGTCACAAGTATGGGTATGTAAAGCTCTGGGCAATATATACATATATACACATATACATCTATGCACGCACACACACACACACACACATAATTATGTAAAGCTTTTCATGAATGAGTGTGTAATATACAGATGGGGAAATGGCTGAACAGAGTGGTGCACATGCAGCATAGACAGGCAGAACTAGAGACATTGCGGAGGTAACAGGTATGGAAGAAGGCTTCTGTAGTGCTGGCAGGGTGCTGTGCAGCAGCCTGGAGCTCATGTAGCCTCTGCCCATCTCATGATCTCCCTGGCTTTAAGTTACAGCAAAATGTCTAAAATAGAGAACAGTTCATTTTCTGGTTTGGGCCTTCTTAAAAGACCTCCATTATCTATGCTGCCAATGGAGACCATGTAGATGTCTGTGGTCTGCGCTGCCACCAGGAACCATGTGGAAATCCATAATCTGTACTGCCATTGGCTGTTATGGGCAAGGAAGCTTCTTTTGCAGTGATTGCAGACTCACAATTGAGAATGAGAGACACTGAAGAATCTGTGACACTCCCCTTCCCAAAAGAAATAGTCTAGACAGGAAGCCATTGAAGAGAATCCTTTAAAATTGTTATAAGGATGCTGAAGTGTAGCCCTTCAAAGTTAATAGCTTTTGCCAAGGGTTGGAAAGAAAAAGACTCAATTATCTTTAAGTAGCTGGCCACTGGCTCCAATGAGTATATGGGCAACACAAATTGGACTTGTTGTATTTCTTTCTTTTTGGGGGCGGGGGGAGAAAACAAGGGTGGGAAGGTAGACATAGAAGGAATAGGTAGTCAGTGCGATTGGGGTACATTATATAAAATTCCCAAATAAACAATTAGAATATTATGTTATGATAAAAATTTTCCTTCAAAGTGCATCCATCCATCCATCCATCACTCAATCAGTCCATCAAAATTAAAGGATCATCCATATTACCTTGACTAAGGAATAGGAAACATCTGATCTTGAAGAATCTCCATGCTGCCTTTTTCTTATACGGGAGACTAGCTCTTGTGGCTCATGTTGAACTCTAAGCCCTCTGGGACATGGATATGGGACCTTCCTTTGAGACTTCTGGGACACCAGAGGTCTGTACTTACCAGGAATCCACCTCCTGTCAACAGCAGGAAGCACTTGTGGGGCCGGGCCTTCTTCACCCATTGAGACCCATATTTACATCACATCTCCTTTACTTTTTTTCCAATAATACAGGGACTCTTTCAAGTCTCTGGTAGGCAAATGGATGTTTCATTCTTCTCAGCTTCCTAGCTGTCATTTATGATGTTCTCAAGCACTTTAATTTATAGGTCTTGAGAATATGAACATTGTCCCCTACTCCACTCCAGTGTAAACCTGCTTTTTGGAGGTCAGAGGTCAGTATTGGATATCATCCTTTATTGATCTCTATCTTTTTTTTTTTTTTTGAGGCAAATTCTCTCATGAAAACTTGAGCCCACCAATTAGCTAGACTGACTGGCTACCAAATCCAGGATCTTCCGAGTACAAACTACCATGCCCAGCTTTTATACATGGGAGCTGGGAATCCAAACTCACATCCTCATGCTTAATGCAGCAAACGACCCTCTCACCATCTCCTCAGCCCTGAGAATATATACTTTGAGAAATTTCTACATCAATTTCCACAGAGGCTAGACTGGTTTAGAGTCCTAGTAATAGTGCACATCTGTTTATTTGTAGCAGCACTAACATTTATCTAAATTAGGGAACTAGTCTAGGTGTCCAACTACAGAAGAATGTATGAAGGAAATATGGCTTATATACAATGAGATCTTTTTTGGCCATTAAAGGAGAATAAAAATATGCCATCTGTAAGAAAATGGTTATACCTGGAGATAATTGTATTAAAATTAAGCCATTCTCAGAAAGACAGATGTGGTATTTTTTTTTCATTTCTGGTTCCTAGATTTTATATAGTAATATAAAATTATTTATGCATATAGAAATGAAAGTAGCAGTGAAATAAAGGGAACAGATGGGGTTGGGGGGGTGGAGAAAATGGAGGTATGGGAGAGGAACAGTATTCAGTAATCTAGAAGTGAGAGTTTGGATCCTGCCAGGCTCTGACCCAAAAGTGTTTTACTTGGGCACTTCTCTTTTGACTTCTCATTCAATGTTTCCTTCTGCCTTAACCCTGACCTCACTTTTGCCATTCACTTTCCTATTTTCTGTTAGAAAGTCCCAGAAGCTATAGACAGCCTACTCTGAATCGTTATCTTCAATAACAATTCTGGGATTTATCATAGCCCAGTTGTTATCTTGGCACACCCACACCCATTTAACGTCACAAATTGACTGTGTGATATTACTCAGTTCGGTTTAAAGGCTTGACTCTCCCTTTAGAATAGAGTTACCTAGCTCCTGTCTTCCTTATCCCTACTGGTAAGCCCCTTTTTCACAAGGCTAAGACACCCCTAGCTTTCTTCACTGGATACCACACACAGTAAGACAGTTCATAACGCTACATTTCCTCTTATAAATATCTATGGGGCTTGTCTAAAAATGACATTCTTATTTCCTAAAGATTTATTTTATTTTTATTTACATGTATATATGTGTCTGCATATGTGTATGCCATGTATTTGGATATCTTCGGAGTCCAGAAGAAGGCACTGGATGTCTTGAAACTAAGTTGCAGGCAGGTGTAAACTGCCTGATATGGGTTCTGGGAGCTCAACTTAAGTCTTTTGCAAGAGCACACAGTTCTCTTAACTGCTGAGCCATCCTTCAGCATCAGATACATTTTATTATTTTTCTTTTACTTTTGCAAACAACTATTCCTTTTATTATATTCTCCCTTAATTACATTTCTGTTATTAACTTTGCCCCAAGTGAATGTAACTATGTATTGATTTTCATTTTTTTTTTTTTTACATAACTCAGACAGAATCTTGGCTGTGTTATTAATTTACACTTCCACATTATTCTAGATGTTGTTTCCAGTTTTATATAGTTTTTCTTTTTATAGAACTTTATGTTTAGACAGGTCCATAGTATATTTAGTAAATTCTATAATGTTGGTGGCATTAAGAAGCACTACTGCCAATACGTCTTCATAAATTTTAATACTTTTTTATTCTGATCTTCCATTACCTAAATAAAAATACCAGGAGAGATCCTGTGGAGTCCAATAGTATTAAAAACATAGAGAATTGTATATAGCATTATTTTCATGATTTAATTCTTGTTTATTGTCACAAACAAGGAGGTAATTGGTAATTTCAATAGTCAACCACCTAAAGTATCTATCCTTAAATTGATAGCAGTATTCTCCTCAATTTCACACAGAGTACAATGGTTTCTGTATTAGTTACCTTTTTTTCAATGCAACAACAAACCTCCCTACAGAAGTGACTGGAGGGAAGAAACATATATTTTGACTCAGGGTTTAAGCATCAAGGGATGGGGCTGGGAGAATGAGGCACCTGGTCACATTTGCTAATAGAGTCAGGAAATAGACTACACTCCATTTGGTAAGCCAACATTCAGAGTGGGTCTTCCTAAATTAAATCTTTCTGGAAAATCATTTATAGCTATGCCTCTGGTTGAGTTCACATCAGGTCAAGTTGACAATGAACATTAGCCCTCCCACCTTTGTTGAGGCTTGGTCTTTTGTTGTATATTGTAATGCTAAGTGTTGGCCCCAAAACCTAGTTGCCCCAGAGATGATGTCCCCAAGTTATCTTTGATTGGTAAATAAAGATGCCTATAGGCAATAGCTGGGTAGAAGAGACATAGGTGGGTTTTAGGTTTCCTGTGCCTGTGGAGTCAAAGGAGAACCATGAAGGAAAAAAGAAGGTGAGGAGGAAGAAAAAGTTGCTATGGGTTAGGCGTCAAAAATACATGGCTGTGAGTGTTGACCAATTAAAGTCAGCCCAAATAAAACATAGTAAGCAATAACTCAGGGTTATAATAAAAAATAGATTTTAATAGCATAGAGGGTCAATAACTACCTATCTCTCATGCTGATTAAGGCTTATTGTAAATATAAAGGTTGAGTGTATTTTTTTTTTTTTTTTTTACTTTCCAGGGTTTTTAATAGTCACACGAAGAGGTCTGGTTCATTTCAGGTCCTTCACTGCCAAACCTGGGGGTAGGGACTGCTTCAGCTTCTCTGCCTTTTCCTTGTCTGTGATGACCAGGGTGTAAAGGTACCTGCTACAGCGAACCTTGAACTTCACATTATCCTTGTTCTTGATCTTGACAGACTTGGCGTCCTGCAGGGCGGTGAGCAGAAAGTCCTTGATTTCCTCAATTTTCCGAGGTATGGCGACGGAGGCTCAGCTGGGCTCGGTTCTGGCGTCCGCACCTCTGGGGAACAATCCTGGGTTAACCGGGCGCGATCCGGGGTCCCGGAGCCG
>NC_045030.1:156788345-156796412 GCF_008632895.1 Mastomys coucha
CCCCGTCCTCCTCCGGCACACGCTCCCTACAGACCTGTGAGTGTATCTTTTATCTGGGAACTAAATGGTCAAAGGTAAGGTAGAAAACTCAAATTAAAATTAAAAATGTCTTCAACATATTGACAACTCAATGTCTGTCAAAAACTCACCTTATAAAAATTAACCCTCCCACCTGTTATTTGCATTTGTAACTTACTGGAAGTATCATGTGGATACGAAGCCTATGAAATATTGGATTCAGGTGGCTTTTCTAAATCATGATCTCTGAGCTGGAAAGGTGGCTCAGCGTTAAGTGGCTAAGAATGCATACTGCTCTTGCAAACGACCTGGGTTCAGTTCCCTTGTCCATGTGGTGCCTTAAAACTGCTTGTAACTTTAGCTCCAGGAGATCTGACACCCTTCTTTGACCTCTGCAGGCACCCGTACTTGTATGCACATTCCTACAAATTATACATATATACATAATTTAAGATAAAAGAAATTGGGCTGGAGAGTTGGCTCAGCAGTTAAGAGCACAGGCTGACCTTCCAGAGGACCTGGGTTTGATTCTTAGCACCCATATGGCAGCTCATCATTGTCTGTAATTCCAGTTCCAAGAGATCTGACCACCTTTTCTGACTGTACACATGTGGTAAACAGAAATATATGTAACCATGGCACTCATATATATAAAACCAATAAATCTTCAAAACTATAAAAACTAAAATGAATCTTAAAAAGAAGTCACTATCTCTTATTTTCATTATTTTTAGTTTGTTTCATTGTCTTCAAATCCAATAAAAAATTAGAAGGAACTGAGTGTTTTGGTAAGATAAAGGATGGAATGTATCTGTTGTATATGTCAGTTAGGGAACTCTTGCTTACTTGATGTCACACAGTTTGGTAGAGACAGAAGCCAGATGGCTGTGGTTTGAGACATGAAAGGAAGTGAGAAAGCAGAAATAGCCACCAGGAAAGATGAGGGAGAGGTAAGAGTTACTGGATGCAAAAGAGGGAAAGACTGGGAAAAGTGTTCAAAGAAGAATTCCAGAAAGGTAGGACTTAAGTATATCTTTAGATAAGGGGAAGAGGCCAAAAGAAAGGCAGTATTTGAAGAGAGGTTATGACAGAGGGAACGGGATTCTGAGTAAAATGGAGTGGGGTCATGTATTCAAGGGCTAAAGTACAAATTGGCTTTTAACAAGAACAGGAACCAGTACTTTCTGAGCCTGGAGGACAAAAGTTAAAGTTAGTAAGAGATAAACGTGTTCATACGGCAGCTGGGCTGAGAGTTATAAAACATTTTCCACGAGGAAAGAAATTTTTTCATCTGTTGGGAGTGTAGAGGGGTCATGGGTGAAATAATGTCTTCAAGAGAGTGGTGACCATTTCTGAGAAGAACATGCTAGGAATCTGTCAAAGCTTGGGCAAAATGATTGAGGGTTGTTAATTGTGTGTCCAACTAAGATGCAAGCAATGAGGAATAGGTGGCAGAGCCTAACACTGAAGCTGTGTGACTTCTCCCTGCTATGCTCAGCCTCCAAGTGTCTATACTGAGAATGCAAATTACCCAACAACCCAGCCACTGCTTTTCCAAGCCCTGGTTCCAGAACAGGAGCTCATGGGGATCCAAAGCATTAGCCCATGGAAGACCAATGGAAGGAAGAGAGGCTAGGAGTGAGGTGACACATGGGAGAAAATGGAGGAATAAAAACATCCTCATTTAGTGCTCACAGTAACCTCTCATGTAAATAGCTTAATTAATCCAACTTTGCACATGAAAAAATAGACTCTGATATTGAGATGCCTTGTTTAGTGAGGCACTAAGTAACCAAGATAATACAAACTTTTCCTACTGCACTATATCTAGCCTTGTCTGACTCCACACGCATGGCCCTGTTCTGTCTCAACATCCAAGGACTTAAATGTGTGAGGGTTAATCTTGTCAACTGGACTGGATTTGAATCACCTAAGTGATACACATCTAGGTGGATCTGCTAACGTGTTACCAGAGAGGATTAACTGGAAGAGAGAAGATCCACTGAATACAGGTAGCACCATCCTATAGTTTGTGTTGAATAAAGAGAGAAGAGAAAGTGGATGAACACTAGTATTCATACTTCTCTTCATGCTCCTCCCAACACAGCTAGAGCTGCCCTTGCCACCATGTTTATCCTACTGTGATGGACTATACTCAGATTCGCACCCAAAATAGACTCTCTCTTCATTAAGTTGATTCTTGCTAGGAATTCAGATAGAGCTACGAGACAGCAAGTTGATTATATAAGGTGATATTTTTGAATATGTAAATTGAACTCAAATCACTTCAGGTCTCACTAGTCTTGTTTCTATACAAATTAAGATACAGCAACTCACATTTTGTTTGCTTATTTATTCTACATTTTCAATACAGTACTTTATCTTTAGGCAAAACCTCCTTGTCCTAAGTTTTTTTTTTAAAAAAATACCTGAGCGTGTCACATATACTCATAAACATGTTCATTCTCTTTGGGTGCTCTCACCTATTCCTGGGTGATAGCGCATGCCAGTGCCCTTAATTGTACCATGCAGTGGTGCTACAATCTGCATGGCTTTGAGATTGACCTGATTGGGTGTCAAGGCTGTGAAGAAAGGACAGAAACACCGACACACAGAAAACCTAGGATCAAGTAGGCAATGGGCTTTGATGGAAACCTACCAGCAATATCCCAGAAACTCAACACATTTGCTTTATACATCTGAATCGAGAAGCCAGGTTCATGGTATACACCTGTGAAGAAGGGGGAAGTTTCTTTGGTGAGTAGCTTCTGGTTCAGTCATCCTGGAGAAGAAAGCTATGGTTGACAGTTTCTGCTTACAGTGGTTTTAGCTATAGGTCAATCATTTATGTCTGTTGGACTAGAGGAAGGCTTTGCCATTCTTCTGAGCCTAGCTCAGGGAGGGCTTTGCCATTCCCATGGATCTGCGGCATTAGTGTTGACTTAAATTTTTAAAAACCTACTTTTTTTTGAGTCTTTATGGATTTTTTATTTTTATATTTTTATTGGTTATTTTATTTATTTACATTTCAAATGTTATCCCCTCTCCCAGTTCCTGCCCCCAAAATCCCCTATCCTATCTCCCCTCCTCCTGCTTCTATGAGGGTGCTCCCCTACCCACCCACCCACTCCTACCTCACGCCCCTAATATTCCCCTACAGTGGGGCATCAAGCATCCACAGAACCAAGGGCCTCCCCTCCCATTGATGCCAGACAAGGCCATCCTCTGCTACATATGTAGCTGGAGCTATGGGTCCCTCCATGTGTACCCTTTGGTTGGTGATTTAGCCCCTGGGATCTCTAGGGTTCTGGTTGGTTGATATTGCTGTCCTTCCTATGGGGTTTCAAATCCCTTCAGCTCCTTTAGTCCTTCCCCTAACTCCTCCATTGGGGTCCCCATGTTCAGTCCAATGGTTGGCTGCAAGCATTCCCATCTGTATTGATCAGGCTCTGGCAGAGTCTCTCAAGAGACAGCTATATCAGTCTCCTGTCAGCAAGCACTTCTTGGCATCAGCAACAGTGTCTGGGTTTGATGTCTGCATGTGGGATGGATCTCCAGGTGGGACAGTCTCTAGATGGCCTTTCCTACAGTCTCTGCTCCACTCTTTGTCCCTGTATTTCCTTTAGACAGGAGCAATTCTGGGTTAAAATTTTTTGAGACTACTTTTAATGATGGCTCTTAAATGCTTTAACCTCCCTTCTAGCCCACCACCCACCAGAGGTAGTGGAAAAGAAATGTTTTTAGGATAAGGGGGAAGTGGACCTGCTTAGCAATAGTTCCTTGGGGGCAATTCCAATCTACATTGTCAAGATATTATCCATTTAGTTCATATGAATCATCAGTGGCAGCTCAATTCACTAGCAAACACCATCAGGATACCATTAGAAACAACTAGGCCATAGCCGAATTGGCCTGAGTCAGCAGGATCGACCAGGACCAGCAGGGACTCCAGGAGAAGTTCTCTGCTGTGCCTCTCCAAATGAAGTAAAAGATCAGCAAAGACAAAGACAAGAGACCAACGAAGCATTGCAGAGCTAGCTATGCAAGCCTCCCATCACTGTCCTCTGGGTCCTATTTATAATCTCTCTAAACATTGTCTTCCCACAGGTCTTGCCTCACCATATGAGTCTGTCTTAGCAAAACTCCACGTGTGTCTGTATCAGCTGACACCACTCTGCCAATTGTCAGAGTCTGTAGAAGCAGCTAGATGCTACCGGAACACCACCAGAAGTTTTTTGGCATGTTTTTCTCTATGGAGTCTCGACAAACAATGACCAATAAATAAGGGTAAGGCATACCAATACCATCCACAGTCATCTGCTGTCTGTTGGGTTATATTTATACTCCTTCCTAATTATCATGTGTCCTTTCTTGTGTCTGCTTTAGCAAACATTCTTTCACCTATGTCTGCATCAGGGAAAACAGTTTTCACATGTCTGCACCAGCAAAACACCTTCCCACCCAATGGACTTTCCAAGAAAACCAGAAGTTTCCACTTCCCATTGGAGTCCTAGACGTGGTAGTACTCTTGTCAACAGTACACAGTCACTCAGGACTTCCCTCTGTACTGCACATGGTGGTTTTGAACTTGCAGAGAATTTCCTTACCTATAACGAAAGAGACCTTGTCATTTCTCTAGGATAACAAATCTGTTCAGTAACAGCAAAAAGTGAAAACTGAGGTTGAATTATTTCGCAGCTGTTTTATGACTTTGGTCCTACTAGACACCATGTCTACCTAAACCACATTTGAAGAATGGTCTTCTCATCCTCAGTATCCTGTAATACTTTAGACATCCCTGGGAGAGTCCATTCTTCTAAGGTTTTGCAGAATTTACTAGTGACAGTTTCTGGGCTTTGAAACTTATCAACAACTTGAATTCTTTTGTGGAACTCTAAGTTTTTAAATTTAATTGTGTGTGTGTGTGTGTGTGTGTGTGTGTATGTTTTGTGGGCATGCATATATGCCCATGTGTGTATAGGGATGCCCCATGAGGTCAGAAGAAGGTGATAGATCTTCTGGAGTTGGGGTTTCAGGTCATTGTAAGCAACCTGATGTGAGTGCTAGGAACTGAATTTTGGTCTTCTGGAAAAGCAACAAGTATTCTTAAGCTATTTTTCCAGGCCAGATACCCATTTATTTAGTTTGAAAATATCTCTTTTGGAGTCAGTTTTTGGTAATGTAGGTTTTGTGCACATAATATTAGTTTTTTATTTTGCTTTGTTTTACTAATGTATTTGCAGGGTGTTTTGGAAAGCATTCTCTTAATCTCCCCATGCCTTCTCATCTGTGGTTTCTGTAGCTGTTTCTAATTTTTCATTTCTTATTTTGTAGATTTGTGATCACCTATTTCTTTCCTTAATTATATTAACTTGTTATTTACTTACTTTGGTGTTTTTTTAAATAACAAAACATTTTGGGTGATTTATTTTTTAATAATACTGGTTTGGTTCTTTATTTTTAGACTTAATTAATTTTTTCCTTCTTTTCCTTAGCTGGATGCCTAATTAAATTCTCTTATTCTTCTTTAATTATTTATGACAGAATTTTTCTCTGAGCTCCAATTTAGCTCTAGATTCTAAGTACTGAATGATAGCTCTTTCTTTGCCATTCCTTTTTGCTAGATAGTTTTGAAAAAAGTCCTCAAGAATTTTTGAGTTAGTTTTAATTTTCCAGGTGAAAAAGACTTTTAAATTTTGTGATTATTTTCAGGTTTTATTGCAATGCTTTCAGAAAGTGATTTCTGTGCCAACTCTGTCTTTGAAGTTAGCACAGTTTTTTTGATGGCCTAATAGACAGTTCCTTTCCCCAACATACTAAGAGCAAGGTGTATTCTTTGTGTACAATGACATAAGTGTGGAGGGTAGAGGACAAGTTGCAAGAATCTGTTCTCTCCTTCCTCTATTGGGGGGTAGGGTCCCAGAGATTGAAATAGTATCATCAGGCTTGGCAGGAAGCACTTTTGCCTGATGGCCCATCTCACTGACCCTAGTTTGTTTTTGTAAATGATGAATAGAAATTTTAGTAATTATTATTGTAATCATCATTATAACAATGTTCTGAAATGTTTCTCTGTAGCTAAAAACAATGTATAAGAGGTCATTATTTAAAATTCTAGAGATTTCCTTCTACCTTGTGTTATCTCTTTTAGGCAGGAAATATGACTCCACTTCAAATACCCTCAGCTGCTCTTCTACAATGGCTTCTGCCCAGAGCTACATAGGCTGTCCTATGCCATAGTTTATTCACTGCACAATTTGTGCAAACATCCTTAGAGTCTCATTCAAAGACAGTAGTGTTCAGTGGGGCTTTGCCACCAGGTATAACTGTATGATGTTTTTGCTATGTGTCAAAGTGACTCTTTTATGTTATTGAAAATTTCCACTATTGTATCTAAGAGTATCTGCTATGGTTCAAACATTTGTCCCTCCCAACACTCTTGTTGAAATTTAATTGCCATTTTAAGTTTATTAAGAGGTAGAATTTGGGCTGGGGTATAGAACAGTTGGTAGAATATTTGTCTAGTACATATAAGGCCTTGCCTCAATCCCCTGTACCAAATGCATCAGGCATTATATAAACTGTATAATCCCAGAAGCTAGAGGCAGGAGGATGGTCAGTAAAAGGTTATGCTTGGCTACACATTGAATTTCAGACAACCCTATTATATGAAACCCTGTCTTAGTTACTTTTCTACTGCTGTGATAAAACAGCAATTTATAAAAGTTTTAATTTGTTTTATGTTTTCAGATGGTTAAAGTCCATGATGGTAGAGTGAAGGAACAGCTAAGAAGTCACATCTTGATGCACAACCAAGAATAAGAGAGGAGCCAACTGAGAATCTTGTGGGATTTTGAAACCACAAAGCCTACCCTCAATAATACATCTCCTCTAATAAAGCCATGCCTCCTAATCCTTCCCAAACAGTCCCACTAACTGGGATCCAAGAATTCAAATAAATGGAGCCCATTCTTGTTCAAACAACCACACCTTATATAATTTTTTTAAAGAAAGTGGTGGAACTTCTAAGAGATACTGAAGCTATGGTGGCTACATCATGGGTAGGATTAGTGCCACCATAAAAAGGGCAAGTTCAGGATGTAGAAAAGGCTTAAAATGGTTAAAGTTTTTTGCCATGGGCCAGAGTTTGAATCTACAGTATCCATGTAAATGCTGGGTAGGTTTAGCTGCCCACTCACTATTCCAGGCTTAGTAGGTGAAGACAGGGTAATCAGCTAGCTAGCATAACTAGAGTATCAGTAAGTTCTTTGTTTGATTGAGAGACTTTACATTCAACAAATGGGATGGAGGAAGGTGTGCATTATAATTTTTAGTGATTAACTCTGTGTCACCAATAATGCATGGATACCACATTAAGAAAAAAAGTAAACACTCGAGGGAAGAAATAAGAGTGAGCCCAGATTTGAACTCTCTACTTTATGCTCATCTTGTCTGTTGTGAGAATCTGAATCCGGGCCTGCCTGAAGGCTGCCTTGTGTGTGTCTGCTGTGTGAATGGTGTCTCTCTATGTCCTGAATAAAGCACTTTGCTCTGCATTGTTGAAGAGCGCAGAAAGCATCACATGGGGAAGGGGTGGGATGCTTTACAGAAATCTGTAACAGAGTTTTAAAAGGGATCGAGTCACTGGCTCCAACTGATCCCAAGTAGCCTAGACAACAAACATCACTGTTTATCAACTAATATCCATAACAGTTGCTTTCAACCTTTATGGAGATTTTAAGAAGTTTCTTTCAACTTCTGTATCTGCTGCTTTCAGCATATGATACACATACATTTTTCTCAGCCAGGGACATGGAAGAATACATAATTTAAGGTTATAGCTTAGGTTGTAAAAGTTGATCAAATGGGAAACCCAAGACAAGTAAGGTTGATTGTTACATTGCTCTTTGAAAACTAGGTTAAACAAATAGTTTGAGTATGCAATAGGGTGGCAGTCTTAAATCTTTAGTGACCTCAAGTTCTATTATTAACTGTGGCTGAGAGGTCCAGTAAAAGTTACACCACACACACACACACACACACACACAC
>NC_045030.1:156796680-156797115 GCF_008632895.1 Mastomys coucha
GTCCTGGAAGAAAAGAAGAGCCTCACCAGACACTGAAACAGCTGGCATTCTAGCCCTATACGTCTTTCAGCCTTTCAGATCTGTAAAGTAGTACATTTTTGTTAATCAACTATTTAAAGTATGGTGTTACCTGATAGTGACCAAAAAAAGAATAATAGGAGCTCTGTCTTTAAAGAGTATATATTATGTGACTGGTGAGATGGTCCAGTAATTAAAGGCACTGCTGGCAAGCCTGATGACCTGAGTTCATTGCTTGAACCCACATAGGGGAAGAAAGACAACTTTTGTAAAATGTTCTCTGGCACCTGGAAACAACCCAGATGTCCCTCAACAGAGGAGTCGATACAGAAATTGTGGTATATCTACCCAATGGAGTACTACTCAGCTATTTAAAAACAATAAATTTATGAAATTCTTAGGGAAATGGATGGATCT
>NC_045030.1:156797755-156801922 GCF_008632895.1 Mastomys coucha
CACACACACACACACACACACACACTCACACACACACACACAAGAGAGAGAAAACAAACAAATAAATATAAAAACAAAACCACACAAAAGAAACATATATTATTATGCCTTTTCATAAATATCAGTAAAACTATTTTGCATTTCCCCTCCACTGATGTTAAGGAGTTTTTTTTTTTTTTTTTAAAGTTTTCCTCTGCTACTCTATGAAGTATTTTTCTGAGAAAATATCCCATGGGGAGGCAAGTAAAATTTGATTAAAACCACAAAATAATGACTAGATTAAAATTTTATAAAGAGTTCCTTTTATGTGCTAAGTAGGCGATATGGCTGGTGATAAGCACAGAAGGATGAAGTTGGCTCTCCATTCTCAGGAACCTCATGAGGCAGAGGAGAAGTTCTGTGATGGGGAACTGGATAAACAGGCCTGCTAGTAAGATGCTACAGAGGAACCCCTGAGTTCTATACTGGTTTGTCTGTTTACCTAGAGATCTGAAGCCATTTGAGAAAATGATTTGCCTAGTTATTTGAATGCCCAATGTAATGAGCTCTATTAGAACATTTTCATAATAAGACACCATTACCATGATGAGCTAGGAAATTGCTGCTAAAATTTATCTGTGACAAACACATATTTAATTCATATTTTCTCCAGCTAGATTTCTTTTTTGAAAATTTAAGGTTAAGTAACTGGGAAAACAAGTTGATTTCCAAATATTTTTATTTTTACAAAGCAAAAATTTGGTTTTAGAAAGTGTAAGACAGTTTGGATTTTGTATATTTCATGAAAAAATTAATGGCTATGTGTTTTAGGGAAAAATCATGTTGCTACATGTTTTGTATATTGAGGATAAGAAATTTGCTATAATGACAAAGGACAGGAAAATTGAAAGTGATGCTGTCTAAATGGGTAGCATGCATTAGAGGTAACTAGTCCCAAGTTAGGATTTCAAATGTTCAAGATCTATATAGCCTCTATTCTAGAATTTACTGATAAGTATAATCCCAGATGAGCATTCCTCAGCATCTGTAAAATGGGCACAAAATGGGAGTGCTAGAGAGATGGCTCAGTGGCTAAGAGCACTTGCTGTTCTTGCAGAGCACACACATCTGGCGGTTCTAACTTCAGTCCCAAGGGTTCTGCTCCCCTCTTCTGACCTCCGTGGGCATTAGCACACAGATGGTGAATGTACATACAGGCAGGACCACACACACACAAATACATATATACATACATCA
Organism: Mastomys coucha; assembly: GCF_008632895.1. NCBI lineage: Eukaryota > Metazoa > Chordata > Mammalia > Rodentia > Muridae > Mastomys > Mastomys coucha. The sequence goes on from NC_045030.1 coordinate 156,798,992, forward strand.
TGCATCACACATACATACATACAAACATTCTTTAAAAAATGGGCATAAGGACTACCAGAAAGATTGAATGAAGTTAGCATGCAGAAGTCTTTGTACTCTGAAAAACCTTGCAAATAGGTTGTAAGGGAAGTTGAGTTAACTACTGTTTTGTTACCAAATTAACCCCTTGAAACAGAAACCTTTTATCTTAGAGCTTGAGGGTTTGGTGCTGGTGAGGGTGTAATCAAAGTATAGCCTGAGGATGCATTCACATCAAGACTCAAACCAGGGAAAGTCTGCTCCCAGATTTATCTATGTGGCTACTGGCAGGATTCATATCCTTGCCAGCTGGTAGTCAGAAGGATCAGTTCCTTCTGAATGGTCCTGCCCATGGGATAGATCAAAACAGGGCAAAAACCTTCATCAGAACACATAATAAATGAGACAATGTGTCAAGATTCAAAGAGGAATCACAGTCTTAAATGTAGACTAAAATTGTTGTTCATAACTTATGCTGTATTTCATTCACTGAAAGCAAATGACTAGGTCAAGCCTGCATTTAAGCTGGGCATATGGGGAACTCACAAAGGGCATGTGAGAATGATTGGGGGCCATCAGAAATGGTAATCTTTCCATGAGTAGACAACAAGTATCTTTCCAACACCAGGCTTGAAGGCTTTAGACTTCATCAGTCCAGTACTTAGGAGTCTGGGGTCAGAGGATTTTGAGTTTTAAGCCAATCTGGGCTAAATAGTAAGCTTCAGGCCAATTGGGCTATATAATGAGATGAAACAATAAAGAAATAAACAAAAGCAATACTAAAATGCATGCAATCTTTATATATATAAATGCATATATGTAGCATATTATAATACAGCATATATTAATACACATACATATACATCATTCTATAACATAATAGATGACCAGTGGAAAGATATTGTCTGATTCAAATGTACATTGTGAGTTCTCCATAGTGTACTTAATGTCTTATCTTTCGAACAACTTTTGCCTGTACAATTCAGTGACATTAAGTACACTATTCACTTCTCTCTAGTCAAACTCTTCCTTCTCATAGTATTAGTAACAATAGCCTGGCTTTCCTTCTGCCTCACCAGATGCCCCTCCTCGGTGACTTTTTCTAGCTATGTTCAGTGTCCAAAGAACAACCACTAAACATCCCTGGGACTCAGTTCTCAAGCCTCATTTCTACAGGCTACTACTTATTTCTTAGATAATTCCATGATCTAAATGTCATTCAAGTCAGTAACTCTCAAAGTTCTGTCTTCACAAGTCTCAGTGCTCTTGCCATGTAAATCCAGTTGTATCCAGCCATGTATATCTTATCCAACACTCTCATATGTGCTTCAATAGGCTCAGCATATTGACTCTGCCCAAGCTCTTGGCATTCTGCCAGCCATACATCAATTGCTTTCCAAGGGTGCTCATTTTATTTAAATGCACCACCATTCTTTACTTGGCATGAAAATCTAGATGTGTAACAGATGTGCAGCTTGGTCTTCAAGTGGATCTCTCAACAACTGGAGTGGGGACTGTCCCTGGATCTGTTGCTTGCCTGTGGATTCCATTCCCCTAAATGGGCCACCTTGTTTGCCCTCAGGGGAAGAGGATGTGCCTAGTTCTGCAGTGTTTGATGTGCCAGGGTGTGTGTGGGTATGGAGGACTTGGGGGATGGGGAGACACATGACTAAGATGAAGACACAACCCTGGGTGTTCCCCCTTACCAGAGGAGAGGGTAAGGGGGGATGGTGGGAGGATCTGTTTGAGGGGGTACTGAGAGGAGAGGGGGGGCTGATATCAGGATGTAAAGTGAATAAATAAATTAATAAAAATAATATAGCTTAAAAAAGAAAATCTAGGCTTTATCCTTAATTGTCTTCTCATTCCAGTCTCCCCTATTCAAATATAACCCCAATCTTACTATTTTGTTTTACTTCTGTTGGTCATCCAAATTAGACCAATTTATTGATGCAGTGATCAAAATAGCCTCTTAACACATCATCCTATGTCGCCTCTGATTCAGCAATAGTACTCTGCACATAACACTGAGAGTGTCATATACATAACCCTGAATGGATATATATATATATATATGTGTGTATATACATATGGTCACACACATGCCCTCCACTCTAGTAGCTTCCCTTCTCATTTTGGATTGAATCTTCTCCAACTTGCTCCCTTGGTTGAAAAGCCTTATATTAACTGGGGCCTGCGACAACTTTGACCTCTTATCTTCTAGTATTTACCTCATTCACTCTGCTGTGGCCTCAACACCTTGTTATTGCTCCTCAAGGCTTACTTTGTTGCTACTTCATGGCCAGAGCATCTGGTGCTTCCTCAGGCTAGGGTACCTGTCCTTAGACTGTCACATGATAGATTTTTTTTCCTTCTATTTATATCTAGACTATAATTTTACCTTGTCATTCCATCTACTCTATTTCCATCTGGGCATCTATCTTTCCATAAGTTTTTTTAAGTTTAGGTAGATTCATTCATTCATTCATTCATTCATTCATCATTCATTGAGAGAAGGTCTTACTATGTAGCCCTGACTAGCCTGAAACTACTTATATAAATGAAATTGAGATCTGTTTGCCTCTGCCTCCCAAGTGCTGGGATTACAGGCATGGAACACCATACCTGGCCCTAGGTATCTATTTACTCTTTAATTATATGAACTTTTATGGTACATGTATGTGGGTGCGTGTACACAACTACAGTGCCGATAGTAGCCAGAAGAGGGTAAAGGATCCTCTGCAGCTGGAGCTGGTTGTGAGCCAATCAACATGAATTTTTGGAACAGAACTCAGGTTCTCTGAAAGAGAAGCAAGTGTTTCTTAATTGTTGTACCAACTCTCTAACCTCTGTCCACAAGAATTTTCCCCCACAAAGACAGAAAACCTGCTTCATATTTTAATGTATATTTGT